>NC_136816.1:48562743-49010243 GCF_951394365.1 Tetrao urogallus
ACCCCAGGCAAAGCCCCAGGCTTGGGGCAGAGTGGCTGGAAGACTGTGTGGAAGAAATGAGCATGTCGGTTGACACTTAGTTAAACATGAGCCAGCAGTGTGCTCAGGTAGCCAAGAAAGCTAACAGCTTCCTGCTCGTATCAGAAATGGTGTTGCCAGCAGGAACAACTGTACGTTCTGCTGTACTCAACTCTGGTGAGGCCACACATGTGCTCAGTTTTGGGCCGCCCACCACGAGAAAGACATGGAGGCCCTGGAGCATGTCCACATGGGCAACAAAGATGTGATGTGTAAGATATTATTCTGTTAACATCAGACGGGTCTGGAGCACAAATCTGACGAGCAGCTAAGGGAGCTGAGATTGTTCAGTCTGGAGAAGAGGAAGCTCAGGGGAGACCTTATCACTCTCTACAGCTACCTGAAAGGTAGTTGTGGCAAGGTGGGTTTTCACCTCTTCTCCCACATAACTAGCAATAGGACTGGAGGGAATGGCCTCAAGTTGCACCTGGGAAGCTTCAGGTTGGATATTAGGAAAAAAATATTGTCTGAGAGAGTGGTAGGTGCTGGAATAGGCTGCCCAGAGAGGTGGCTGAGTCACCATCTCTGGAGATGTTCAGGAAATGTTTAGATGTTGTACTGAGGGACGTGGTTTAGTGGAGAAATATTAGTGGTTGGTAGACGGTTGGACAAGATGATCTTGGAGGTCTCTTCCAACTGTGGTGATTATGGTTCTAAGCCATCTTTGAGAAATGTCTGAATGATTTACCTTCAAAAGAATGAAAGATTATTGAACATGCAATTTTACATTTCAAATTGCTGATATTTTGTTAGTCATGGCCTGAACATGAGAAAACTCTTAGGCTTTGTCCAAGAATATATGCTGCTTACCAGCATCCTTGCAGCTCCAATGATTTCCCTTTAACATGTCCTCATCAATGACAGATGTCAAGCAAGATGTTGGATTTCTTATTTTATACAGCATTGTGCCGTAGTTAGAGGGCTTTTACTTTCATAGACGATGATTGAGCTTCACAGTCTCTGCACATCAGAATCTGCTTTGCTGCTCAGGTATGACCAAGTGCACATTGCAACCAGTCCTTAAAATAAACAGTTGTATACAGAACAAATGCATTATATGCCATAACATCACATCTCTAATTGCTTGACTCCTTCTGCTTTGGATGCACTTTGAATGCTTGCCCTTGATCTTCTTTGTTCTTTAATCTTATGGTGCACTACAATAGAAAATGTGTGTCTGCTTCAAGACAGTGAGGTGCTGCTCAGACTGCCCTTGCTTCAGTGCATAGGCTATTGTTTTCTGCCTAATAATTTGCATTGCACAATACCTAGAATACTTGTTTTCCTTCTTCTTCTCCTGTTCTCTTTTTCATTTTTTTAACTGGTTTCCCATATAAAGTTTTTTATTGTTGGGTTGTTCCTTTTTTGTTTGTTTGTTTGTTTTGTTGTTAATGGAAGTGAAGGAAGATAAGCACAGTAACTGTTTCATTAAACCAAACTGATTTTCAGATTGTTTTCTTAAGGTCAATATTCGTTTGATTAACTGAGTGCTCTTAAGACCAAAAAAGAGGCTGGGAGTGGAATCCAAAGGGTATGAATGAAGACTGAAGCACTGTATTTTCACAAAGGAAATTGTGTTAATGCTGGACTGACCACTGTTCTGGTCAAGATTCTGTATGACTGACCACAATCAGTATTTATTTATATCAATATTTATATCAATATTTATACATGAAAGTTGTTTTTCAGACAGTAATGCAAAGTGTCTATGGATAAGGTACGTAGTATAGTGAATTTGAACCTATAATGGTGAGTTTCATATGATGGGTCTGATTTGTTTCCAAGGTGGATTTTTGTGGAAGAATCTGAATACCAAGTGGAGATAATGGTTTGTATGGAAAGAGAAACACTGTCATGCACATGAGGACATGGCCTCCCTCACCAACACACCAAAGCTATAAACCAACAGGCATTTACAGATTTCCAAAGGGAGGAACTGGGGAAAAGCACCTGGTGCAGAAGGAAAAATGCCAAAGGGATCTGTGTTAAAAGGGTGCTAGTGCAGTGGTGCTATTACAGCTGCAGGGAAAGCTTGTGACAAGAGACAAATTAGGAGCTGGGTGCTTAGAGGTTTGTGTGTCTTTCTTCTTCCCCAGCCCCTCTGGTGCCAGTTGAACTGTTATTTCAGTCCAGCAGTGTGCTTGCCGCAACAAAAACCACAAGGATTTTTCTTCATGCCTCCACTAGTTGCTCTGGCATTTCTCAGGTTATTCACTCAGCTGAATCACTTTGCATACCCATTAGAGACTTGTGTGTGGTGCTGTTGAATTAATTTCTAGTAATGAGCTGATAACACTAAACAAATGTTGCATGTTTTAACACCAGAGCATGAAATAAGCGGCAGAGTTGCATGAGCGGGCAGCAGGCAGCCTGGTAATAGCCAGTACCAGACCTTACCTTCACAGGGAATCATGTTAATCTCCTGGGCTGGCTCAACTTCACGGTCAAACTCTTCTCAAATCTGTGTACAAAATGATACTGGTCTCATCAGAGCATGGCAATGAAGCAAAGCACGCATTGTGTTGTATAGGAAATGCCCCCAGAAAATCAGCATTGTTTTAAATTCACCTTGCCCTCAAAAGTGGAATGAAAACTGGTTGAGACCAACTCTTTGATTGTTTATGTTTCATTCTGCTAATAAAATCTTCAGTATTGATCTAAAACAGAATCACAGAATCACTGAGGTTGTAAGGAGCACTAAGATCATCTAGTCCAACCATCAACCCATGCCTGTGACCGCTCTACACCATGTCCCTTGGTGCCATATTTACACGTTTCTGGAACACTTTGAGGGACAGTGACTCCACCACCTCCTGGGCAGCCTGTGCCAATGTCTTACCACTCCTTCTGAGAAGGAGTATACTCCTGATACTCAACATGAACCTCCCCCTGAAGCAACTTGAGGTCATTCCCTCTCACCATACCACTGTTACCTGGCTGAAAAGGCTGATCCCCACCTCTCCACAGCCTTCTTTCAGGCAGTTGTAGTGGCTGATAAGGTCTCCATTGAGGATCCTTTTCTCCAGAAATGATCCATTCAGCCTGAAGTTAAGGGAACTTTGTCTTCAGTGGCTAATTTTCTGGTGTAAATGTTGATACTTTTTTTTTTTTTTTTGCTTAAACTGTCTTTGACATAGGCGTACTGAGTATTAACCACACATCTTCTAGATCTGCCCATAGTCAGTTCCCTTCCTGCACAGTGGGAAGCACTTCAAACTTTGGGATTATCTTTTAGAAATTAAATTTAGCAAAATGAATCACGAATGGCTGAGGTGTCATTAGATTGAAGATCCATTTAGCCCCGAGTGGCAATAACACCAGTTTTACAGTGCTATTAAATTACTCCTTTCTTGTAGGAGCTCTTGCTGGCAGGGCTTCGTGGAGGCCCAGGCTTTGAGCGTGCCTGAACCTGGATGAGATAAGCTCATGCAGTGTGCATGCTGGGGCCCTGCCAGCCTCGGGCCTGCGGGCGGCAGCAGCGAACAATTTTCCACGCAGGGACGGCGCTCCGCAGGAGGATCCCTCCCTCGCCCCTTCGCGGCGGAACAGCCGCCACTTGTGTGTGATGGGGGAGTGTGCCCGACCTCCTAGAACATGCTGCTTCTGGTTTTTGTTTTTGCTTGCTTGCTTGTATCTTGATTGCTTACCCAAATATAATATTTGGATGTTTAAGAAGTTTGGATGTCAGGCCAGTCAGCATCTCAGGAGTTGTCTAGAGCAGCCTGAGGTGATGTGCGTGCAGACCTAGCTCAGCTGGTCACACGGAGCTCTTTCCCTTCAGAGTCCGACCTTGCTGTTGCAGGTGGGCTGCTCTGTATTTCTGCACTTCTGCCTTTGCATTCATTTGTTGGCTTTGATGAGGAAGTAAGAAGAGTGTGACTTTCCTACTGAGCAAGCCTCTTGTTATGGGTATGGAAAAGTTCCTTTGCACAGTTGTTCTCAGTGACCACTCTTTGCCAGGCAGTAGTGTTTCAGGCAGTCTGTTCTGCCAGAACCAGCAGGTTGTATGAGCGTTTGGTGGTTCGATGAACTGTTATTAGTGATGTTGAAAGGCTGACTCTTAGGCATGTTAGTACTTTATCTTGTTCTTAACTGGGGGAAATGATTTGCTTGTAAATGGATCAAATTGGGTTCAGAAGTTAGAATGACAATACAGACTCATTTGACAGAGTTGAAATGAGCTCTGACCAGTTTTATTTTGAAAACTTTCATGATCTCTATCTCAGAAAATAGCTGGAGAACACTTTAATTTTTCTCTGCATATTTCCATTAAATTACCTATGTACATAAAAAGCTAATACCTCTGACCTTTCTGTTTCAAAATCCAAGATAAAAAGCTGGATTACAGTCAAATACCTTGTAATTTCTCTACTACTGAATAAATAAGTTAGTAGAAGTTTTGTCAATAGCAGATAAGCATGAATCAAGTACTTTTACGCAACATAAAAATGGAATGCTCTAAATAGTTAAAGCTAGTTTTTTAGCAAGTAGATTCTTGTTCTCCCTCCTAGGTTTCTTGATGGTCATGATTTTTCTCCAGAAACTTTAAATTATATCTAGTTTACAGTCATTAAAATCATGTGTATTTATAGACTAAGTATTACCATTTGCCTTAGAAGCCTGGGAATAGCACCAGATGCATATTAATCTATGGCTGTACACTAGCTACCCCTTTAATTGCTATCTTTGTGAATGAGAACAGCAAACAGCTGCTGATTTGCATTTTGAAAGTGATGTTCTTCTGAGACACGGATTTGTGCAAAATCGTATTCTAATTGGAATTATATTCACTGTCTCATGTAGGGACAGTCTCTCCAGATTTCCAGCATCCCTGCCTGCTGTGGTGTTTGTTTGTTTCAGTTTTGTTTTTTGTTTTTTTTTTTTTTGTTTGGTTGGTTTTTTGTTTCCTGTTTTACTACAATCATTTGAAGGCCTAAAATGAGTAGAACAAACAACGCTGAGCTTGAAAATGAAGGCCATCCAGATAAACAGTATGTTTCTTTGTGTACCAGGGATAACATTTGCTAAGTGTGAGGTGAAGTATAATGACAGAACATATTTTCCTTCTCCTTCTAGGACTCACTAATATCTGTAGTTACTTAAAATGAAAGACATGAATATGGCTGCATTCTAAGATTTCTAATTTCTTGGTGGTTTGAAAAAAACCTCCTTCCTGCTTTACCAAAACCTTTGTTATACCAAAGTAACATTGCATAAAACAAGCCCTATTTGTATACCTTTAATGGTATTGCCCATCTTTGTTGTGTCTAAGAATATTTTCCCTTGAAAAGGTTATTCTGAAATCTTTTGATTGTCAAAGCTCTATGACATTTAAGTAATGAAATTATCAATGCTACCTTGTGTTATTTTTTATTATTATTGTGTAGCACTTGGCTGTTTCATTTCACAATTATCTGGGGACACTTTTGACGCCACTTAAAGTCTGACTGGATGTGGCAGAGTAAATTAACTTAGGGTCTTTCTCAGAAGGAACCACTGTGTCAGCAGCAACAACACCACAACCACTATGGCAAAACACAGTGCCCAGTTTCAAAATCAGCTGACAAAGGTACACACAGCCCACTGTGGGTGGTCAGGAGTTTGCTCTGTGTGAGGATTAACTCCTTCCTTCCTCTGACCTGGCTAGAGCATCTAAGCCAGTTTGTATGGTAAGAGCCTCAGGCAGGAGTTCGGCAGGTGGGAGACGCCATACCATTCTTCTACAGAAATTGCTGGTACTGACACACCTTGGGCATTCAGAGGAGGTTGCCATTGGGGGACCTCTGTTTTAGGCATAATCTACTGGAATTCACGGAGTTAAACTCATCACCCCTGCAATAAAATGAGGCAAGCCACAAGGCAGAAAGCTGGAGGAGGTAGTCTGGAAAATGAAACAAGGAGTTGTTACAGAAAACTCAAAACACTAACTTCTGGTTTGTTGGAAAACGCATTACTCCACCAAGAACCTGCTTCTCTGCTGCATACAACAGGGCTAGCATCAGATTATTGCAAAACCGATCAAATTCTTACCCTCCCCTAGATAGTCACATTTGTATTTTAAATGAATTGACAGAGCACACCAAAGCTGCCATCAGCAAGATGGGATTGGGTTTCGGAGAGAGGAGTGTGTAAGTGTGGGGAAGAAGAGTGTGCAGTGGGCATTAGTGCTAGGATAGCTTTAATATTCAGAGTAGTTGGGTGGGATTTGGCAGTATTGTCTTCTGAAGGATAAGAAATTAGTCTCCTCCATGTCTGAAAACATTCTGGCTTGTAATCATTATCCCACAGGGCATTGTGAGTCCTGCCTTCATGTAGCTGCAGTATGTGCAGACTGACTGGCTCTTGAGGCCCAACAGACTGTATCTGTCATCCAAAGATTCTTCTGTCAGTGAAGAGTGAGTGTTTGGCAATATTCTGCTGCCTAGTCAGTGCTTTCATAGATCTTTTTTGAGTCCAAGCCCGTGTCACACGCCCTTCTGCCTGCTAGGTGCTGCAAACCTTAAGCTGTACAGACTTTTCTGCTCTGTCAGTAGTGGGTCACTGTTTGGAACAGATTCGGCTACAGAGGTGGGAGAGACCCTCCAAGCTGTATTTGAACAGTTAGAACAGCAGTATGTAAAAATCGTGCTGAACTGGTAAGAAAGCACTTACTGAGGACATTCAATTGTAACTCTTAGTTAAAAGAGAAAACCGTCCTTTTTCTCCTGCTCATGCTTTGTGTGGAAAGTTTATTCCTGTACTTGTCTTCTTGAATGTGTCCTGCATGTGAAACAGGTGGGTGGAAAATGGGGTTGGCAGTCTATCTGGGGTCTGAGGCCATAAAGAGGACCAACCTCAGTAGAGGAGGTTCTGGATTTCTCTATGTGGCAAGAACCTGCTGAGCTGCATGCATGAATATCTCATCTGTGGGGTACATGCAAGCTTCTTCAGACAGAGAAATCAGGATGTTCTGTATCTTGAAATGTTGGGTGGTCATAAACATTTAAATCTTTAAATGGATCTAACTGAATGAATGTAAACTGCTGGACCAAGCTGCATATTGTAAATGAAGTGCAGTTGTTCTTTCTCTCTTTTATTTACCTGCCACCACCTCACTGAACTGCAGTGGGGGTGTGAGAGAGTGACTTCCTTTGCTTTCAGGACTCTGGTTCTGATGTTGCTTCCAGAAGGACAACGTAAATTCATGCCACCTTACAGTGGTAAATCAGCTGCTGCTTCTCAGTGAATGCCAAGATTGTGTCTGCTGCAGTGTGTGTCATCCACAACAGCAAGTATCTATTGCATTCAACTCATGGGGCTCAGCTGTGCCTTAAAGTCATGGTTTAGTTTTTAACAGCTGATCAGTGCACAGTTCCTACAGAATGAAATGACAGATGGGCTTATAATACCTTTGTCTGGAGATAGAGAATAAGAAGGGCAACTTGGTTACTAATTACCTTCTCATTACTGAAAGGAAGAATGGCCCAATGCTTGACACACTGTGCATGGACGTGGCAAAATTAATGAACCCTCAGCTGTCTAAGGAGTGAGCTTCAAACACAATTGTCTCCAGCATGACTGAGCTTTGAGTATGGCCATTTACATTCAATAGGGCAGCACAGAAACATCATGGGTGTTCAGAAATACTAAAATGCACTTCTGCTGTCAGGCTGTTTCACAGCAAGAGTGTTGTGCTGCTGAGCAGCAGTCATTTCCATTGCTTCTTTTTATTACTGTGTTTACTCTGTGTGGGTCTGAGTATCAATTAAGTAACTTCCAGATGTATTGTTCAGATTCCTGATTTTTAACTGCTAGGGCTGCTCTTATGTAGAAAGAATATTCCTGATATGCAGCCACCTAATGCATGAAATGCTGATCCTGTTCAGTATTCTTGTTGCTATTTGTTATTTAGTTCTAGGGATGAGATTCTGACACGTGCAAAAGTCCAGCCATGTGAGAAGTCTCAGTACTCGCAGGAAGTATGGAGCACCTGGAGGTGAACCAAGATGTCAAATGTGTGTCCTAATAATGGCTGTGTGAACCTTGTCTTTAAACGATGTTTAAATTTCGTTATAGTTAAGTGCTGATAAGATCCTTTGCATGAAAAGTCTTTATGAGATATTATCTATTACACATTTCATTTCAGGGTTTTTACAGAATGTTTCTCTATCATTTATGTTCTCTGACAGGCCTATTATTATTTTAACAATTCAATAAACAGATACATTAGATGCTGTAGAATAGTTTATCACTTAATCCTACACCTAGAGAAGCTTTTGGCTTGGAAGTATCTGCAAAACTGATGATATTTATGAGCTCATACTCCAGATATCCCCACTAATTCTTGACATAATGGAAGATGATTACAGAAGTGGTAGAGGGAGAAATAGTAAACCAGCATTTACTAATGCTGGCGTTTTACCAGCGTTGCTCACCTAGGTGTGAAAATAGGAGTCACTTGCAGTGCTACATTTGGAAAATACAATTGGGACACTGATAGGTAAGCTATCAGTGCAAGGGGAAACTGAAAGCTCAAGGAGGACAGATGCTGCTGATATTCAAGAAATCATCTTAGGCTGTTTTCCTTATTTTGAAAGCTGGTGCAAAACTGATTTCAGCAATGCAGTCAATGTAGTGAGTATTCTATAAGAAGTTTGATTTTTAAGACTGCCCTGGCAGCAGAGAAATGGCCAAACCTTAATTACAGCGTTTTTGGTTTTTTTTCCCTTTTGTCTGGTTTGTTTTCAGCAAGGGTATGGCCAGTTGCAGGGGTCCCATCTTCTTGTGGGTCTAATTCAGAGTTTCTGGGCTGTATGACTGAAGAATATCATGTAGATATCTCATGAGCACATAAGCTCGTGAACCTAATATTGCCAATAAAAAAAATGTTGTTGTAATCTGAGCCTTTTTTTTCTTTCAAAAACAGCTTCCTTGCAGGCATATTTCACTGCCTACTTTTTGTTACTTTCAACCTGTTCAGTTCTTTAGTTAGCTTTGCTGATTCATTTCTTTTCCTCCAGCTTCTCTGTTTCAGCCTCACATCCAAAGCTCTGCTCCTATCCGTGTTGTGGCAAGGAGCGAGCTCCACCTTCTCCACAGCATTCAGAGATTTTCTTCATGGCTCTCCGCGCGAAGTCCACCTTCCCCCTCTCTTTCTTGAGAGCAGTGTACTCGTAGGCTTTCAGTTTGCTGTAATAGTCTGAGAACTTGTTGTAGAGGATGGAGATGGGCATGCCGTTCAGGATTATCCCAAAAGCAATGCACAGGAATGCAAACAGGCGGCCGAGGTGAGTTTCTGGACACATGTCTCCGTATCCCACAGTGGAGATGCTGACCTATGGGCAAACCAGCATTCAGCTTATTAGCAGGGAGGCTGCATATAGGCACTTATTTCCTCAGCACTTCTGCAGGTATGTGCAGTGAGCAGGGGCAATTCTGAAGTTGATGAGAACACACGTCCTCTGTGTATAAATCTGGCATGCTTATAGGAACCAGTATTTTGGGACTTACTGTGTAGGTTTTATTTTGAGTATTAATATTGATTATCATGTATATACAAGTATTACGTACAATGAAAAATATGTGAAAAGCTATTTGTGAAATGTATTTCTATAATGTGAGCACCACTGGAAGAAGTGATCCAGGAGAATTCCAGCGTATATATAATGATACGATAGACTGAATCTTTGAATGATACGAGGAGCTATGGAAAAAAAGTAAAGATCTTACTCAATTGCCTAGAAGGCTGTGCATGCTTACAATATGTCTATATTTATAGTGATAAATTGCTTGATCTGCCTCATCCTTTTTATGTCAGAGGTTAAACCAGTGTAGTCTGTGCATACCTTCAGTGGGGAATGTTCCTGTTTGTTTCGGTTTATGGGTATACAAAAAAGCTTCTCCTGAATTCACCCCTTTGAAGAAGTTTAGGGAGTTGTTAAAAATGCTTCTGTTTGTGTGTGGGGGAGGGGGGGGAAGGGGTGTGGTGGTATTTAATGTATCTGTTTTATATGAATCTGTGAATTTTCCTTTCACATGTACTTCACAGAGGTTTTTTTGTATTTTTTTTCTGAGCCTTCAAGATTTTCTCTTTTTAGATTACGTATGTATGAAAGAAGCTTTGATGTATGGGCCCAGCACTGTATCAAGTACTGAATTAAAATTTGTAAACCCTGTAAAATTTTGTTTTCAGAATTCCTGGATGTTTGTTTATGAGGATGTTACATAAAGAATGGTGTACTACCAACCAGACAACATGAAATAACTCCTAAGTTTTATTATCCCATTTTACACATCTTGTGTTTTTATGGTGTTCACATTTAGTAAAAATAACTTGTTTTTCTTTGTCAGGTGAAACTCACAGGCTTCTGCAATGTGGCACTTCCTTGTATTATGCCTATTCAAGAGGTGTTTTTCAGCCAATGAACTTCATTTAATCTTCTTCTCAGTATCTAAAGAGAATGCATGTATCTACAAAATGGTGATATAAAACTTCTGTAGGAATATACCACCGGAAATAGGAGTTTCACTGTAATGCCCTTGTGGCTTTAGCTCTGAGTATAAGTCTTAAGAAGGTCATGGAGTGTAGTCTTCCATCTTCTAACATGCTAAATAAAATGTTATTTCAAATGAAGTAAGCATTAGGGTACATGAGACAGCACCAGATAAGCGTATTTGTAGGATGCACCTTGTGCTTCCTGCAGAATAAAAAGGATTAGTCATTTGGTTTAATGGAAATTAAGTCACTGGATTTGAATGATAATACAGGATAAATATCTCCAAAAATAAATACTGAGATGAAGGCAAGATGTTTATCTCTAGCAGCCAGGACAAAACCATTATCCTGTGATAAGGTTCTGTTCCACTGGCACAGTCTTCTAATCACTGTGACAGTCTGGGAGGAACACTTGTTCTCTCCTGTGGGTCAGATTGCAGACGTTGTTGGATTTTGATGAAATTTAAGTAATCTGGATATCTCAGTTTTTGTTCTTAATGAATTAATGGGCTCTAAAATGTTTCATGCCATAGAATTTCAGTGTGCAAGCTACAGCATCTCTTTTGGAGACACTTGCTTTGCTAAATAGGAATTTCTTAAATAGTCATTGTTACATGGGTTTCAGAGCAGTACCTAAATAATCATGGCATTATCAGCTTGCAGATGTGATCTCTCATGCTTTTTGCGTGTATCCTGCATATTCAGAAAATCACTGCAGACATATGGGGAACTTCCACATTTCATCAGCCACTGTTGAAACAGAACTGTTGGCCACAGTCTCCCCAGAGGCTGCCCAGGAAAGTGTTCTCAGACAGTTTGGTGTTGCTGTCCTGTGTGCCCTGTGCTGAGCTGATCATCCAGGATGAGGAGGTCTCCTGACTCCTTTGAAGTTTTTTTGCCTGGGCTTTTTTCCCTGGAAAGTGCCCCAGAGCAGTGCCTTAAATGTGGATTATGCAGGATGGGATCAGTTGCCATGAGATGAAATATAGAAACTCTGCATATGGCAACAGGCTAAAACAAGTCCCAGAGTAGTGGGAAGCAAAGACACACCCAGCTCCCCTCTGACTTGATTCAGGCTGCTGTAGGCACAGCTGCTATGGCATAACAGAGCTGCTGTTTTCTCTCTCTCTCTCTTTTTTTTTTTTTTTATATTGCTAGTTGTGTCTGAGAGGGATTTTTTCCCCTTCTTCTCAGCGCCTGGGAAAAAACCACCATCTTTTCCCTGCCAAAACGTTGCTGTAGAGATGATAATTGAGAAGCTGAGAAGCTGCCATACCTGAGCATGAAGATTATCTACTAAGCATTTACTCAAAGCCTGTGGCTCCCTCTCCCAGCTTTCACTGTTAGCCCCAGTAAACCCACAGGTGTTTCTTTTGTATTGGCAGCTCATCTTGAAGGATATAGCTATCATTTTAATTGTCCATTACACTGAAAAAATAGGGTTAAACTGTTGTAAGTAAATGCACGGCCGTCCTTGATGGCAAACACTTCTGAGGTGAGTTTGGGAAGCTGAATCATTCTGCCATAGCCAGGAAACATTTAAGCAAGGGAGCGGGCATTAAGCTCTCCCCGTTCTGTGTTCCTGGCTATAATTTAATGCCCCCACAAGATGTGAACTTACCTTAGTCTGGAAAACACTGCCGTAAAAACATCTCTCCATATAACACAGTGCATTACAGGTCAGTGATAGTTCAGACCTCAAGGTGATGTGCTCAAATGTGCATCACTCCAGTGGCAGACTCTAGAAATGAGGTCATTCTGCCTTTCTTTCTGAGGCTTGCTAGCAGAAGCTCAGTCAGTAACCACCACCCCAATTGTTTTGAGAGGGACTAAAATCTTTCTGGCAGAGGCTGCAAAAAATATTCAAGATGACATTAACCAGCCACTAACCATCCCTCCCTGATATGGGATGCAGACAGATGACCTAGATGTAGAGGGCAGTTTATCTCAGCTCCCTGAGCTATTCTGCTTATTTTGTATTTATTTCTCTGCAAGACTGGCATACATTAAATAATCACCAATGTGTCTATGTGTACAAACGTATCATGAAAATGGCACTTAAGGAGCAGGATGCAACAGCTGCTGGTCCTAATGAATTTTAATGGCCAGAGCTCTGGGATGGTTTAGCTTTTTAAATGTGACTGTCCAGAGTACCATGAAAAACAAAAAACATGTCTTACCCTCTTGCAGATACGTGATGGATCACAGTATGTCTTCAAAAACCGCAGGAATGAAAGTCTCATGTCAACCTGCAATCAGTTAGACTGATCTACACTGTTTGGTTTGTTTTGGTAACACTGGCAACAGAATTTAGTGGAAAAATGCTGTTCTGTGTTATTTTGCACCCTTCTTTAAAAGGCAAGTACTGCCTGCATTTGGTCAGATGGGAATGTCACTGCCGGCAGCCTGATTAAGTCCTGATTAGAGCTTACAACAGAGGTGAATGAGTGCATGCATGTGTGTGCGTGAGTGAGTGCATATGTCCTGTAAGCTCAGAATTCAGAGCAGATGTTCACTGATCTGGGTCTTTTGTTTTCAAGACTGTCAGCATCTCTATCATGGGAGGGGAGAGGAAGGAAGGATAGGGAAAGGAGGGAAGAGAGGGAAGAGGAAGGAAGGGGAAGATCTCTGGCTACCGAGCAAGGCGAGTTGAGTTTACTTACGGCAGCCCACCACCAAGCATGGGGGATGCTGGTGAAGTTGGTACTGGATACATCATGCTCCACTGTGTAGACCATGGCAGAGAAGGCGAAGATGCCCATGGCAATGAAGAGCAAAAGGCAGCCCACCTGCTGGTAGCATTGGCGCAAGGTAAAGCCAAAGGCACGCAGCCCTGTGGAGTGGCGGGCCAGCTTGAGGATGCGGAAGATGCGCATGAGACGCATGATACGAAGCACTTGTCCCACTTTGCCTACCCGTCCCACCTTCTCGATATCATACTCATGCTGAGAGCCCCGACCTCGGGGCTGGTCATCATCAGTGAAGCATTCAAGCAACAGCTGCAGGTAGAGGGGTAGGATGGCAATGAGGTCTACAGCATTGAGGGCGCTGCTGGCAAAACGACGCAGGTCTGGTGTGGATACCAAGCGCAGCAAGTACTCCAGCGTGAAGAACACAATGCACAGAGTCTCAATGTGCTCCAGGACAGGCCGACTCTCTCCACTCTTCTTGTCTACCTGCTGCATCTCCTCCACTGTATTGAGTGCCAGAGCCACCACAGAAATGAGCACAAAGAAGCTGGAGGCCACTGCCATCACTTTGGCAGTGACGGAGGAGAAGGGCTTCTCCATGAGGTTCCAGAGGCGCCAGCGCTGGGGCCCATAGTAGCGCATGTGATGGAAGAGCTGCTCATTTTCCTGAGCCTCTGCCTGGGAGCGCAGCTCACGCTGGACTTTCAGCTGCTCGCTCAGCTCGTCGCGACGCTCCTCAAAGCAGATGCGGCAGCAGCGGGGTGTGTATTTGAGCCGCACGCCCCAGTAGCTCAGCTCCTCCAAGAAGCTGCGTGGGCACAGCTCATCCCGCACCCGGAGCACCCCTGAAGCATAGAAGTTGTACACCAGCTGAAAGACAGCTGGGTCTCGGTCGAAGAAATACTCATCCACCTGGGCGGCGTAGTCATCACACAGGCCCAGCTGGCAGCGACGGTCTGTGGAAGTGGCCAGGCGGCCCAGGCGGGTCTTGGGATAGGTGGCCACTGCCTGGTAGGTGAGACGGTAGCTCTGGCCACCAACATTAATGTTCAGCACGGATGAAGTGGAAGGCCTGGCTGGGGCCCCAGGGGAAAAGACTGGGGAGAAAGGAATGGATGATGAGAGCTTGTTTTCTCCTTCAAATGGGTCCCCTGTTGGCCATTTTCCTTGGTCTTTTTCTTCTTCTTCCTCATCTTCATCATCCACGTAATAGTTGTAGTTTCCCTCTGGTCCAAGGAGCAGCATGGGCTGAGAGCTCAGTGGAGCAGTTCCAGAAAAGTCACTCTGCTTGTCTAAACAGACACCTTCATTATCCTTCCCCATGTTGGGCTGTGTGAAGACACTTGGTACTTCCCTTTCTCTTCCTTTATGTTTAAGGAAAGGAAATTGTCTCCTCATGTTAAACTGCAACATACTATTTCTCCTTGCTTTTCTCCCTTATTTTCATCCACTTGGTTGAGAAATTAGCATCAGTCCTTTCTGGCACTAATAGGACGGAGAGTACCGCTTTCTTCTCGCTTTACTGGTATCAAACACAGCAGCAGTTCTGCATTTTTCCTCTTGCCAGTTGCCACTTCAGTTGCTATGAAAGCTGAGTGTGGGATATAGACACATGAAGAGTGCTGTTGACCGTTTTAATCTTGCTGACAGGGAAGATTTGAGTGCTTAGAGAAGGGGATTTAAAGGCTATTATCCTGTTTCAGCCTCATCTCCCTCAGGCTGTGACGTGAATGATTATGGATCCATAAACATATGAAAATTCAGTATGGTAAAAAAAAATCCTAAAAGTCTATTGATAATAAAAAACATATATTTCCCTAATTCAAGATTATAAGGATTAAGAATAATCTGAAAGTGAAAATATCTGAGGAGCAGAGAGGAGAGGGAGGGAACACTACTCCTTTCATTCATCTACATGAGTATATGGGGGTCTTAGTTCTCCTTAATTAAAATTGTGAATAATTAAAATGCAGATATTGTGTGGAAATTCATTATCAAAGGTCTTAAAGTGCTTTCCAAAGGTAAGAAAATAAATACAAACAGACTGTGTCCCATGCTCTTCTTGACACAGCGTAAGTAAAGGAGAACGTGTGCATAAGTTTCTAGCATGCTTTGCCTCAAACTCTTCTTGAGATGCTGCAAAACAGAGCAAAATTTCTACCTTTGGCAGCACCCTCACTGGTACAGAAGGCTGCAGCGAATGCCTGGAGCACCTGAAAGCCCAATTTTTTTTCTGTTGCTTCTAAGTCAGGACAAATTCTTGTTGAATCTTGAGCTATCGTGTTAAACATCCCAGCAATCCTGCAACAGCAGCTTTATTAAAACTTGGCAAATTTGAAAACTAACCTGAGGCACCAAGAATAAAGGGAGGTATCCTGGTTTCAGCCCTTGCTCCTTAAACATATATGCCTTTTCCCAAGTATCTCAATGCAAAAACAATCTCTCAGTCTCATAGCATGACATTCAAGTTTCTGTTAAACATTTTTTTCATCTTTGGCCATGTTACCTTTGTGTTTCTTTCTGCTCAGTGTCACAGCTTCACCATGCCTGGCTTCCCTGTCAGTAAGGGACGTAACAGCAGCTAGTTAGTTCTAGGTGGGTTTCCCATGCTGATGACTGCTTTTCAAAAAGGCAGGTAGGCCTGAACTGAACCAACACTGTGATGTGGTCCGCAGCACTGCTATGGTCAGACCACTGCCAATAGCATGAACCTTGTGTCTTTGCACCTGGAGCAGACATAACCAGGGCAAATTTGAATGCTCATCTTCAGGCCCTGGGAGGAAGGTGTGATCTGGAAATGGACCAGCTGCTGCAATTCAGAGATTTCTCAAACATAGGCAGCAGGTACTCCAAGAAGCTGTTCTAGTCTGATGTGGCTGAGTTCTGCCCCAGCTTGAGACCTTACACATGCTGCAAAGTGATGCTGTTGGAAAAAGCCATAAAGTGAGAGTTTTGAGGCTTATTAATTTGACTGATATAACTGGAAAAAAAGATGAGCTGTTTTCAAGCAAGTGTATCTTCAGGGTCTGATTTTGTCAGCTGTTGAGCAGAAAGTGTTACTTCTGCCATATCTCACCTCATTAACATCCTTAGTGGTACTGTAGCCATGAAAGTCTGCCCCTTGGACGTGATGCATGTACATAGCTTGCCTTGTGTAAAAGCAAGTGTTGCACAGTGCCTGAACCTGTGTATTGCTAAGAGCTTTCCATCTGCAGTCCTTTAGTCTTTCTTCTCTCACAGCTTCTGACCCTTTTTCACAAGCTGTCAGGACATTCTATCCCTGCTCACCTGTGGCAATATTTTTCCTTTGTTGTTCTCCACTCCTGCTGTTGTGTTGTTAATCTCAAGTATTTTCCTGCAAACTCCAGTAATTCTGTTTTGGTGGTATTTTATTTACTGTAAGACCTAAACTTTTCCGCCTTTTTCCCTGCCTCCTGGTTGTAGCTTTAATGTTTACTTGGTCCTGATGACCAGAAAGATATAATAGCTGAGAATTTTTGCACTGCATCTGTTCTCAGGCTGTATCCTGATGGATCAGTGGATCATAGTGCATAGACCAAGGCTTCTTCAGGTTACACTGTTTAAGGCATGCATTATTAGCAGTTCATATTCAAGTGTGTTTAGAAATGTTTTGCTTCATAAGTTCTTCTCCACTGTCCGTTCTGCTTCTTCGTTCAAAAAAATGTAACGCTTATACTAATTAGAAATGTCAGTGCCTTATTATTACAGGCTCTCATCTGCTCTGCAGTTTGCTTTGAACATTAAAACATGTCATGGTTAGTCCTTTGTTACCAGTCTTAATACAAATTAATGAACATTTCAATGCTGTTTCTTTCGCCTTAGCAAATTACTTCAGGCATAAGAAAAACACTAATTGGAAATACTGTCATTTCACTACCAAAAATTCTAGAATATTTCTTAATTAAGATTCAGGTGAGAGTATGTTAATACTGCTTTTCCCAGCCTTTGCTGTAACATTTTGTTTTGCTTTTTGTGGTCTGCACAGTACCAGTTCTGAGAGGTCTATGGAAATGCTCATTGCTCACTATTCTTACTGTACTGCAGCAGCATCAGCCTCTAGCAGGTGGAACTGATGTCTGTCAGATGCTAGCACTTTGTGACATTCCTACTAAGGAGAACAAGAAAGGCCACTAGCAAGCTAATGACTCTAACCTAGATATTCTTGGGAGGGAAATTCTCAGACACCTGAGGGTCTCTGCTTGAACTTGCCCAAATAGAAAAAACAGGTAAAATAAGGTTTCGCAGTCACTCATCCCCAGTATAGTTAGTTAGGACATTTTTCCCCCTTCATTTTTCTTCCTTGGCTACCTTATTTGTTTTGTAGGTGGGATGCAGAGGAGCAAATTAGGAAACATAAAGTAGAAGGATCAGCTGCTATTTTTTATATTGCATATTGCCAGGCTTCTACTGCTCACTGTCGCTTGCAGTGGCTCATTCATAAATATTAATGTCTCCTCATACACGGGCAGTTGGTGCCAGCCCTGCAGTGAACACAAAAAAAACTTTAAAAAGCAGACAACAGCATCAACAAGAACAAATTGTACTCACTGCTTGTGAATGAATATCAGCTCTATGTAGGGAAGATGGAAATACCATGGAAGCAGAGGCCACACCGTGATGCTCACATACCACCAAGTGGTTTTTGGGCAGTGGGTGGTGTTAGGCCTTTATAGTGTATTGCCAAAAAGAGAAAACTGTAGGTGAAACTCTGCAATGAGGAAGGACTATCACTACACAGCCATTGGAGGCAGCACTGTGATCCTTAGTGATGTGCCAACAGTGAGGTTTCTGTTACAATGTGATATGATATGTACAAGTGCCAAAGCCTCAGGACAGCCATTTCTCCTAATTTATGTGCTCTCACACAGCATCAGTAGAAATGCTGATCCATTATGTAGAATTTACTGAAATCAGCTAGCAACTGGAAAATGTCAGTTCATTCACTTTGCATTCAAGAGGACCACTCAGACTTGGAAAGTTCCAAAGGAACTTGGTTCTGGAAGTATTTTTCAAGAATTTGGACAGCCTTCTCCAAGTTCCTTCCTTCCTTTAACAAATATGCCCATTCCAATAGCTTTGTTCTTAGTTTCTTCTTCTCCTTTCCTAGATGGCCCCTCCTGAGCCTTTCCTCTCCCAGCACTCCAAGTGATTTCCAAGTGGTAGTATGCTAGCACAGCTCAGTCATCTTTTGAACCTCTGCTTGCAGCTTTGCACCTGCATTTTTCTCCCATGCAGGTCTCATGCTGCATCCCAAATCTGAAAATACATCCTGGGATCTGCCAGGTCTGTGGGGAAGGAAGGAGGTCCTCCTCAGTACAGGCACATCCAGCTTCACACCTGAGCTTGAGCACTGTCTTTGAGGGAGGAGGAGGCAATACCATATGAGTTGGACTGATTTTTAAGTTCATAACCTATAATGGATTTCATAAGAGTTTGCCACTGCAAAATTCTGTCTCTCTGTCAGACTGGGACTGTGGCTGGACTGCCTCTGTTCTCTGGTGTTTTATTCCGGGGCTGGACCTTACTTCCTTCTCTGCCCATGATGTACCTGCATCATATTCTCCTTGCCCAGTCTGTCCCCATGCTCCACAGCAGCAGGCCTTGGCACTGGCGCTCTTCAGTCCTCACTCAGCCATGTAGTTACCCCAGAGATGCTCTCGCCTGCAGAGCCCAGAGCTGGAGAGCCCACCTCTTGGGTCATGTTAAGAGAGTGCAGTGTGCTCAGTGAGTGTTTAGTTCACTGTGTGCTCTGCTTTTTAGCGTACAAATTGAAATGTTTTGCTGCAAAATTATTAGCATTTCTTTATAGATATGAAAGGCTGGTTAAAAACAAGCAAACTACTCCTGGGACTTTTTGATGAAATTAAATAACCTTGCAGTGGAAAAAGAGATTTTGCTGAGATACATCCATTAGTGCTAACTTCACATTCCAAGAGGTATTTGCATAACACAAGCAGAGTCTTGTAGTAAAACCTTATCTACAGTGTTGCATACCAAAGAACACAACAATTCAGGGGCAGAGAAAGATTTTGCTGCTTGGATTTTAGCCAGATTTTCTGCATGTATTTGTTCGTACACACACATATTTATGCGTATGTGTGAAAATCTGTCAACAAGATTGCTGTCCTTCTCACAACCATGTACCATTTGTAAATCACTTTAATAGAGTGAGTATGTCAGGCATTTCATGAGTATAGGTTTGAGTGGTTTTAACAGGTTATTAGCTTAATCTTCTGTTCTGCTCTCTCCACACGCTGCACAGCACTGGCTTAAACTTTCTGAGTTCCTCTGCTCAGAGCAATGCAATGCCCAAAACTTCTCTTTTCTTTGGTGTTCTCAGAAATTGCCTTTGTCTCCACTCTATGGAGAGCTGAAGGAGACAAAAAAAAGTCCTTTTACTGATACCGTTTCTTAAGAGATAATGAATATACCTTTGAAAAATCTTCCTTTGCTTTTGACTTCTGGCAGAACATTAGTGCCTCCATTCTGCTTCCTCACCCAAAGAAAGGAACAGAGAAAGCTGCTGAACTGCAGAAGCTTTCTGAAGGTGACAGTGACGCCTGAACCTAATCACAGCCTCTGATAGACACTATATCTAGAAAATCTTCCAGAAGATTGATTAATTTAGAAAATTCACTATATTCTACTGTTTTAAAAGCAGGTCAGGAATCCCTATTCAGCAACTTTTTAGATATAATGACAGGTTCATTACATGATGTCTTATATGAAATGGGGGTTGCCATGTGTTTTAAAACCTCTGTACAGAACAGATTGTCAGATTTGTGTGGAAGACCATATTTAGCAAATATCTGTTCAGCAGAAACTTGACAATGTTCACATCATGGGTAACTGGATTACCTCAATAGACCTGCAGGTGAAGTAAAACCAGAATCTTTTGTAGTTAGCTAAGTTTCCACACTTGTTTTCATTACAGGCTTGTGTTTGTCTTCCTTGTTCTTTACAGATATTTAAAGGCAGAAACCTCCACAAGAGCCATGCTGCAGTGCTCCCAACTATCTTCCTCATGGGCAGCATCCCCAGAGGACTTCTGCTCCATCTTTGTGCAAAACTCCACTTGGTTCCTCATTGCACCAAAACAGTGGGCCCCAGTTCTGCTGAATGAAAACACCTCATCCTGCTCCTGTCCTGCTTGCTTGTACTTGGTTTCCTACATACTATTTGTTGCTTGTCTCAGGTGAGAATTCGGTATTTCCATGGCACTACAGCAGTTTATGTCTACCTATGACCATACCTAATGCTTTTAAAGAACTGAAGTTTTTTGCTGATTCCCATGTAACGGCATAGTAATTCATATATGGTGTTAACATCAGAGTGCAGGAAAACCTTCAGAGGACAGAAAGGAGATTCGTGGGACTTCTTATTCTTCACTATGATTTAACTTCTTTTTCATTTCTACTAAGAATCATTCTGAATACAGGGCTTAATAATATCCTACGACTACATCTACAACTGCAGGTAACATGTTAGTCTGGTATAAGCAGATTCACAACGATGATTTCAGAAATAAAGGACCTGATAGCTTAAAAAGCTCTTACAGTTCACCTCTGCAAGTTGCCCTAGGAGAATAAAAGGCAGTGAAGAAAGGTGATTGGCTGTAGCACCATCATGATCAGGAGCGGCTTCAGGAAGGTAGAATAAAAATCCAGGTGTTGGTGAGACACTGCCTGGTGCCAGTGCAAGCAAGTGGCATGAGTGGTGAGATGTGGCTACTTCCTTACAGCTTGGAAAAACTGTGTTGAGGATAGCTTAAAGCTGGGATGAAGGAGGGAAGGAAAGGAAGAGCTTCCCAGAATAAGATAGCACGGTGTGGCCTGAAGCAGAAAATAGGAGGATGATAAACACAGCTGTTTCCCAGCTTATTCAGAAACAGCAGAGATTTGGAAGAAAGAAGCCAAACGTGACTAACTGCTAATAGCTAATCTTGACAGTGTAGCAAACAGAGTGCTTTGCCTAAGTTGTCAGCACCTCTGTGGGAAGCTGCAAAGCTCAGAAAAAGTGTAGTTATGCTGTTTGTTATATTCTTTGATATGGTTTCTGGTGATGCGTGGAGTATCAGGAGTCTGGGGTCTGAGACCATGAGGTCTCTTCTTGTACAATACTTGACTTAGTGTTATTCAGTCATTTGTAGGTGGTCGGGAGCTTTCCAGAATGTGAATTTCTGTCCCAAAGACTGCATTGCCCAAGAAGCATTTTCATGTCTTGTCTCTGTGATTTCCACAGTATGTGCAAAAAAGTTTTCATTCTCAGTACCTTGCTAAAATCCCCCACAGCGCAAATGGGTCCAGAAGGACAGTATTCTGCCACCATTCTGCTTCACTAACTGTATTGTGCCATGTCTTACTTCATTATCTGTCATCTCTTTCTATTTAGTTATTATCTAAATTCTCCACTAGCTTGTCAGTACAGTTCCTATGTGATTATATGGCTCATCAACACGAAAGTTGACACTGTGGGGTCAAAGCATTCAGCAACCTGCCAGATATAATTTAGATGTGGAAGGTGTGGGAAGCCACATGCTGGGTAACTGTAGAGGGAAATGAGCATGAAGGAGAAGCAGCAGGCAGTAGTGGCTGTAGATCAGAGGGATGGAGGTAGCAAGAAAATAAGCACTGAAAGTAAGACAACAGATGCAGTAATGAGGATGTAGTTGCGTTTAATTGTTTTGTGGGGAGCCAGAGAGGCAGGGAAACAGAGAGGGATCATACTGACTTGCCCTAAGACCCAGGAGAATGATAAGAGTGTGTTTAAGCACAGTGCTCCTTTCTTTACACGAAGAAATGTCCTTGCTGAAAGAAGATATATGATCCATTTTGTGATTTAGAATCATAGAATCATAGAATCATAGAATCACTAAGGTTGGAAAAGACCTAAAAGATCACCCAGTCCAACCGTTCACCTATTCCCAATAGCTCCTACTAAACCATGTCCCTCAACGCAACATCCAGTCTTTCCTTGAACACCCCCAGGGTCGGTGATTCCACCACCTCCCTGGGCAGTCCATTCCAGTGCCTGACCACCCTTTCTGAAAAGTAATACTTCCTCATGTCCAGCCTGAATTTCCCCTGGCGTAGCTTGAAACCATTCCCCCTGGTCCTATCACTAATGACACGAGAGAAGAGGCCGACCCCCAGCTCACTACAACCTCCCTTCAGGAAGTTATAGAGAGCAATGAGGTCTCCCCTGAGCCTCCTCTTCTCCAGGCTGAACATTCCCAGCTCCTTCAGCCTCTCCTCATATGGCCTGTGTTCCAGACCCCTCACCAGCTTCATTGCCCTTCTTTGAACACGTTCCAGGGCCTCAATATCTTTCTTGCAGTGAGGGGCCCAAAACTGGACACAGTACTCGAGGTGCGGCCTGACGAGTGCTGAATATAGGGGAACAAATTTGCCACTACTCTGGTATAAAAACAAGGCATTGTGCACAGGATTTCAACTACTGATGGGTGTAGTGCAAGCAGGCACATAACCAGAAGCACAAACACAAACTGCAGCTTTCATAGGTTTGAAATAGAGAACAAAACCAGAGATGAAATCTTCCTGAATTGTTCTCTTTCCTGGTTGAAAGCGGCAGGGAGACCCAGGCCTTGTGGCAAGAGGCTGCTCAGGTGCTGTGTGTCAGGGGCAGAGCAGTGGAAGGTAACAAGAAACACAGGAATAGTCATTTATAGATAAGAGATACTGATGGACTAAAAACTGCACAACTGGTGATGACGAAGAATAACCAAAAGAAATCCTTGTTTCAGGTGAACAGAAAAGCAGCCTGACTCATACAAAATGAAGTAAGATTGCAGTTTATTGCAAGAGACAATGTAAGCAAAGCAAACACAGGAGAAAACAAGGTGAGAATGAAACGATCATGACAGTACTGTAAGCAGCAGTACCCACAGCTTCTCAGCTGCCTCACATTAACTGAGGCTTAGCACTGTAGGCTCAGAAAGAAATTTTAAAAGGAGGGGAAATGTTTCAGGAGAAGGTATTTCCATAAACTCTCTGTTTCCCATCTCTTTTTTGTGAGCAGCTTCTCAGAGGCCTGACAGTTCCTCCACATCTCCCCATGAATCAAACCAATGTGTGCATGAAGTCTGCTGGAGGCAGGGTAGCACATGGAGCTCATAAAGTATCCCAGGGTAGCTCCCAGCTTGCCACGTACACACTGGAGGGACATACTTGACTTCAAATAAAGTATTTTCTTGGAATTAGATCACCAGCTGGCACTGCCCATTGGGGCTCTGGCAGTTCAGATGTTCTTGCTACTTGGCCACATGCTGAACTTCTTGCTGCTGTCCACCTCTGAGGTTACAGCCCTTCCTGAGGCCTGTAATGTCCAACCATACAGAGTTTCAAGGGGGCATGCACTAACCCTTGGTTATGCTGCAGAATGGAAGAGGACTTGGGGACACCTTACAGTGTCCTGACTTGCTGTTTCCCTTGTGCTCACAGAGTTATGGACTTCAATATGTTTTATTTTGCTGTGAATTTTGCTTTAAATTAAATCTTGAACTTAAATTAACCCTATAGTAAGCTTTCAGCACTGGGGCTCCAGCCATTTTCTACTTCTCTTTTTCCAATTTTTTTTATCCTCAGAAATAAGCAGTTGAATATGGGCCCTAGGTTGGCATAGGTCCAGAGCAGCTAAATGGTAATGATTACCGAAGAGACATTATAGTCAGTTTGGTAAGTGAAGCAGCATACGAGTACCATCTACTTGACTGTAGCCTAATTTATAACCTGAAGAAACACACACAGGCACACCCAAATAATATGTTTAACAACAGATGGTATAAATCAATCCACTTAATTTAAGTACCCAATTTATAAGGCGCTGCTTTCTGGGAAGAAGTTAACATGCTTACCCAGTTTGTCCACAGGACAATGGAGATTTATGCTTACAGCCTTCTTGCTCTCCCAGTGGGCCCTGCATGCTGGCAGCATCTGATGACAAGCAGCCAGCAGCTCTGGGGCTCCTGTCCCTCCAGCCTTCACCCATGTTGGCTGGCATGCTGTCCCCAGGCAGTGGCACCATCAGAGCACCATCAAGGCTGCACCACCACCCCCACTCATCCCTGGCAGACCGGTGTGGAGATGGATGGTTTTTCCTGTGTCCCCAGATATCCTCTGGGTGGCTAGGGCGTGCCCAGTTCCTAATCCCGGTTCAAAGAGGAGGACCAGCAGCACAGCCAGGTTAGCGCAGGGACAGTGGGCTAGTGGGTTGAGGTATTGTGTTAGGTAGTAAAGAAAAGCAGATGGGTTAGACTGCTTGCTGAAATTCAGCTGAATTTTAAGTACATGCATTTCAGATTTGATAGGATTTAGGTAAGCTAAATCCTCCCCTACTTACCTGTGGTAACAGGAGCAAATCTTTGGCAAACTCAACCCTTGGTCCAAATACACCAAAGTAAATCAGGCTGTTGTGTACACTGGAAGGCAATACAGCCTTTGCTGTAACAGCTTACAGTGGTGAAGAATCTGGGATGACAGATTTTTTGTTTAAGTCAAGCTGATGCCATGAAACTCAGAAAATGTAAGATGTACAACAATAGGTATTAATATGTCACTGACAAACAAATCCGTTTAACCTTCTGCCCACGTAAACTCCCAAGGGAGCTCCACCTTAACTTATAATAACAAAGAACACTTGGTGGAGGAAGGATTTAAGCATTCAGTTTTGCACGGTGTCTCTAGTTTGAAGTGAGTGCTGCACAGTCAGACTGCAGGTGCAGCTCACAGGGAGCTATGGAGGCTATGAGCAGTGCAAACAGGATCTGATGGGTCATACGTGCTGATGGTGACTGCAGATAAAGAGGTATTCTTTTTGTTTTGTTTTTTCCTGTTGTGACTGGATGCCGGGGTGATCCGAGGTACAAATAGGTGAACAGATCGGATGGATGGAAATCTTGGTTCTTTAGGACAAAAAGTGTCAGTCTGGATGAAGAATTTTCTGCATTTCAGCATGATGCTTGCACAGCACATTTACCTACTAGATGAGATATCCAAATTTTATTTGTAATGAACTGGAGTTGATCTTAGGAGGAGGACCGTATGCGTTAGGTAAGAAGGAGCTTCTAATAAGAGCTATGAAAGAGAAACTCTCAGTTTAGTTTGGAACTGCAAGGTTTGGGAATTTGCTGACAGAATCTCAGCAAAGTGCTGATAGAAATATTCTACTTGTCATTCTTCATAAGTAATGCCCTAAAGGGAAATCCCATTTGTCAGGCCTGTTCACAGGAGAGTTTATGTCCTGTCTAATGAACTGAAAAAATGGGTTTGTTTCTATATTTTAATTTTTTATGTTAGCTGTAAAGTTAAATTATATTAATTGTTTACTGTGTTTCTTAGTGCTCAAGTACCTTAGGTAATTAAACACCCTGGAGTTACTGCTGCTCTCTGTGAGATAAGTGATATTTAGTATGTTGATGAGACGTAACATAGTCTTGCTCACTGTCTCAGAGCATTCGGTGGGGTGGTTTAAAAGCAAGAACTTGCAGTCTCCTGGTGGTGAGCAGCCTGTGGAAACACAAAGAAAGATGCAGTGGGTGGGAGGTGAACAGATCCTGGTGCGATGAGGCAGAACTGAATTTCAGGGCAGATCAGCAGTGTGGTTCAGCTTGCTCTGTTGCTATTCCCTTCTTTCACCTTCCACAGAGAAATTCACCTCCATCCCATACCTTGGGCAGGGGTGTTAAGGGCTGCTCTGCTCACCACTGTCCTTGAGGCCTTGCTGTCCATTGAGTGCCAGAATGCTGCTGGGCTGGATGGGGATGATTTTCACTGTCCGTGGCTGTACTCACCAAGACGTGTATTATCCCAGGGAATAATTCACCCTGAGCTAAATCAACCTGATGTTCTCCAGGCAGACTGAATTTGGGGCTAGGCAGGTGTTGTGCCATCCTGTGGACCTTACTGTCGGTGTGAAAGACCTCTGCATTTCTTCATCCTGAGAAGTGGCTGCATGAGTAATGATTCTCAGCCTGGAGCGGAGAAGGAAGAAGTGGACTGCACTTGTGGAGTCATGAAAAGATTGTGCATGGTGCAGTGATGATGAGTGTGGGATACTTGGAAGTTTTTCTTGAGTTAAGGGCAACAAAGGAAACTGGAGAGATTCTCCTTTACATGACAGCTTGTAAGGCTCTGAATTTAGTTGCCTAAAGACTCTGTGGCTGCTAAAGTTTTAATGGCTAACAAATGGAACTAGGTTAATTCTTAGAAGAAAACATGAAAGGCTGCTTTAGAGGTAGGCAATGACTTTGTATAGAGAAGTGCAAGGTCTTGCATCTGTGTTGTGGCAACTCCCACTATCAGTATAAGTTGGGAGATGTAAGGATGGAGCACAGTCCTGCTAAAACAAATGTGGGGGCGTACTGGACATGAGCCAGCAATGTGCCCTCACAGCCGAAAAAGCCAATCACATCATAGGCTGCATCAATTTAAGTGTGGCCAGCAGGGTGAGGAAGGTGATCCTCTGCTCTGTGCTGGTGAGACCTCATGTGGAGTACTGCAACCAGATGTGGAGTCCTTAGTACAGAAGAGATATGGACCTGTTGGAGCGTGTCCAGAGGAGAGCCATCAAAATAACCCAAGGGATGGAACGCTTACCCTATGAGGATAAACTGAGAGAGCTGGGGCTGTTCAGCCTGGAGAAGAGAAGGTTTTGGGGGACATCTGATAGTGGCCTTTCAGTATCAAGAGGGGGACTATAAGAAAGAAGGGGACAGACTTTTTAGTAGGGTCCATTGTGGTAGGATAAGGGGAAACAGTTCAAAACTAAAAAGGAGGAGGATTAAATTGGACATAAGGAAGAAGTTTTTTACAACAAGTTATGAGGCACTGGAACAGAAAAGTGGTGGATACCCTGTTCCTGGAGACATTCAAAGTCAGGCTAAACAGGGCTCTGTGCAACCTGATCTAGCTGTATTTGTCTCCGTTCACTGCAGGGGAGTTGGAATGGATGGTCTTTAACGAAGTCTTCAAATGATTCCATGATTCTGTGTTTTGAACTATTTGACCTGCCAATCAGTGGAGATGGGTTGAGTGTTCTGGCAAACTATTGCTGTATCATGTCCTTAAATTCTCCCTAAGCACCCACAGATGGCCACTGCCAGGGACCAGACAGTAGGTTAGATGGAGCTCTGATGTGCTCTGGCACAGCTGATATTTCCTTCTTGTGTTATGAACTTGTCCATCTGTTATGTCTGTTGTCTCTAATCTGCACAAAGACAGGAAGATATGAAGGCAGGAACAGTTTTGCTGTTCTGCATTTATAAAATTGGGGATCTGGGCAATTGCATGGGATTCCTATGTACAGCACAAAACAAATAACAATGCTGACAGCATTGCTGAGGGCTAGATGTTGCAAAGCATGTGTTCCTCCATGGCTGGAAATAATGCAGTAATGACAGCTCCATTTGTGCCCTAATGACTTTTGAATGGATGGTATCATGCAATTCCTTGCTAAGCAAGTATGGTGTGAAGGTTTATTAAAAAATAGTTTGAACATAAAACAGAGTGTATCTCTCTTCTGAGGGCATATTTTACAGCTTGCATATGCTAAAACTGTCCTACAACTGCTAATTGTTGTGAAGTGAGAAGATAAGGAAACTCCTCTGCCTTTATCTTTGCCTTTACCTTTGCCTTCACCTGGTAAAACTGATTTACAACTGAGGATGGCTTATTGGGTGAGAGGGTATGTTTTATAGGTTCATCTGAAGTAAGTACTACATAATGTAGCTGAGAGAAGGGAATGTGTCCTTGTTATAGCATTTTTATTTGTTGCACTACGAACACAGAGCTCTCCCAAATGTTTTTAAAACACTTATACGATGACGTAAACCATCTGCAGGCAGGTAAAACCTAAGCCATGTGGCAGTCCAGAAAAATGAAGCACATATCTTGCAATATGCAAGTGTGCCATCTTGTCAGTTACTATGCATACCCTGAATTCAACAGCCAAGATGAAGTACTCTCATAGGAGCTGGCTACCAGGAGGCTCCAGATGGCCCTTCCTCCTTGTTGCAGTACATAACCTAGATATGTAACAACTCATTCACCATTATACTGAGGATCTGTTACTGGGATGACACAATGAAATGAACTGCTGGAGAAACAAAAGACACTTTGGGGACTTTTGCATAATGTTCCCATCTGAATTTCATGCTTAAGAGCAACAACAACAAAAAAGTAATTCACTTCAGCATGCATCATGGTATGAAATAAACAATTCATGGGAGCAATTCATACATTCATTGCTTAATATCTGAAGAATAACTGAGGCTATTCTCCGGAAGTGAAATTTGCTCCTGAGCAAAGAGCCAGTTTACAAGCCTGTACTCACACACGGAATCACACACAGAATCACAAGGTTGGAAACGACCTATAAGATCATCCAGTCCAACCGTCTCCTCATCACCATTGCCACCACTAGCACTAACCCATATCACGCAGCACGTCATCCAGACACCTCTTGAACACTGCCAGGGATGGCGACTCCACCACCTCCCTGGGCAGCCATTCCAGTGCCTGACCACTCTCTGAGAGAAGAAGTTCTTCCTTATGTCCAACCTAAACCTCCTCTGATATAACTTGCGGCCATTGCCCCGTGTCCTGCTCGTTGCCTGGGAGAAGAGGCCAAATCCCTCTTCACCACAACCTCCCTTCAGGAAGTTGTAGAGTGCAATGAGGTCTCCCCTGAGCCTCCTCTTCTCCAGACTGAACAATCCCAGCTCCCTCAGCCGCTCCTCATAAGGTTTGTGCTCCAGACCCCTCACCAGTTTTGTTGCCCTTCTCTGGACACGCTCCAGGACCTCAAAATCTTTCCTGTAGTGAGGGGCCCAAAACTGAACGCAGTACTCGAGGTGTGGCCTCACCAGAGCTGAGTAGAGGGGGATGCTCACCTCCCTGCTTCTGCTAGCCACACTGTTTCTAATGCAGGCCAGGATGCCGTTGGCCCTCTTGGCCACGTGGGCACACTGTCGGCTCATGTTCAGCCGAGCATCAACCAACACCCCCAGGTGTTCTTCTTCACACTCATCAAGCCACTCACCCCCAAGCCTGTAACGCTGCATGGGGTTGTTGTGCCCAAAGTGCAGAACTCGACACTTGGCCTTGTTAAACCTCATCCCATTCACCTCAGCCCAGCGGTTCAGCCTGTCTAAATCCCTCTGAAGGGCCGCCCTACCCTCAGGCAGATCAACACCATCTCCCAGCTTGGTGTCATCTGCAAACTTGCTGAGGGTGCACTCAATCCCCTCATCTAGGTCATCAATAAAGATATTAAACAAGATGGGCTCCAGTACCGACCCCTGGGGGGCACCACTTGAAACGGGTCGCCAGCTGGACTTCACTCCGTTCACCACGACCCTCTGGGCACAGCCTTGTAGCCAATTCCTTACCCAAAGAAGTGTGTATCTGTTCAGACCACGGGCAGCCAGTTACCCCAGAAGAAGCCTGTGAGGCACTGTGTCAGAGGCTTTGCTGAAGTCTAGGAAGACTACATCAACAGCCCTTCCCTCATCTATCAGACTAGTCACCCAGTCGTAGAAAGAGATGAGGTTGGTCAAGCACGATCTGCCTTTCACGAACCCGTGCTGGCTGGGCCTGATCCCCTGGACACTGCGTACATGCTGTGCAATCTCATCCAAGATGATTTGCTCCATAACCTTCCCTGGTACTCTTTGCATTAAGTGGTCTTTACCCATCTAAATCTGTTCGAATTATGCTTTAAGGAGAAAAATGAGATTCCAGCTTTTTAGACTTTTGAGATATGCAGTGAAAGCACAAGGTATTTCAAAAAATACAACTGGAAAAACAATGGTGATCAATGCCTCCTATCACAGGTGCAAGCTTGCCATTAATGTGCCTCAGGGTAAGAAGGAATCAGAAGTGCTTTTGATTCACTGTATTTGATTTTGCTTCTGAGAGAAACAATCTGCTCAGGGACTCAAACTGTGACTGTGGAAGTATGCCTGATTTTGCTTCTGCATTCATGAAGAATATGGAGAAGAGAACAATACTATATCTGCCCCTGCAGTCTACTCACAATATGCTGCTGCAATTATCTGCTTGGCACAGAACTGCAAAGGCAGTAGCTCTTGAAGTAAAATGTTTCCCAATCAATCATAACCTTTCCTCTTTCTTTGAGCCAAAACGTGAAATTCTTTAAATGCAATTTGGAAACAGAGAAGTGAATAGCAATAGGACATAAGATAACCTGATGGCTGGTATTGCTGTGAGCAGTATCTGGATAAACTGTGAAAAAAAAAAGAAAGAATAATAAGAGAGATTGAAGAGAATAAGAATTCCAGTAAATGCCGATTCACCAGCTGTAGAATCTCAGCTGACATCTTAGCCTCAGTTGTCCTGTCCTCTGAGAATGGGATTTTTGGCTGTGAACAGTGTGGTAGAGAGTCTTTGAATGTGCGTGCATGTATTTAGCTCCCTTGAGCTAAATAAACTGGATGAATGTGCAGACTCTGACATCATTGGTGTTTCTTCATCTGCCGAATCCAAGTTTGAATCAACAGTTCCACAGATGAGAAGTTACTATAGGAATAGTTACTATAGGAATTATGGCACACATTGCACCCCGCCCCCCTCTTTTTTTTTTTTTTTTTTTTTTACAAGGCTGCTAAATGAGTGTGAGTCATTCAAATCTGGATTCTGTAAGGTATAAAAATATGATGACATTAGATCCCACTAGTGAACTGGTGAGAGCCACACTGTTGTAAATTGTCTCTGTTTTTTCTAGGGAATAAATCAGTACTCTGTTAACTTTAATGGGCTCGAGCTAATTCACACTGAGTAAGGATATGATCATGGAAACTCATTCTCACACAGTGTATGGATTGTTTCATTCATCAAAGAATCACAGCTGTCTCCAGCTGGCCAGGTGCACCTCTTCAGCTCTGTGACACTGCGCAACAAAGCAGAGTGGAGCATGAAATGAAAAGGAACACGAGATTCCTGTGCGACTCTGTGGTGCAAGTATGTCTTTGAAATACTGTGTGGAGTTTGGCCAGGATGCTCTGTGGTTCAGCCACTGGTCTTAGGGTTGGAGAAAAGTAGTTTAAGTGAGTCTCTGTAGGATCTTGATACATAAAGCAATGATATCATATCTATGAGGTGTAAGATCTTTGAGATCTTGGAGGAAATTAGCATAGAATATGATATTTTTAAATGTGTTATTACAGATATTCTGCCAGTCATAAATCTTAGACGAAAGATAACTGTAACATTCCAAATGAAAACAAAGACTGCATTGTTCTCTTGTAACTTTTTTATGTTTTCTTATCCATGATTATAGTTCAAAAATACTTATACTCTGTAGAACAGAATCAAAGAGTAATGCAAAATTGTCATGAACAGCAATAATTAAAACTGAATTAGGACGTTTCTTCTCTACACAGCAAATATTTCTGCCTCTAACGCTATAGCTGGACTCCAGCTTTATGGATCAGCAGCACTGTCCTGAAGGCTACTCCCTTAAGCCTTTGAATAGACCTCATAAAGATCAGTAAACATATATATATGCATGAACATTGACCATCTCATTTTGTGTGTTTGCCATTTTCTATCAAGATCTTTCAGTCTGTGTAAGGTCCAGAGATCAGATTCTGTAGTGCTGCCAAACATTTCTGCAGCCACTTTTACATTCCCAGGACAGGTGGTACCCTCTATTTTTACACTGTCAGTAACAGAAGGGTACTACCTGGGTTGCAGCACCCTGAGCAGGACGAAATGAACAAAGCAAGCCTCATCTCCTGTGATCCTAGCATTGGTTTCACAGGATATGTATGTGATAACCTTTTGGAAACTATTAAATAACGTGGAGATGGATTCAGTCTGTGAGGGGAGAGAATGGATAAGTTTCTTTACCAGGGGGCAAAAAAAAAAAAGAAAAAAAAAAAAAAAAAAGTTGTTTCTAACATTAAAAGAGCTTTGAAGGCTGAAATTTTCAAGCTGAAGGAAGGTCATCCCATGAAAGTGGTGGGATAGACATGCAATGCATTTGTTTGTGCAGTTTTCTATTACTTGGCTTGAGGAACAAAGCATGGAGCAGATGGTGCCTACAAAACCAAGCTCTTGCAACTGAGATCTAAAAGAACTTTCAATAATAGCGAGAAAGACAGAAAGTGTGTAAGGAACAATGCAGTAAAAATAATCCATTAAGAAAATACTATGCAGCACACAGTGTCTGTGACCTTACTATGTCCCCTGAAAGCTTAACAACAAATCTTATATACTTAAGTCTAAGTAACACCAATGGGTAGTCCTCAAAGGACTGATCTTTTCTAAGCTTCAGAGAAGAGAGAGTATCTTACTGCACCTATAAGTTGGAGAAACAGGAGATTACTGTGAGATGCCTTCTCAAGAAAGTACCTCAGCTTACTATCAGTTCAGCTTACTAAAACACAATTACATTGATACAGTTAGGACAAAACAGTTGTCTGGTTCTGCTCCATTATTGTCCATTTTGGTCTGGAGCTGAAAAACTCTCAACTTCTTTTTTCAATGCTTCCTCCTATTTATGGCTTTCTGGTTGCTGTTTCCCCTGTTACCTTTTGACCAGACATATACTGACTTATGCCCATGGACTCTTTAAAACATAACAAGAAACTGCAGAACATCAATGCCACTGTAATCATCATCATGCTTTTACTGGGAGAAAGCAGGTGGAAGAAATCCTATCACAGACACACAGCCCTACCCCTATTGAGGAGGAAGTTTCTGCTCAGGGCTCTACCATTTGGAAAAGTGTCTGGAGGTTTGGCTTTGTGACTCTGAGGGTGGTGGTAACAGCCCTGTTTATAGATTTAGACCTGTGCGTGGAGAGCTGGCTGTTATGGTAAGAAAACAAGCATATCTGACGTTTTATTCAATGGTGCTATTACTGTATTATTTGTTACGCTACTCTGTTCCCAAAAGACTGGAAATTCTGTAGAGCAGAATAATTTTTTCTGTTTTTATTCATTATTTATTACAGTGCTGCCTTTACCTTTATAACAGCTTTAGGCAATGCTAAAATGTCAGTAGCATTCAAAAAAAAAAAAAAAAAAAAAAAGATTACAGTCTTATATGTTGCTTTCCTATTGCAGGATAGGTACTGTGTTGTGAGTCTGCCATTGTTTAATGCCTTGGAGAGTGGCCCTTCAGACTTGCAGACTTCAAACATGCCCTACATAAATGCATACAATGGCTGCGAAGGAACCAGCCATATTCAGGTGACAAGATGTGACTGTAACCAATTAAATGCCAATCATTTTTATTGAGGAGGATTGTAATGATTAATACAGAATTGGAAAGAAAAACTCTCCACTTGAAAGCGCCCTGAAATATAAATGCATTTTGTAACTGCAGAAACCCCAGTGTGATTTCTTACTTCGGGCTGGTAATTCCTTTTCTTGACTTTTGACCTTTAGCACTGGAATGGAAGCTTGCTGCTGATTTGCCTTCCATATGCCATACTGAAATGTGAATTTCTCATGTGAGGTCTCCCAGCCATGACCTTTCTGGGCACATTACTTTGCCTAGTTAAAAGGACTAGCAAGATAGAGAAGTGAAAGAGGAAAAACCACATCCTGTTTTTTCCCCTCCTCTGTTAGTTGTTAGAATGGAAACAGCCACCAGCTCCTCAGCGATTAGCCAATACCCCAAGCAGACAGATTTTACAGCCCATATGTCTTGTTTTAGGTTGCATCAGTAAAGCAGATGTAACTCAACCCATGACACAGTACCTAAGATTTCATGTGAGCTCTCTTGCTGCTGCTCTCACTGCTGTTTCCACTTTCCTGCACAACGGCATGCTCCATGCCTGTCTCCCACACCTTTGAGAGGCCTTTGCAGGAAGCCAGCAGCACGTGAATGCACTGCCTATTGCCTCTACAAGAACTACACATGCTGGATGGATGTAGATGTGTGGCACAGCTTTACAAATAGTTTTTATTTTTATTTTCACAGAGCAGCAAAAGGCTAAACTCAAAATAGCACATGAAACATTTTACGTATGTATAGATGAGGTGGACTGATAGTATGAATGGTTTTGGCAAGAAAGATTAGGTACTGACTTCAATAGCTACGTGTTTTGTTTACATGTGGTAAATCAAACAAGTCAATAACCTTAAAAGTAGAGCTATGCAAATGCTGGATAGTATTTCTTTGCTTTCTCTGGCAATCACTCACAGTGATTGCCCAATCACTGTGCCCAATGGCTTGGTTTCTGGAGTGTATTGATATTAAAGTAGCAAATCACATCACTGAATTAAATTTGTGCCAAAGGAAGCTACTTCAGTTTTTACAATTACCACTTAATTTTTTTGTACCAGTGTTAAATTCACTTCTATGGAAAAAGTCTTTCTAGATAAAAAAAATATAAACATTTCCTAATAAGTTGATTAATGAAAGCCATGATTTCCTGAAAGCACCTGTTCAATTTGTCTGTCTGAAGAGGTGAGAATAAGGAAAGTATTTCTGAAAGGCTGAGGTAGAGTAGGTATAGGTAACAGTCATAATGCTTTCTTAAGGGCCTGGACTTGTGTGGACAAACCATGGTTTAGCAATAAGCCAAAGAAGTTAGCGGCTCAACCTTCTTATTAACCCAGGAAAGTTTAATTCATCGAGACACAAAGACTGTAAAGGTTGCGCTGGTGTACTAGTATGTCAAACTTGCTGTAATTTTCCCTGGCTGACTACATGCCAGACAGAAAGACCGAAAACCAAAGAGCCACTAATGGCAAGTTTATTGCTTCCCTGCCCACAAAGTGCAGTGCACATTGGGTCTAATTCAAAAAGCCATAGCAGAGGTTTTAAATCATACCATTTGCATTGTTCTTTCCCTGGGGACTTCTGGTTCTCCCTTAGCAGCCAAGGGAAACAGCCATAGAAATGTTTCTTAGTTCCCATGCTTATGAGTGAAAATGGCACAGAGACCTAAACCACTTTATTGTAAAGGCATGCAATGAAGTCACCTAAAATTACATTTGTTGTATGGAATCAATTCAAAAAAGGCAGGAATCTCCTAGAAGGAGTCCAGCGGAGAGCCGCAGAGATGAGACTGGACTATCTCTCGTATGAGGAAAGGCTGAGTAACCTGGGTGTGTCAGCCAGGAGAAGGGAACACTTAGAGGGGATTTAATTAATGTTTATAAATACCTAAAGGAAAGAGGGAGGCAAATAGATGAGGCCAGGCTCTTCTCAGTGGGGCATAGCAATAGGGCAAGGAGGAATGGCCTGAAACTTGAACAAAGGAAGTTCCGTAGTAACATGTGGAGGAAATAATCTTTAACAGAGTTGATGGAGAGGTTGTGAAGTCTCCTTCTGGAGATTCAATCCCTGTCTGGACACCTATCTGTGTGACCTATTGTAGGGCACAACCCTCCTTTAACAGGGTGGTTGGGCTTGATGATCTCTTGATGTCCCTTCCAGCCCCTACAATTGTGTGATTCTGTGTGACTCCTTCCAGTTTGTCTGACAAAGGCATATAATCATGTAAGAATTGTGCTAGTGCACAGCAAACAAAGACAACAATCTAAGACCACAAACAAGCAAGGCAAAAATCTACTAGTGTATGAACAATGGTCTTGTTCATTTATTTAATGTCTTTACAACACACTCTATAATTAAAATAGGAGAAAATGAAATAGTAATTGCCTTACAATTGCAGTTTGCTGCTGGGGAGTCATATGCCATAGATACAAATGTTTATTTCAATCATGGGAAAGAAATTCTGCTCATTAATTTCTTTGTAGATAGAATATTTTTGAACACATGGTCTGCTGTGGGAAAGGACCTCATAGTTTCATTTACTATTCCTATAGACTAATAAGAATCTCTTCCACAGCAGAATTAAGCTTGCAGCTTGATATTCCAAAGAAAGTGTTAGTTGTTCACTGGGATTATTATAGGCTGCCCAATAGCACAAGGTGTAGCCGTGAACCTGGGAGAAGTCATTAATATGAAAGTCAGTGAAAAACAACTAAGGTGGGAATATATTAGTTAATTATTTACTTTTCCTTTCATTCTTAAGAAGGAAGAAAGAACATTAATGCAATATAACAAATAAATTTTAAAAGGCATGGTTGCAGCTGACCTAAACACACTAATTCACTTGCTTGCATAACTGGGTCCCCTTAAACGGAAAACTTATCATCAGTTTTGAGTTTGATACAACCTGTGTGTGTGTGTGTGCATGTACATGGAATGGGCAAAATGCTAACATTTTGGGAGAAGCATCAAACCGCAGTTTCTTGGGGGTTTTTTGGCACCTGGAACTTAACATCACCTTTTAAATGGATTTTCATTTAGTTTCTTGGATTATTGTACATAAAAATTGGTCATAGGTCAGAAAAACATTTCCTTGCAATCTTTATGTCTTTACTTGCTTGCCTTACTGGCACTGTTATGTTTCAGTGTCGTTTGTCAACTGGGTGTCAGACTCACTGATGTAGATTTGTCATGTTGCCCTCTCGTGGATGGACACAACAACGTGTCATAAGGAAAGCATCTGAGAGGTCATAGTTTCAGACTCTGAATACGAATAGCACAGAAAAATGAAAGCTGTAAAACTTCTATTTAATGAAAGTTTAATGGCTTACACTATTACGTTTGTTATTTTTCTTCTATTAAATACTTAACTGCTCTGTTACAAAAAAAAAAAAAAAAGATCATTTTATTTCCTTAAATCAATTGCATCATCTTCTGTTTCATGTGTTTTGACATGCTGCTTTGGGGTCTTTTATTGTTGTTGTTTTGTTTTTTTGGAACCCTGAAATATTTTGGAACCCTGAAATTCTGCTTGTGTGGTCAAAATATCCTCAAAATATTGGATAGACACATGTGTTTCTGAATAAGTCAGAGGATAAAAATTTGCTTCTTAAAACTTTTTTTTTTTTTTTTTTTTTTTTTTTAAAATAATCCTAATCAAATGTTTTAAACCATAGATGTCCTCTTTCCCTGGAGGCAGGCTGAATGTTAGAATGTCACTCTTAAAACACATCATGTATATGTACATTTTCTTTACATAGTTACAAGTAAAAGCATCCCCTGTGTTGGATGGAAAGTTGCCATCTGGCTGAGGCATATCCTGGTCTCAGGTTGTGACCTTAAAGCTTCACAGCTTTCTTAAGCTCATGTAACTGTGGTAAAGCCCATCAAATCGAGAAGATTAAACTGTTATGCAATCGATACACACTCCAGACTTTCACTGTATTGTTGAAACTGCCCACTTGTATCCTGCATACAGCAGTCAACAACCTACCTGGAAAATTAAGACTGAAAACTTTCACTGTCAAATTTAGCTGATCCATCTTAACAACCTCTTTACTCTTATCTCTGTCCTGGAGACTGCTCTTCTGCAATTTGTGTCCTACTGAACTTGGCAGGCAGTTACTTTCTTTTACCATGTCTGTAAAAGCTGCTACTTTGAGGAAATAGGGTTGCAGTCCCAGCTCCAGATTCCCCACAGACATTTGAGGAACGGCTGTCCTCCAAACTCTAGGCAAACCCATCAGAAGTATAGAGTTTCAGACAAGGAATATTATATTTTATGCTGTTACATCACTGTAATGGAAGTGATATCCAACATTGAAGCTGTGAAATAAACTTAATGCGTGACATTTTTAGTGATCTGTTATTTTCCCCTTTATCCAGAACAAATAACTTTGCTTTGAATTTGTTGAAATCAGAGTAAGATGTGGGAATGTTGGCAATTTTCATTTGTGCCACTGAAAGTATTTCTTAAAAATACCTTTTCTTGTTCAGCATGATGCCACACACAGTGTTGTTTTTTGTATGTCTGGGTACAATCACAAATATATCTGAGTGTTCTCTTCTTCTTTCTAATTGCATGAAGGGACTTTTAATTAATTGTAGCTAGGGTGGAAATGACAATGATATGGCTAAATCTGCAGTTTGTTCTGCAGCAAGTAAGCTATTCTTGCTGAAATGATCTCCCTCTTCAGAGGATGGATTTTATTCTGTTTTGCCTCTTGTGCAATCACTTGATTGCACACAAAAGCCAGACAAAATGCTGGTCAGGGTGTAGAGCTGTTTGACTGCTGTTTGGCATGCACATTTAATTACTGCTCAAAGTTGACAACAGTGCAGATTCAGGCTCTGAATCCTGTGTTAACTTGATGGCACACCCAGGCCTCCATGTGCAAAAGCAGCTGAACAAAAGATCCACCATGGAGTGATGAAGATTGATTTGGGTGCTGCAGCACGCAGCTGCTGTGGGGAGGAGAGTGGGAGGCGGCGCACATCCTCAGGGCTCTCCTGTGCTTGGCTCACGTCCCAGATGCAAGCCACGGAACCCAGCTTTGTGCTCCACACTTCCTGAGGAGTGGCCTGGTCCCCCAGCACAACCGGATCAGTACCACAGAAGCACCACTCAGGTTCTGTGTGAGCTGTGTGAAATTCTGCACTGGGCAGCTTGGTGTTCCTTCTGCACTGCTGAAGCAGAGCAGAAGTGTGGAGGCTGTGGGGAGGGCTGCATCCTGGTCTCTCCCAGCTTTCCAGCAAGCTATGTTTCCTCACAGTGGGAATACCTAGCAATGTTTTCTGAAGTGGAATAAAAAAATTAAAAAAAAGAACTAACTATTTGCTGGCATCTTAAACAGTATGGGGTGACCAACCCTCAGAAGACTGTCTCTTTCTTCCTGCATTGCTGATTATCTTGTACTGCTCATGTTTGCTAATGATCCAAGGAGCCTGTTGAGAAGACTAGCAGAGGAGAAATTAAAAATGAAAGATTGATGAGGGCAATATTAGCATAGAAGCAAAACTCTTAATTATGCCTAGTTTAATAATGAACAAATATTCCCACTTTCAGAGAGCAGGCAGTGCAGAATTTGATTTAAGATCAGCAGAATGAAAATTATCTTCTCAAATCACAGAATCACACAGAATCACACAGGTTGGAAGGGACCTCAAGGATCATGAATCTCCAACCCCCCTGCCACATGCAGGGCCACCAACCTCCCCATTTAATACTAGACCAGGTTGCCCAGGGCCCCATCCAATCTGGCCTTGAACACCTCCAGGGACGGGGCATCCACAACCTCTCTGGGCAGCCTGTTCCAGGACCTCACCACTCTCATAGTAAAGAACTTCCTCCTGACATCCAACCTAAATCTTCCCTCCCTCCCTTGTCCTGCTGTTATCTACCCTTTCAAAGAGCTGACTCCACTCAAGTTTATAGGCTCCCTTTAGGTACTGAAAGGCTGCAATGAGGTCACCCTGCAGCCTTCTTTTCTCCAGCCTGAACAAGCCCAGCTCCCTCAGCCTGTCTTTGTAGGGGAGGTGCTCCAGTCCCCTGATCATCTTTGTGTCTCCCCTCTGGACTCTCTCCAACAGCTCTCTGTCTTTCTTGTACTGGGGGCTCCTGGACACAATAGTCTAGATGGGACCTCACAAGAACAAAGTAGAGAGGGACAATCACTCCGCTGTCCCTGCTGACCACCCCTCTTCTGATGGAACCCAGGATGCCGTTTGCTTTCTGAGCTGCGAGCACACACTGCTGGCTCATGTTAAGTTTTTCATCCATCAGGACCCTCAGGTCCTTCTCTGCAGGGCTGCTCTCAAGGACTGCTCCTTCCAGTCTGTATAAATGCCTGAGATTCCTGCCGCCCAAGTGCAAAACCTTGCACTTTGCTGTGTTGAACCTCATTGGGCTCACCTGGGCCCACCTTTCAAGTCTGCTGAGGTCCCTCTGAATGGCATATCTTCCTTCCACCATGTCAACCACACTACTCAGCTTGGTGTCATCAGCAAACTTGCTGAGGGTGCACTTGATTCTGTCGTCAATGTCATTGATAAAGATGTTAAAGAGCACCAGTCCCAAGACAGACCACTGGGGGATGCTGCTAATTATTGGCCTCCACCTGGAGCCATTGATGACCACCCTCTGTCTGCCTTTTAACCAATTTCTTATCCAGCGAGTGTCCACCCATCAAATCCACACACCTCCAATTTGGAGATAAGGATGTGGTGGGGGACTATGTCAAAGGCCTTGCTCAAGTCCAGATAAATGACATAGATTGCCTTCCCTTTCTTCACCAATGCTGTCACTCCATCATAGAAGGCCACCAAATTGGTTAATCATGACCTTCCCTTGGTGAAGCTGTGCTGGCTGTCTCAGATCACATGCTCATTCCTCATATGATCTGTTCCATGATCTTCCCAGGTACAGAGGTGAGACTCACCAACCTGTAGATCCCCAAGTCCTCCTTGCTCCCTTTGTTGTAAATGGGAGTGACGTGACCCTTCCTCCAGTCATCCAGGACCTCACCTGACAGCCACAACTTTCCAAATATGATGGAGAGCAGCTTGACAACCATCTCAACCAGCTCCTTCAGAACCCTGGGATGCACGCCATCTGGCTCCATAGACTTGCACACATTCCATCTCATGAGGCAATCTCGGACTTGCTCTGCCCTTACAGTGGGGGGGGATTTACTGCCCTGCTCCCCACCAAGAGGTTTAGAGATGCAGGGCTCAAGGATGTGAGAAATATTAGAATTCTGGCTGCCAGTGAAAACCAAGGCAAAGAAGTCATTCAGTACCTCAGCCTTCTCTTCATTTGTTGAAGCCAGTTCTCTTTTTCCATTTACTGAAGGAGGTACATCATTTTGACCTGTCTCTTCTGGCCAATGTACTTGTAGAATGTGATCCTATTGTTTTTCACATCCCTCGCCAAGTTCAGTTCCGCCTGCACCTTGGCTTTCCCACTCCCATGTCTGCAAGTCTGGAGAGCATTCCTGTATTCTTCCCAGGTGACATGCTTTTGTTTCCAGAGCTTGTACACACCTTTCTTTGCCCTCAATATGGCCAGCAGGTCCTTGCCGAGCCTTGCTGGTTCCCTATCTCCTCTGCCCGCTTTCTTATTCAGAGGGATGGAGGGCTCTTGTGCCCTGAGAAAGACATCCTTGAAGAGTAGCCAGCTCTCCTGAACATCTTTGTCTTTAAGGACAGCGTCCCAGGGGATTTTGGCCAACAATTCCTTGGACAGCTTAAAGTTCGTTCTTCCAAAGTTCAGGGTCCTGATGTCACTCTTCTCCAGACCCACATTCCTTGAGATCACAAACTTGACCAGGGCATGGCCACTGCAGCCCTGGCTGCCTCCAACCTTATCACCTTTAATGATCTCCTCTGCATTGGTGAGCAGGAGGTCCAGTAATTCACCTCTGGTCAGTCTGTCCAATACCTGGAACAGAAAGTTATCATTAATGGATTCCAGGAGCCTCCTGGACTTCTTGCAGCTCGCTGTGTGGTCTTTCCAAAAGATACCTGAATGACTGAAGTCCCTTACCAGGATGAGAGCTTGTAAGCATGATGCCTCCCACATCTGAAGCAAGAAAGCCTTGTCAACAGTCTCCCCTTGATCAAGTGGCCTGTAGTGTACTCCTATCACCAGCTGGCCTTTATTAGTCCTGTCCCTAATTCTAACCCACTGGCTCTCAACCTGTTCCTGACTGGATCTACGGCCTGAATACTATGACCTGGTTGAGGGCATTCAGTGCACTCTCAGTAAGTTTGCAGATGACACCAAGTTGGCTGGAAGTATCGATCTGCCTAGGGGTAGCAAGGTCCTACAAAGGGATCTGGATGAACTGAATAGCTGAGCTGAAACCAGTGGGATGAGGTTCAACAAGGCCAAATGCTGGGTCCTGCACTTTGGCCACAACAACCCCAGGCAACGCTACAGGCTTGGGGAAGAGTGGCTGGAAGACTGTGTAGAGGAAATGCACCTGGGGGTATTGATTGATGCTTGGCTGAACATGAGCCAGCATCGTGCCCAGGTGGCCAAGAAGGCCAATGGCATCCTGGCTTGCATTAGAAGCAGTGTTGCCAGCAGGAACAGGGCAATGCTTGTCCCCCTGTACTCAGTTCTCGAGTACTGTGTCCAGTTTTGAGCCCCCCGCTGCAAGAAAGACATTGAGGCCCTGGAGCAGGTTCAGAGAAGGACAACAAAGCTGGTGAGGGGTCTGGAGCACAGGCCTTATGAGCAGCAGCTGAAGGAGCTGGGATTGTTCAGTCTGGAGGAGGCTCAGATGAGCTCTTATTGCTCTCTGTAACTACCTGAAGGGAGGTTGTGGTGAGCTGGGGATTGGCCTCTTCTCTCATGTAACCACTGATAAGACTAGAGGGACAACATAAGCAGCATAAAGCAAATCCAAATTACTCTTGAGCTTCCCACGTAGCCTGAGCTGTTTCAGATCTACTGACTGTAGCTGTGGATGGAAAGCTTAGAGATCTATATGTTTACTCAAAAGTCTTACTAGGTCCCTGAGTACATTTACTTTCATTAAAAGCACTATGTTAGCTGTGCTAAAGAGGAATACTTGCTTACTTGTCTTAACAGTTGGCATCTGCATTCAGATCCCTTACTGTTTTCAAAGAACCAGACCATTGCTTTTGGCCCTGTATCAGAAAGTCTTACTCACTCCGCTCTAAAAGAAATTAACGTCTTAAAGACATGTTGGTCAACAATGGAATAGTTTGAGAATTTGAGAACTGTGGGTGAGACATTTAGTTATTACCATAAAGAAGCAAAGGGCATACAAGTACCAGGGTATTTGGATTGTCATGCGCAGCAGCATACACATGGGACTACGAACAGCTGCTGCTCCCAAACACAGCCAGTATGACAGCGTGTGCTATACTGGGCCCTGGGTACTAGAGTGGGCAAAAGAACAAGAAGTGGATTGACTGCATCATAGAAAACAGTTCCTCAGAAGTCTTCTGGGCATGAGCAATACAGTCTTGCACCAAGCCGCCTTGAGGCAGTGGCAACTCCATTCCCTGAAAGTTCAAAACTTGCCCATATAAGGCCCTGAGCAACACAATTTAGCTTTGAACTGGTTCTGCTCTGAGAGTGAATTAGATGATTTCCAGGGAGTTTTCCTATGGTTCTGCATTTAAAATCCAGTTAATGACACAGCTTTTTCTGTTTACTTGTCTGGTAACATTCAAACTCGCTGTTTACATCTCAGGCATTACAACTCATGGAATAAAGACAATTTATATGTTTGCGTTACAGTTTTCATATTTAATTTTGGTTTTCTCTCTCATTAGGCACAGCATACTGAAAAGTTTTACAGCTAACAGTGAAGTAAACGTTCTTATGATGCACACCAGGATACACGACCTAATGGGAAAGCCAAAGTAGCAGAACAATAGAAATCACCTCAAGTCTTTGTGTAAATCTGGTTAAGAAAGAGGTATCATTGGCCATCCATAAATGCAATCTGCTTATATATGTTTTTTTATATTTATGAGTGTTCATACATGCACTTGCATCCCCTCCGTGCTCTGCTAGAGCTTTACAAGCTCTAGTTAATGTTCACCAATCTCTTGTGACATGTTACACGTAGAAAAACTGATGAACAGAAAATAGATTTTGCTGTAAATGAAATGAGAGACAAATAGCAAAATGGCTGGAATATACTTTCCATTTGCTTACCAGAAGGGCTATTTAATGGCCTTCTGTATCTACCTAATCCAAAAGCAGTTGTGACTCCTTACACAGCACGGGACTGTGTTGTCATGCCATACCTCTAAGGTCTGTGAACCATAAATAATAGAACGTGATGGACTTGAGCACAGAAACTCTAACAAGCCAAGGGATCCAGTGACAATACCTCTTTGTATCTAGCTGTGTCAGCTTGTCCGTTTAAGAAGACAAATTGCTGAGCAAGGCATTTTCTTCTGTTCCAGGCTAAGGATTTCTGTGAATTTTGCACATTTATTTTCCCCTTTCAAGCACATTGTACAGAGCAAACTGGACTGTTTCCTGATACACTTATCTGTGTACTCCTTTTAAAAGCAAACTGTTAAGTTTTAGGCAACTTAAGCTATAAATTTGTCAAGTTGAAAATAGTCATTGATTTCGTTTCCTTCCAATTTGCACCAAATGAAAAGCACCAAAGTGAATTAAAGCACTAACAAAATATATTCCCTTCTTCTGGGTTGTGCTGTACTCACCTTCTGGACTTTCATTCATATTCAAACTAGGGACTGGGAATCTTTTTTATTTCTCTTCTCTGTACTCACTGCAGCTCATAAAGTAATAGCCTGAACCAAGAGCGATTCCAAGCAAGACAAGTTAATGTGGCAGCTTAACCTCTGGCTTTAATTTATTTTATGCTCTTCTCTGTAATCAAATGCTCCAATACTTTTATTTGTTTCTGAAAATCAGAATAATCCAGGATGTATATCCAGGATGTGCTTATTCTTGCTCTTTGACTCGGGAGATGGATGGTGAATGTTACTCCGGACTAACCCAAGCTCTAGAACAGCTAGAAGTGAGTGCTGTATCCTGCACTGGTTCAGGGATTGGGGTTTTCCTGTTCTCTTTTCGAATGCATTATCAGGCTGGATGCTTTGCTTCCTCCCATTCCAAAATAATTTGAAGGCACATTCATTTTCTCAGTTATCCCTAAAGCAAGCACGATGTTGAAAAGTGCCACATTGTTTTTCGTTAAATTAACTGGCTGCTACTGAAGTGTCAGACAATGAATAGAAGAACAAAATAAACATCAGGAGTGCTGATTATTTTTCATTAGTGCTGATTTATTTCACAGCTGCTTGCAGAGGCCATTCCCCAAAGTGTAAGTGCTGAACACCAGGTGGAAGTGTTGGGATAGTTCTTAGTGAAAGTCATGTCAGAGTGAACTACGTTCATGCGTGGAGCACTGAACAGCCTCCTCACTCACCAGTAAGGGATTCTCACTGGTTAACAAAAGACCTTCCTATGGTATCCTATAAGGAGAAATGTTTGATGACTGCAAGTAATCTTTGAATTACTGAAACAGCCAACAAAATTATAGCCTTCACCATTTGGTGGTGATTTGTATTTAGGTTGCCAGCTTAAAAAAATCACTTTTTAGCATGTTTTCTTTTTTCTCATGAAACCATTTAAGTCCTGCTCCCTGTAAATAAGAATCTTTCAGCTTTTCTTTGTCCGTGTTCACTTAACATAATTTATATCAGCAATGAAGTTGTCCGAGGAATTAAAAGGGTTATGCAGAGCTAACTATTCATCTACTGGCAGCTCATTCAATGATTTGACAGTATCTACTTCTTTCCAAGCAACTGTGCAAATTCTATTATTAAGGCAAAATTTACCTGGTAGTGGGAACTTAGTAATTTGAAGGGATCACAACAAAAAGTTCAGATATAAATTCAGCGGGGACAACTCCTCCCTCAATTACTTTATCCTATTCCTCAATCAAAAACAAACAAAAAACCCAACAACCAGCAACCACGAAACTAACAAAAAAAAAAAACCCTCCAAAACACCCCTACTACTGCTACTTAATGAAAGAGATAGCTTTTTCTTCTTCAAAGAAAATTAGAATGACTACGTTGTTCTTGCATTAATAATTGCACATCTAATCCGAATTTTTGTACTGAGATTTTAGTAAATGTCATTATTTGGAAAAGGTTCACATGGGAACTCCTTTTAGCACTTCAGGAACAAGCTGAAATTTAGAAAATCACCATTTCCTAGAGAGTAAGAATACTCTCAAGGGAGTAAATAAGTTTCAATCTTCATATGACCTGCAGACTACAAGAGCTTGAAGCAGTAATACATTTTGAAGTTTAAAATTATTGAGCTACTCATTTCAGATGGAACTGGAGAATAAAATGATGCTTTTCCCAGCAGAAGTGGCTTCTTTCTGCAGCCTGTTCTCTCAGGGCAAAACCTCTCTCCTAGAGCCATCTTGCTGGCTGCTTACTGAATAAGGCCATGTTTATCAATATCCTTCCTCTTTTGGTGGCCCCAAAGCAGACGCAATATCCAGATGAGCTCTTAGCAGAGGAGACTGCCTCTGCCCTCCCTTGATTCTCAGGGCTGTATTCTTCTCTGAGACATCTCTCTGGGGTCCCTACCAAGCCGCCTCTTCACACATGTTCAGGTATCCACAGACAGCACTTCTACTCTTAACCAGTGTTCTGCCTCTTCACCAATTTCTTGTCCTCTGTAAACCTGATAATCACATCCTCTATGCACTTCTCAGAATTCCTGACAAAGATGTTGATCAAGACTCATCCCAGGATAGAGGGCAGTCTTCCAGGCTGGAAGACTGTTTAGAGGAAACGGACTTGGGAGTTTTTGTCAGCGCTCACACGAGCCAGCAGTGTGCCCAGGTGGCCAAGAAGGCCAATGGTATCCTGGCTTGCATCACAAATAGTGCTGCTAGCAGAACTCTGTACTCAGCTCAGCTCTGTTGAGGCTGTATCTTGAATACTGTGTTCAGTTTTGGACCCCTCATATAAGGAAAACATTGAGGCACTGGGCTGTATGCAGACAAAGGCAATGAAGCTGGTGAGGGGTCTGGAGCACAAGTTTTATGAGGAGAGGCTGAGGGAACTGGGATTCTTCAGCCTGAAGAGGAGACTCAGGGGAGACCTTATTGCTCTCTACAGCTGCCTGAAAGGAGGTTGTGGTGAGGTGGGGGTCAGCCTCTTCTCTCATGTAACTAGCAATAGGACTAGGGGGAAAAGCCTCAAGTTGCACCAGGGGAGATTCTGGATAAACATTAGGAAATACTTCTCTGAGTCAGGTCAGGTTGCTGGAATGGGCTGCCTGGGCAGTCACTGTCCATGGAGGTGTTTAAGAGGTGTTTAGATGTTGTACTGAGGGACATGGTTTAGTGGGGAAATATTGGTGGTAGGTGGATGGTTGGACAAGATGATCTTGGAAGTCTTTTCCAACTTTGGTGATTCTATGATTTCTTCTTGTTACCCACCTCCACGCAGTGCACAAATCATCGACCATATCCCTCACAACACAAGCACCTAACCGCTTTTTTCCCTTCCCTTTGTCCTCCCCTTCAAGATGCGATGTATCACAGTTTGTACACAGGAATATTGTAAAAGACAGGGTAGAAAGACTGACAGTAGGCATGTTGGTAAGGTGCAATCAACACTTGTTAGCTCTATGCAAAATGTTTCTCATGATCTTTCCCTTCACGTTTCCATCAAATTTCATCATGGAGACTAATAGGAGTAGCTAGGCCTAGGGGACTAGTGTAGGTAAAGTACAAATTAAAAATATCAAAATTTTTCCTTTTCCTTCCCTCTCATATGCTGAGTTTATGCTAACCATGATCTGTTACATAGGCACAAATTTACAGGCTTTCTTGAATTAGAAAGGGTAAGTGATAGATATAAATGTACAAATTAGTTTTTATACAATAAAGACCTAAGAAATTATGAAGTAAAAGTAGCCCAAACAAAACCACAATTTATCACTTGCATGCAGCTGCAAGAGGGACCACATAGGAGGCAACGCTGCTTCTATGCAGTTATGGCAATCTCTATATTCAGTGATCAGGAACCATTTCCAAGGGGCCTTTCAACAACGAATACCTTTCACTGGAGAGAAACTGCTGCTCAGAACATTAAGCTAATCCTCTCAAGTTCCTATCCAAGTTCTTGAAACCTATGGACTGACAGAATAATAAAGCATTTTCATTTATGAATAATCTGAAGTTCGAACTCCAAAAATCATGTCTGGAGAACGTAGGGAAAAGTACCTGAGAACCACTTAATTTTTCTACAGAAGATACGTTGTGACAGTGTTTTCCCTCCTACTCCCATTCTCCTTCTCCAGCCTGGCTATTATGCTCAAAGGTTGCTCAGGACTGCTAACAGTGTACTGCTAAATACAATGAGTCAACCATCTTATCCCATAAATAGTGAGCAGCCCAAGAGCCTTTTGAACTCTAATCCTCAGAACAAGACTGCTTGTGACCTCCTCAATTCCTTCTAAATATTGTGAAGCTCGAGTGACTATAGTCTCAGGGTGGATTATGTGAAATTATTACTGGAAGTAGCTTATTGGGATATTCCCCTTTTAAAAATGAAAAGCTTCGGAGAAACCTTCAGGGTGCAACACAGTGAACATCCGTGGAGTGTGTTCCATGGCAGTTCTGTAAGCAACACAAGATCTACAAACCTTCTTAGCACCACCAGAGGAGCTTGGAATACATGGAGAGTAGAGCAGAGTGTAAAACTCCACAGCCAAATTCCTAAGGGTGATCATACAAGTCCATTCAGACACAGCGAGATGAAGGTGCTCCATGCTATCAGTGAATTCATAATGGTAAGAGTTCTCATTGGGCATGGCCAAACTCCCTGAGTGATCACAAATTCCATTCCACGCAATTGGATCTGTACCACTGAATTGGGTATTAACCCTTTAGCATGACAGTATGTCTACAACAAACAAACATAACCTACTAAATCAGTTTTTCCAAATAATTTAACTTGACTTTGTGCCCATTGTTTCCTGTGTTCAAGCAATTCATTACACACCAGGGAGTGTCCTAGTTAACTTTAGATTTCTGTAATCGGTTCACAGTTTGAGGAATTTAGATTTTTTTCCACAGATCAGGTCCAAATTAGAGCAAGTTTTTATAGCTTGCTAGAGGTATGTACATGTCTGGAATAGGACTGTGCAAGGCAGAATCAAGACCAGTATCACTCAACATGCAATCTATATTTTAGATTTTCAAATGCCCAGATATGCAGCAGGCAAGCTGTGTGACTCCATAGCCTCTCTCTTAAAGGTTTTTTCATTGAACGGGGGAAATCTGAGATTTTTTTTTCAAGACAATGAAAGTGAAAAACAGTAAACCAGGAATGTATTTTAATAGAGATCACTCCAAGCCTGTTCTTTCAATACTTGTGTCACTTTCAATACATTTGTGTCAAACAAGGCAAGATAAAGAGGAATGTATTCCTTTACAGACATCCCATAGCACGCTGGCAGGCCTTCACTCGCACCCAAGGCTATTGAAAGAAGAGTGCTGCTACAGCTGCAAGATTTTTTTTTCCTTCATCTGAGGCCTCCCACTACGTTTCTTCATGCCTGAGCCTTTGTCTCTATTTTCCATCTTCCCTAAACTAGCAAGATTCAGCACTCATGTAAAAACAGATAAGTGTGAAGATAAGTGTATCTTCTCTGAGCAAAGATTTGATGGAAAAGAAAGATAGGTACTTTCATTAAGAATGTAAGCAAATACAAGTTGGCTTGGAAAAAGGTACATAGCAGCTATTTTTAGAGAAACAGAGAAGAGGAAGAAGCGAAGCACTGAGCAACTTCAATTCCCTTTATATTCATCTGCTTTTGCTAGCATTATAGGTATTTTACATTATTGCTCAAAGGCACATCAAATAGCAGGCAAAAAAGTATGGGAGCAGATTCACTGCTAAAAGAAACGTGAGCATTTGTAAGAGAAAGAAATAAAAAAAGCCTAAAAGTTAGTTCTGAACTCATACTGGTTAGCAGACATCAAACATAAAAAGTATTCAGAACCATAGAGCTTTGAGTTCAGATAGGAAACAAGAATTACGCCATTTAAATACTACTTCAGTAACCAGCTGAAGTCATATTTATGCGTCTGTTGGCAACACATTCTTCAGGTGCCATAGGAAGCCAAGTTATCCGTGAAACCTGACCAAAGACCTTGTTAATATCACATTGCTCTGGGAGCCCTTGAGATCACAGCTGAGGAGCTCAGACAAGGATAAGCTCTGAGAATCCATTTAGCAGCCATCAACACAGCCACAGACTGCTGCAAAGGCAGTACTCTGTGCAGCTACACCACCTTCATTAGGTGCCAGAAGAGTCACATGACAGAGCAATAAAACAGAGTCAAAGACATGCAGATGGCAGGGGAAAAAATTGTTCAAAGATAGTAAGGCATTTGTCTATGCAAGTTGGAGTGGTTTATACAGAAGGAGTCCCTGACTACTTTCCAAGCCTGCAGTAGAAATAAACAATTTCAAAACACACAAAAAAACGATAGAGAGCAGGGCAGAAAAATCTGTGTGAGAGAAAGAGACAAAAACCATCTGTAACTAAGTACATTTTATGTACTCTTAGACCATGTTATGTAACTGGCTGTTATACACCTTTCCCTCCTCCCTCCAGCTATTGGAAGGTATGAAGTGTTAGGCCTCCTATGGACTATAGAAACAACTTGTGTGTCTAAGCACTGTTCTGACAACTTTGTTCAGTATACTGAAATCAAATCAGGAGATAAATTCCTAGAGTTTACAATTTCTGTTTCAGATTCTGAAAAAAGGATTTAAGTTTCAATTTCCACTGAATGTCAACACCAGGAATAAGTGCCTTTATTGATTATTCCATGTGGTGTTTGGTATGACACCAGTGACAGCAAGGAATTTTAGCAAGAAAAGTGATGTTAAACATATTCCATATAAGACTAAAAAGGCAAAGCTTTTTGCTTCCATTTAGCTGCTGGCTGACAATTCAGCTTTAGATTTTGCCACATTTCAGCACACCTACTTCATAGCATCCTGAGTTAGACAGTTAACAGGAAAAACCAAACAACAAAAAAAGCAAAACAAAGAAATAAAGCCAAACTAACGATTCTCGCATATTATGCTGAAATTAAAGGCACTTTGTCTTCCTGAGTAGTTTCTGGGATAAAGAGTATTCTTAACCAAAAAAATTCAAAGGTCTCCTTGCAATCTCTTATTTGCAAGTTATTCCAGATTCAGAAAACATCTAGAGGCATACAAGAGTTGCCAGAGATAGCTTGATAAAGCTTCAACTCCCCAAGGAGTATTGAGTTTCCTAAATCTGCATAAGTTGGAAACAGTCCTCATCTGTCAAGACATACACAGAACAGCATCAAGAGAGCAGGCCCTAAATGTAAGCACAGTGCGAACAGGCATTAGAACCAAGTCCAGGAACTAATCCAAGTCCTGTCTTGATTTTTATGGTTATTATTTTAGAGTATAATTGATGGAGAATTCTTAACAAGGCATTACTGAAGCAAGACCAAGAAATGTTAGCTTCTTCTAGACCGTGTCTTATCCTCAAACCTTTATCCAAGAAGAAATAATTTCTTCACCCTAGGAGAGAAGTTAACTATTTTATCACATCTGCATTAGGCTTAGCCACAACGAAGCACAGCACAGTTCATGGGAGTGACAATTCAAGATCAAGATCCAAAAAATGACTCTGGCATTAAGAAAATGAGTGAACAGAAGATGGATTCCCTAGTCGTAAGTTGGAGACTACTAAAGTAGTCATAGCATAAGCATCAAAATCTTTGCATTTCTTGACTCCAATCATAGAACAAAGTACTTGAACCACAGAAGCTGCAAGGTAATTCAGTTGTAGTTCTTTATTGCACTAGTATACAAGGAATAGATTTGGTGCTACCAAATTGAACACGGAAACAGAATGCACTAGACAGCTACTAGGGGGATGAATTCCACCTTCTAGAGTCAGAACAGTTGTAGAGATTATTAACTGTTGTGTTCACCCAGGAGAAAGGCTCCAGCAGTGAAGGTGATCAGAGCCAATACTATAAATTAACAATCTAAGGTGAATTGTTAAGTCAGCTTGCATTTTAAGTTAAATTCCCTAAGGTATAAGCAAGTAGGAAAAGCTCAGCAGGTCCACCTACTTCATCTGTTGAAGGCAGAGCACCAATAAAGTACAAGGGTCAGCATCACTCACACAATGGATCAGTTCCTCTCCTCCTACTCCAAATCAGACAGCGCCCTTGCTCCAGAAGGGAAGGGAACACTACCTCACAGGTGTAGCAACATGGGCTTTTTGGCTCTGAGACTCTCAGAACAGGCTGCCATGGGGAATAATGAAGCTACACCTCTGCCATTCCTTCATGCAAACACAGGCACTAAGATGCCATCTGCACTGTAGCTGCCATCAAGAATAAGGGCTAACAACTTGCATCACTGCTAGCTTGTACTATGCAAGGCATTTACATTTACCTGACTGATACTGCTTTGATACCCACCTCTGGCATGTAGCATCTGTCAGTACTACCTCTTGTGCGCTGAAGTGTAGTTGAGGACTGACAGTAGCTAAAAAAAAAAAAAAAAACTACTCCAGTTGTCCAGCTGGACTCTTATAAAAGACAACACGGTCAGACCCCTGCTCAAGCAGCTGTCAGGTCAGTACTCCCTTCACAGTCTAGGTACTGCTGAAATAACTTCAGCCAGCACTTCACACTCTTACTGACTCTGGAGATATGTTCCACTACAGTGGGAGGAGAATAATGGAGACCAATACTTTAACTGCTTAGTTTTTGGGTTTTTTTTATTTTCTCCCCCTTCTCTGAATTTCAGATTTACAGTGGTTTCCCCAAAGAGCATTCATACCTGTAGAGCTCTAAGAGGTATGAGACAAGGTTGCTTCAGTCATACATACAAAATTACTTATGCTTACAAATTTTTGGCAATCATAGTAACCCGTTTTTTCCTATTGCCATTGCCCCAACCATTGAAAAAGACAGTGTACAATAATTTACATTTTAAGTATTTCAAAGTGCTTGATAGTGATTTTCCAGAAATATTTACAAGTGGCATATACACATATGTACAGCTGTTATACTATAGCACAAGTTGTGGCTGGAATATGGCTTTCTATGGAAAGTGCTTTGTATTTGGCCAGTGGTGTTACTGACTGACCAATTCAAGGGTTACTGATAAAACAGTAACCACTAAAAGCTGAATTGTTGTGGACAGGTATTTACAGAGTTGGTTAAGCTGTATAAAACAGCAAATTATGTAAGTGTTCCATACACAGAGAAAGTTTCTTCATTCTTCCAAAGAACGGAGGAAGTCTTTCAGCCACAAGCATGTTTATCATCCCCGTAAGTGTAAAACACAAAGTAAACTGAAAGTGATTACTGATCCAGTGCTCACAGCATATCATCATCTGTGCTTACAACAGATATCTGTAAAAAGAAAAGAAGCATGTTAACTACAATTTTACCAATAAAGGACAAAAAAAAAAAAAAAAAAAAAAAAAAACACAACCAATCCAAGTCTTTGCTATAGGGCAGTCTGAATTATGTGCTAGTTCTGCAGGCTAAAAACTTGCACTGGTTTCCTCCATCTGAGTAATACAGCAGAAGTTGCCTGCTATGACTTAAATCTTGATTAAAAGTATGAGCTCTCAATTGATTCAGCCCAGTAGTTTCGAGCAGTCCGTATGCCTCTGCTTTCCAAACAAACACCTCTCCCAATTTACAGAATCATGGAATCCTTGGAGTTGGAAGGGGCCTTTAAAGGTCATCTAGTCCAACTGCCCTGCACAGGGCATACACAGCCATACAGTCACAGCCAGATCAGGTTGCTCAGGGTCTGATCCAGCCTCATCTTGAAAGTCAGTCAGCAGTTCTCTGCTACATCTAGTCTGAGGACTAGCTTGGAACCTCAGGCATGTCAATCAGTTAACTTACTGCAGGGTAGGTGTGTCCAACTGAACCACCATGTCTGCCAATATCAATTGTGAGATCCTCTTCTGTAGTTTTCAGATAGACGGGATTATCAAAATTCATGCTTTTCATGTTCTTGTGCTGCCAATTACGCCACATGAAGTAGCCAGCCACTGCAGCCACCGCCAGCAATACTTTAGGAAGAGACATACATTTTAAGTATAGAGTAGCATCAAGTCAAACTTGTGAACAAGAAGAGTTTATCACACCAAAAGGGATCTCAACAAATGGTACTCACAGATAGGAAGAACAGCCCAAGCTCCTGCTGCTCCTCTTGCAGCTACTTCAGACACCACACTGCTGATGTTGAGTCCTGCACAAGAATTCATGAAGTAATGAGGTTGCTTAATCACAAGCTAGCAGATTTTTTCAGATTTCTTACTAAGACATTAAGCCTAAAAGTTGCTCCAAATTATTAGGTTAACGTTCTACAAGAACAGTGCTAAGAGGCTTCATCTTATCTTAAGAAGTTTTTTTTGCTACCCTTCTTTGAGCACTTTTTGCATTTCATGGAACCTACAGGTTCCATACATACAGTCATAAATAAACAAATTCTGTTTATCACATACTCCAGCTGTTGTACTTCTACTACATACATGAAGTAGCTTGTTTTTTCTACTTGCATGCAAAGGAGAAGATTTCAGTATGCTAATAGGTCAGTTTGCATTTCTCTTATCTTTTGTTTAGCAATCTGAGTTATTGGGACCAGTACCTCCAGGAACTAGTCCAACAGTTGGAGATTTTTCAGTTGTGCTGGTATCTTTAGTCTCAGTGTAAGCCACAGTTGTTCCAGTACCTGAAACTAATTATAAATCAAGAACCCAGTTAATCCTAAAGTTCTGCAATGGCTTAACTATGACAGCCATGGCAGCAAATGTTTAGCAGATGGCAGAATGGTCATGCAGCTTGTTAGCTTTATTAGAAACACTGACATTAGTTATTTCAGTAAGTACAGCTTCCACTGAAGGTGTTGATCAAAAATGATTCCATGAACCAAGTAAGCCAGTTAAACAGGCATAAGCTCTATTTGAAGTAATTGAAAATATAAGCCATAAGCTCTATTTGAAGTAATTGAAAATATAAGCCACCCTACTCCTCATTTCAGGCTCCCTGTATAATATTTGGTTCCATAAAGTCAAATACAGCCTTTGACATTCATAGTTATCCTATACAGCAGCCAGTACCTTCAGCCAATGGAGAACCATGTCCTCACATTCACTGCTTTGACTGGAGCAGTCAATTGACATGCAATTTATTAAGAGACACCTTGGAGATTCTACTGCCACTAGGCTGGACAAACAAGCTTGCCACACAGCCAGCGCTCAGTGTACTATCAGCAGCAGGTTTGCATGGAACTGGAAAGGAGGTACACAAACTCAGCATGATCAGCCCATAAGCATTTCAAGATAGTGGATTCACTGTACAGCAATGTTAGTTTATATCCCTAGTTTTCTAACAAAGGGACCAGATATGCTTTGTGCATATGCCTGCTATCTGCAGAAAGCTGTGGAAGCACAAGGTCTTATTGCAAATGATGATGATACAGAAGCCAGGCATGGACTTTGAACAGTACCTGCAGACTTGGAGGGCAGCTTAATACATGCTAGAAGACCACCCTCTCCAAGAGGAGTTACATCAGATTTACTCATGCAAAGTTGTCAGTCTGTACTGTCATTGTTGCCTCTTACAGGTTTAGCATTCTGATTCCCAATTCTTCCCCCATAACTCCTGAAAGAATTTTGTTACCATACCTTCACATCTCAGACCGTTCTCCTGCAAGACATATCCAGATGGACATGCACAAGTATACTTCGGAGAGTGTTCATTTATCTGAGGAGCAGGCAGGCACAGGTAGCTACAGCCTCCATTTACCATGTTCTCTTCACACCAGTTCCTGCCTGTTGGTACAGGTTCATTTTAAGTGATTGACAGGAGTGAGCTTTCATGCTCCAGAGGTACAGCATAATTTTTTGCTCAGTAGTTGCTCTAGTAAGTTGTTCATCTCTACAGGTTATATCTGCTCTGTCCAAGCAAGAAAAACTGCAACTAGATTCTCTCTCAAACCCAGTGGGGATGCTAGGCTAGCTGAAAGCTTCAAGTACCAAAATGAATTAGATAGTATACAGGGGTAGGATACCGTTTGGTAACATACAATCACAGCAGGCTTCATGCAAGTATATGCTGTTATAACTATAAACTGTAGTAGTTACCTGAAGGCTGTACAAGTTCATGATAAACAATGATGTCCTGTGCATCATTGAGGTTGTTTACTAGGGTGACCAATTCAGTTCCAGTAAATTTGTTGGCACCATAGACTGCCTCATTCTCTCCATCAATCCAGAATACACGATCCTAGAAAATAGTCATTACCTCCCATTATCTCTATGTTTCTTTCAGCACCATAATTGCTAGCCACATACTAGGAAGAAGAGCTCTGACAAGTACTGCAGCAAGCCATTCTTACCTCAAATATTGTTAGAGCAAGAGGATGAGGAAGGAACATATGAGACTTCAGCACAAGTCTACGATCCTGGCCATTCAGATCCACACTTGACAGCATATGTAGCTTAGAATCAAGCCAATACAGACGGCTTTTTACAAGATCTAGGAGGAGAAAAGAAATACCAAACACCACCACTTATTGGCTACATGGACAAGACTGCCAGAGCTTCCTGCGAAGGCTGCAACACCCACAGACTCAAGAATAGCTGCAGTGCTACCATACTGTTTCTTATTATATTTGAATGCAAAAAACTGCTGCAGTGCTGCCTAAGCGCACTGTGCCTCAGCTAGGATACAGAACAGTGCAGGGAAGGTTACCACTTCAGCATCTGAAGTGCTGCACCTGTTTGTAGTGTCTCTAGGCATGCAAGAGCTTCCCGATATCAAAAGCTGAAAATAGTTCTCTAAAGGATGACCTTGGCTTCTGTACCCAAGAGACTGCTAAAGCTCCACACTACCTCTGGCACAGAGACAAACTCAACATACCTAGAGCAATTCCATTAGGCCACTGGATTTCTGTTGTCACAAGCTGCTGTCTGTCAAATCCATTCATTCCTGCTTTTTCAATTTTTGCTGGTTCACCCCAGTCTGACCAGTACATAAAGCTGTGAAGAAGAATTTATGTTACATAACACACTATAGTACTGTGTAGTATCACTTTTAAATTATGACATTTGCTAACGAGTAGCTAGACAAAGGCTGTGTAAATCAGCTATCAAAACACACGTGGATTAGATGGTAGATTTGTTCTTTCCAGAGAACCATGACAAATACTCACCCAGACAGAGGATCCACAGCAATAGAAGCTGGCTCTCTCAGCTCAGAAAGAAATAAAACCTTTCTTTTCTTGCCATTCAGGCTTGCCACTGAAATGGTCTTTGCAGATGAATCAGTCCAGTAGATATTCTTATAAATCCAGTCAACAGCAATTCCTGCAGGGCTGTATATGTTGTCTAGGATTCTAGTGTGTGTACCAACCTTATCACGGGTATCAATAGAAGCACTGGAAAACAAAAATTACTTGCTTTTACTCTTCTTTGCCGCCACAGACTACAGCTTTGCACACTTCAGCAAATGCTGCATGCCCAGGAGCTGTGTGCATTCCAGAAGATGCACTTGTAAAACAGATACCTTAGAAAAAGTCACAAGTGAACCTGATACAAGAAGTGTAACAAGTGTACACATGCTAGCTCCAGGAGGTTGTACCTGCTCTGCTTAGTTATGGACATCAGTTATCTAGTTCTCAGCACAAGAGCCTACAGGAGAATCTTGGGTAAAATGTAGGATGCTAAGGGTAGCACTAAGAGTTAGAGGCCAAGTCCATTTACCTGAAAATTGCTTTTTGGCTGAAGTCAGCCCAATAAAGCTTTTGCTCAGCAATATCAGCATCTAGAGCAACTGTGTTTCTTAGCTGCTCTACTAGTTGAATGTATTCTTTTCTCTCAAGGCCAATCTTCCTGATATCCCGTCGGTTGGTGAAAATTAGACATGGTTCTTTCCCTGCAGAAAAAAGTATATATTATCGATGCTTCTAGACATCAAGTCACATACCAATGGCCTTCAAGACAGTTTTAACGAATTGTATTTAGTATCTGCCATTGCACACTTGGAAACGGATGCTGAAAAACATCTTAGCTGTACCATACCCCATTCTTTTCTTCCTTTATGATCGACGCTCTCCTCCCTGGGAGAAAGTTTGTCAGGTAGACATGGTTGCTTTAAGTGCTGTGTCATAGCATTATTCAAAATGCTAGGACTGTCCAGGTCTGTACAAGTTACGTTGTTAAGAGCACAACTAGTGTCACAACTACAGTACCATGAAAATTTACATCACCTACTGCCTCACTTCAAAGCAATGGCTTCAGGCTTAGAGATATTGTCTTATGCCAATACCTACCCACAGCCTTGCACACTCCTGTAGCAAGATCCATCTGATAGCCACGGCTACATTCACACTTGTAACCCCCTTTCAGGTTGATACAGATTTGGCTACAGATACCAGGATTCTGGCATTCATCAATATCTGTAAAGAGAAATAAATTTTGTTCTCATCTATAGTATTACTAGTAGGTTTACTATTAACTTATTTGATACTTGCCTCCACAGGTTCTCCTGTCTACAAGCTCAAACCCAGCTGGACAGTCACATTCATAGCCAATAACAAGATCTCTGCAGATGTGAGAGCATCCACCATTGTTGACTAAACATTCATTTATGTCTAGAAGAGAAGAATTGGTCATTTCTTAAACAGCATATATATGTAGGCCTGAAATCTTAGTTATGGAGTGCTGTACCAGACACTCATCTGCTTTCTCACAAGGAGAAAGATCACAGTGGTACTTGAAGTCATTTGAAGACCACCTCAAGACCACATATGCTCAGCTATCAACATGCTGCTTGTGTTATAAGTAGGCATCAGCAGAACAAGACTGAGGATCCTGTAACCTTCAGAGTTTAATGGACTCATGTATCTCCAGGTCACAAAGTCATCCCAATAGTCAGTTTGGCTATGATAAAGAACAGTTCTATTAACTGAGTTACTCTTGTTTATTTTTGCTACTAAGTAAATACACACGTATTTCAGCCCAACATTTGACGGCTGAGAAATCATTTAGTAGTTAGCACTGCACAAGAAGTTTGTTCACTTACTACATTCCTTGAGAGGCTCATCACTCCAGTCCTTGCAGTCTCCCTGACGGTTACATACTTTATTAATATCTATGCATTCTCCGCTTCTGCACTTGAATTTGCCAGGTCCAGAACACTGAATAACTGAGATAATGAAGACTATGAGGAGGCTGTGAGCTTTAGCAACTCTTCAAGTCTTCAGTCTTGATTAGCTGCACACTTACCATTGTTACAGTTTGCTTCATCAGTGCCATCCAGACAGTCTCTCACACCATTGCACTGCCTACTCCCATGGATGCAGTTCCCATCTTCACACCTGAACTGGTCTGGTCTGCAGGTCCGAGAAGCTGTGGGGACAGCCATTAGACAGTTTGACTCCTGAAGTCTGCCAAAGGAAAGACAGGGGCCAAGGAGCACCTCCTATAGAAGAAGGACCAAGTTAACTTACGGCAGTTGATTTCATCACTTCCATCTTTGCAGTCAGGATCTCCATCACAGCGCCACTTCTTGTGGATACATTCACCCGAGCCACACTGCACCTCACTGGTAGAGCACTTCACAGGAGGTGCAGGCTGTCGGCCACATTGCTCCAAAGACTCATCAGAGTGGTCAGAGCAGTCAGCATCATCATCACACACCCAGCTGATAGGGATGCAAGTTGAGCTCTTGCACTGGAACTCATGAACACCACATGTTGGAGGTGCACACTCCAACTCATCACTACCATCACTGCAGTCATCTTGACCATTGCAGACAAAGCTCTTGGAAATACACTGTCCACTACTGCACGTGAATTCTGCTGCACTACAAGTCACGTTGCCTGCAGTAACAGGAGTGAAAAATATTAGCAGGTTATCATAAAGAAGACTTTTGAATGAACATGTTTTGCTTTTCAGTTTCTTTGCTCTATCAGCTGTAAGCTGACAGTGGGTCAATATCCTGTACAAAGAAGGCTCTGGGATAATCTTACTGACCACCTACAAGGCACATACGACATATGAACTGCTGTCCTTGCCTTAAGCATGAAAAGTGAGAAACATCAGTTCTGAGTTACTGAGTGAAAATTTTGAAGCAGTGAGTTTGTTCTGCTTTAGCATGCTAGCCTTTAGGAAAACAGGCTCAGAACCTGTGAACCAGAGACAGAAGGTAAGAGAATTGCTAACTCTGGAATACAGTCTAAGGTATTGGTAGCCAGATGGTCAGCATGCACTGTAGTTTGAAATTGAAGTGTTTTGTGCCAGGATAGTAGTGGCTCATTTACCTGGGCCACTGAAGATAAGCTGATGAAGATCTTGCAAAAGTTGGTCCTGTGACATTAAGCAGTCGCAGAACTTCTGTTGGTACAGATAATACTGGTTTTATAGTAACGTAGCTAGCAGCTCAGTATGCCTAGGCTGATAGTTCTATCAACTTTATTAGAAATGCTGTCTGTAGATATACTTGTCAGATTAAATCATTTGCTTGCTGAAAAAGACAGCTACCCCACAGATGCAGAGTACAAGTCCAAAGATCTGTACCTCATTAAGCCATCCAGGCAAGGTAGCTGTGGTAGAAGCAAGCCCTGTAACTCTGCTTACAGCAAATCTGTCTCACCTCAGGACACCTCAGGCAACTCATTTACAGCAAAAACATTAGAACAAGCCACAAACACTGCACCCTAAGAGGCAGCTTTGGCTTCACTTGTGGACTGGCTTGAAGTTGCCCCTTAACGCTTGAAACCCAGTTTCCCTAATCTACACTTTCAAATAAGCGTGCAAAATACCGTAAAACAGGGCTATGTAGTAAATTAGCTGCTTCCTTGGCCACAAATCCCAGCTACATTTTTAGGAGACAAACTTAATATAAGGAGCAAGTAGAGTTATCTGTTAAGAAACCCTAAAAGGAACGAATTCTGATGGTTTATCTGACATGTAACTAAGCCTACAGCTATTCCCAAAACTAGCCAGAGAAAAAGACATATGCTGAATAGCTTATGCTGTTGCATTCCTTAATTTCAAAGTGTAGAGGACTGTTAGAAAAGATCTGTTTTTTTCAAGTGGGCTGCAATACATATAGGTTTAAGAAAATAGTGATATAATAAATTTATCTTCCCAGGTATACTGTCCAGCTAGCTCCTTTTCAGACAAGTCAATTTCAAATAGAGTTATGCAGCCACCATTTCATCCCTTACCACAATTCTCTTCATCTTCTCCACTGTCACAGTCTTTTTCACCATCACATTTCCAGGACACTGGGATACATTGGGTTGACTGAGGACCACAGCTGATTTCATTTACCCGGCATGTTCTCATATCTATTGAAAAAAGTTTAAGTTCAATTTAAGAGTTCTGAAATTTAAGAGCTATTGATCTTGGATTTTAGCAGTCGTCCTGAAAGTTGAATCTGAAAGGTTTCTGCTCTGAACACAGCCAGCATCCAATGAAATCATTGGCTCTAACATGGAAGAGGTTATATTAGTCTGTAGTATTCAGTATAAAAAAAAGGAACAGGAAGCATCTTTTTAAAAGCATCTCTGTCACAGTAGCTTTTGTGGTTGAATATCACAAACTGTTAAACTGTAGGAGACTAGGTAATACACAGTAGTAGACAAGAGTAAATACAAAGTAAAGTTAAACTCAGGGCTGAAATACAGTGATTGCACCTTAGCACAGGTCCTACTGATAAGGAATGAGGCTTCACAGGTCCCACAGACCTGTATCCCTTGATTAGGACTGTACTTAGGACTGAGGCTGCTAATCTCATAGTCAGAGATTAGTACTTCTGCTTCTGTACCCCCAGCTCAAAGTCAGTCACTTAGTTCCTATGGCTAGCCCTGGTTAAGTAGCTGTCTTGGAGGATGGTGATCACTCTGAACAAGACACAGGCCTGCAATGCTGTGCTTAACTTCTCTAGTTGTAACAGAAATCTTGTATTTGCTATCTTTAGCCAAGTACAAGTGCAGACGTCCCAGTTCTGAATCCTTTTAATCAGCAGTGAGTCTTGTCAAGATCTTGATGTGGCCGAAAGCCAAGCTAGTCCTTACAGAGGTGCATTTCCAAGACAAGTGAAACTTTTTTTTTTTTTTTTTAAAAAAAAAGGCAAGCCAGGTGACAAGAAAGAAGTCAAATGGGCACAACCTGCTGGCTTGCCTGCACTGACGGGCAAGGCACACTTACGGCACAGTTCAGCACTCTCGTCAGACCCATCCTCACAGTCTGGATCCCCATCACACTGCCATCTGTTCGGCACACACTGACCACTGTTACACACAAAGTCAGATTCAGCACAAGTCTTCTTCACTGAAAGGGAAAAAGACAGGCACTTTTTTAATACCAGATCTCAGTTTTTCTGTTGGTAGCTAGAGACTAGCTACCTCACCCCCAGGAAACCAGTGCAAGAACCTTTAGTTCTGGGATGTCTGGTGGGTTTTTTTTTGTTTTGTTTTTTTGTTTTTTGTTTTTTGTTCCCCCCCCCCCCCCTCCCACCAGCCTAACACCACCACTATTTGATACTTCCCAGAGAGTTATACAGCACACAGAAACACTTATACTCCCAAAAGCAGATACTGAAGGACTGCTAATGTTAAAGAAGAGTAGCTAGGTAGGTAGAAAAGCCATGATTTCATTTACACATGAGTTAAATTAAGGTCTGTTAACAGCTATTTTCAGATTTTGAACTTCATGCTCATTATCAAGGCATTTGGTTTGTGGTGTCATTACAGAAGCCTGGTACTATGTAACCCAACTGCATAACTCAAGCAGACCAGCAGTCCAGCCACACCACTGCTGGATATGAAGTCTGTTCTGCCTTGTCTCTAAGTACATCTAGTCACCTGCCCTGGCCTTCATGTCAACAAAAACCATCAGGCTGGCAGCCAGAGCTAGAATCAGTGTTTACAAGAAATGCAGTAGAACCACTTTCACACATAACAGGACATCTAACCTTGCAATAGCCATCAGCTGCATACAAACGGCAACAAGCTTCTACTATGTTTTCAAGCAAAAACTGAAAAACAGTGTTGCATTCTAGGCAATTGCCACCCCCAGCAAATAAAGTTTCAGTCATGAGCCTTTGTATCAATTCCAGAAGACTTCCAGGGACTAGGAAAATTCAGCTGCATCATACTGATACAGGACACCCAGATAGTCCCCCAGCTTTTCTATGCAATTCTTCCTCTACTCTGTATTAGAGCTGTAAGAAATGCTGGTCAGAATAAACATCTCTCCAGTTACCCACCTTCTGCTGTTAACCCCTACTGCAAACTACTGAGTACAGCCACAAAGGGATTACTGCTGCTTGACTACTTACCACATGCACTTTCATCACTGCCATCTGAACAGTCTTCATCACCATCACATTTCCAGAGTAAAGGAATACAGCGTCCATTACTACAGGGGAACTGGGATTCCTCACATTTTGTTTTTGCACCTTTAATGAAAAGAAAAGAACCTGAGCCCCTGTGCTACTTAGCACTATTTCCTTTGTTGCATCCCATACTCAATAAACAGATGTTTTCATGCTGATGCCAAGTTCTGAATTATTTTATTGTTGCCACCTTTGTGAATCACGATAGTAGAACCAGAAGTTTTCCTTCACTGTAAAACTGCAGAGATTAAGCAGTATAACAGTTTACCTGCCAGATGGCAGTAAATCAGTCTCAGTGTTCACAATATTGAGCTTTCATTTTTAAGGGTCAAGTTTGCAAGGCAAAGGGATGCTCATGAGCAGGCTCCTGCTGCCTACAGCCTGTCTCTGCATTCTAAAAACCTCCACAGACTTTGATCAAGCTGCTTTTAAACATGAATAAATTTCAAACCGGACTGGCATTCCAGTACTCTGAAGCTAATGTACTACAATCCCAAGATGTTTGTAAAGGTGGCTTAGATATCAGCTCTATAACTGAACAACACTTTTTCATCATGTAAGTTACTTCAGTAATAGCCCCAAAGTTACAGAAATTACAGTAATGGACAGAGATAGTTCCCACTATCTGACTGTTAGGAGTCCCCATGAGCAAGGGCCCACAGAGGCATTCCTTGGTAGATGCAAAAGGAAGTGAGATGACATATCTGTATTTTTTCCCTATTATTAAAGCTAGGTCTAGCATAATGCTAAGAGAGCAAGACAATTTATCACTTCTTTCTGGAATTAAGTCTCTTGTCTCCAAACTGTTAAGCCTGATTATTAATATACTTAAGTCAGGTACTCTTTTTGTGCATGATGCTTGAAGTGAACTCTCCAGAATATCTTCCATCCTGAAATGGTACGTCCCTGTCCCTCAAGGGAATATGCTTCGTCTTGAAGCCCTGCCACAACTGTCAGTGAAAGCAGCAGCATGCCTCTTTAGCAGAGATGCTAGAGCTGTTCCACGTAATGCAAGTCTGTGAGTACATGCATAAGTTTTGGCTGCACATGTCTATGGCATGATGCAAAACTCCTGCTCCTCCTTGATCTACTGTAATGGTGCTGCTCTGTTTTGGCCTTCCACAGCTTTGATAGGGCATCTAATTTTAGCAGAACTCCACTTGCTATTTTATATCTTTGGTGTATGACATGCAATATGCAAGACAGTTTCCAAATGAAGGGAAGCCAATAAACTTTCTGAAACCGATCCATTTCACATTATATTGCTAGCTCTCAAGCATTAGAAAATAGCAAGCACTGGACAGAGCATAAGCAAGAGAACAAGGGCAGTTTTACTTGCCAACTGTATAATGTAAATTCATGCTGTAAGTAAACGATTTGAAATAGCAGCTTATTGAGCTCTGATGTTTCAGCAGTTTTACTGGTTGAGTAAGACACCGACAGAGTCAAGCTGTAACAATTTGTTTTGTGGGAATTGTTTAAGGAGTGCCAGGACAACTGAACATCAGCACATACACTCTTTACTTCCATCACTCCTTTCCAGGGTGGGAGTTGTACCAGCAGGCAGTTTCCAACACAAGGTTTTCAACATTAACACTGCTTGGTCAACAGCTGTCAAACAAGCAGCTTGCCTAGTAGTGCCAGAGGGGAGACTTCAGCCAGCTGAGCGTGTACAGAGGCCACAGCTATCAGCTTGCTATCAGTAGGCATCACCCTACTGTCCAATTGCTGCTAACAGAAGCAGACATCTGCTCGCCTGGTCACACAGCATTCTAGTTATTTCTGTATTACTAGCTAAAACACAAAGTGACTGACTCCTGCTAGTTTTGAGACGTTCTTATCCAGGCTTTCAGAGTGGGAACAGCCAACCATTCCCAAAATAGCACGCCAGAGCACTATTAGACTAAGCCTGCCACTCAGGAGATCCCAAAATAACTCCCACAGCCTTTAGTTATGCTATTTCAAGCTAGAATAACTTAGTAAAGGCTTGCACAGTATATTGTAACTTACAGTGTAACATCACTTTGACCAAAAAAACAACAGGGAAACACTCCACAAAGCTAAATGGAACAGGAGCTGAGCTGGGAGTTAAAGCTATAACTTTACAATCACTGCAAGGAGTCATCCCAAAGAGGTGCCATTTCTCTTGCAGCTGACCTACCAAAGCAACTACTTTTGTCAGCCTGTGAACAGATAAGGAATTGCTAGCCAAACACTCACCCACCAAGGTTATCATCTGTTGCTACTCCTTTAAGATAGCTCTCAAGCTCTGAAGGCCACACTCAGCAAGTTCCAGCTGATCACCACCTTCAGTCCCATCCTGCACTAAGCACAGTTCTGCAATGCCAGGCAGACATTTAAGCAAGACGCTACCACTCTAATCCACCATTCTTTGAAACAGCCTCATAGCTCAGCTGCTGCTTCTGTCGCTAGCCATCTAGTGATTTTCAGCTTGATATCAAACAACCATTAATTCAAAAGCTGTTCTGCATGTGCTGGTCATACATCAGAACCTTTTCATCCTCTTTAGAATAAGTCTTGGGTGGAAGAGGTAGAAGACAAGTAACTACAAGTTACTTGTAGGCTAAGTGTCAGAAATATCACTGTACTGTTTCCCAGCTTACCCACTTCTGTGGAACGAACTTACAAGCAGGATGAAGGATCAGTTACCATTTCCAACTAAGTTAATGCATCCAAAGCTTTTTCTCTTAGCTCTGCCTTAACCATTTGTCTCCACTCCTTAAGCAGATTGTCAGTTTACTTCTCTGAGGCCAGCCAGACATGTGACAGTTGTGTGCTGTCATATGACACCAACTACCAGAAAAGCTTGCAATCCTGATTGGGAAACCCACACACAGAGGAACAAGCAGAGCTGCTTTGGGAGGCCACCACTTCAAACTGAATGAAGAAACTCAGAGGACTAGAGCTGCCTGCAATGCCTGACTCCTCATAAGATTTCTAACTACCACGCACTAGTGGTCTCAATGCCAGCAAGCTCCAACCTTCGTGTTACAGCTGCATAACCAAAGGGCCTGTGTCTACTGTAGAGAAGGCATGGAAGCAGTCCACAGATCAGGAAATGGAGGCATGGTCTGAACACAGACTTCTTTCTCAGTTACGGTAGGAGAACTAGGAGGCAGTCTCCTTGCAGGGTCCTACCCAGCAAACGCCTTGTCTAAACTGCAGCACACTGCTGGGGCTACAAAGCCTAACTCTCTGTAAGCATGTGTTGAGAACACAACCAAAGCCAAACACTTCAGTGCACTTCAGAGCGCTGGTCAGGAGATTACAGCACACTGCTCCCAGGCCATCAGCTCAAATGCGGTACAACACACAGCAACTGCCCACCACCCCCCTAGGAGAGCAGCTCGTCTCCTGGAGAAAGAGAGAAGTCCGTTCACCGACTACCCCTCCAGTCAAAGGGAAAATGATTTTAATTGACCATGCAACTAGATTAATGTTCAAGTTCCATTACTGCAGAGGTAACCACATCGACACCGGCAACAACCACCTTCTGAGCTACCTGTGACGGCCCGCTTCGCGAGGGCTTCAGCACGGTAAGGCTCAACCTCGCCGCCAGGTGGAGATCCCCCATGGTGGTTACAGCTGGCCCGAAGGAGCCACGCCAGCGCCGCTGGATGCCACCAAGCCGAAGTTGCAGAGTAGTTTGACAACCCCTCCGGCACGGTGGGCCGTCCCGGAGCTGCGCTCCTTGCAGCCCAGCGCGGAGACCCTCCCTCACCGCCAGGCATCGCCAAACCTCCCGCAGCAGCGGCGGCACCGCGGCGCTCCCGGCAGAGCCGCTCCGGGGCGGGGAGGGGCGAGCCGGCCGCGGGCTCGGGCCCACCCGCAGCGCCCCATGCGTGCTCTGTCCGCCCGTGGAAGCGGTGCCTCGCGGCGGAGAGTGGTGATGGCAGGCAGAGCCCGGAGGCCCCGCGCGCTTCCCTTCCGCTCCGCGGAGCCCCAATCCCCCCCGCACAAAAGAAAAAGCACACCCCAACCAGACAAGGCGCACACACAAAAAAAAAAAAAAAAAAACAACCCACGAAAACAACCGAGAGAGGTGAAAGGGAAGAAGCGAAAGAAGCGATCGCGGGTAGCGGCGGGAGCACCCCGGCGGTGCGCGCCCCAGCTCCGCACTCACCGTCGGTGGCAGTCAGCAGGCAGCCGAGGGCGAGCAGCAGGCAGAGCGCACCGCAGCGCGGGAGCGCCCACCGCCGCGCCCCACACCCGCCGCCGGCCACCGCGCTCCGACCTCCACGCTGCCGGCTCGACCGCATCGCCGCGCCGAGGGGACGGAGAGAGGGAGGGAGGAGAGGCGGGGAGGGCGGGCGTGCAGACGCCGCGGTCAGAAAGGCGACGAGGAAAGGAGGGCGCCGGAGACATGCACGGGGGGAGGGTGTCCCCGCGGCGCTCTTATACCAGCTGCCCGGCCGCCCTGCGCGGCCGTGGTGACTCACGGCGCCGCGCCGGGCCCCGGTTGGCTCGCCAGCGCCGCCCGCCCCCGCTTCCTCCTCCGCGGCACCTGCGGCCGCTCTGGCGTGCCCGCACACCGGCTCGGATCGGCGCGGTGAGTGGCGGCGCGGTGTGTGCCGCGGGCTGAGCTTCCCCCTTTTCCTGGCCTTCCTCCCGCGGGCGGAGGCGCGCGGCTCCGCTGCCAGCCCCTGCGCGTGGCCGGCGGTCGGGGCAGCCCCGGTGGGAGCGGCTGTGCCGGGCAGCAGCTTGCGCCGGCTTTGTTCCCGCACGCGCCGATCCCGCGCCCCGCCGCGGGGAGGGGGTGTTGCTGGGCCCTCCGCGCTGGGCAGCACCGCGAGGCGTGCCGGAACACGCGCCGAGGGATGGCTGTTGCCAAAAGAGCGTTCGTTGAGTTCGGTGTCCCTTCGCCGCGTGCTCGCCTGCGTGTTTCCTCCCTCCCGCAGCAGAAGTTGGCTTAAACGAAGCGGGCGCTGCTTTTTGAGGAGAAAAATCGCTACTTCTGCATTCTGAAATCAGAGATTGTAGTTAGTAATTGCACGAAATGGTATGCCAAAGTCGTGTGTGTTACAAGCTTACCCTTACATTTTAAGAAGGAGAATTGGTGGTTTTGTTCTGCACGTGTAACCTTTTGAACATCCATTTACATCTTGGTGAATGAAAAAAAGGATGGATCCTTAAAAAGCAAATGTGATTTTGTCTGCGGCACTATTAAAATTTACAACTGAGTTCTAGTGATTCTGTATCATATTTACTTTTTTTGTATTTCACGTTAATAGCGTGTTCTATGCTCTTAATATCTTGGTGGAAATGCAAGCTTCAGCGAGATTCTTCATCCAAAAACAATTAAGGAGCAGGGCGTGCTTTCATTCCTTGGAAGTGAAGTCTTGAATTAAACTGACAGTAGTGTAAGTTAGTTGTTGGTCACTTTCACTTATGGAATGATTCTTGGAATGAAGCACTGTTTGCTTTTCCATGCTGCTGAAATGCCATAACGTGTTTCTTTATGTGTTGTTTGCAGATGGAGCCCTACTTGAGTCATATCCAGTTGTGTCGTGATTCCACTGAAGCCTAATCACACCACTGCATTAATGACTTTGGAGTGGATTATCTCGCACTGGCATGTAACTAATGATCATCCAGGCCATCCAAATGGGCAAATGGTTGATGTTGCAGAGACTTATTAAAAAAGGGCAAAATTTAATTTCATGTAAATGGACTACACCTGGAAATTGTATTTCTAATGTGTAGATAAATGCGAAGAGAGCACTTCCTTTTGTTTACCTTCCTACAGCCCTCCCTCGTCCTGGCCTCAGGGGCAGGGTGGAAAAGGCTCTGCTTTCTCATTCTGCTTTGGATGTGGCATTGGCTGCTACAGCCATGTCCTTGCAAACATATGCTGCTTCCAGCAAGAAAAATGTATTATGTACAAGCGGGTTGACTGGGGTCCTCGAGAAGATGGCTTAGTTTAAGCAGTACTCTGAAAACATACTTCTCTTTGCAGAATTTCTGCATGACAAATTGCCTTCAGTCGAGTGCTCACCTTTGCATGATCTGCTGTACTCTAGTCTGAACTTCATTTTCACAAATGGTCTGTTACCATTACAGAAATATTTCATGAGCTCAGTGAAGCAACACACAGCAAGACCCCAGTTCCACAGCAGTACGCAATCAGATATAACTTAGTTTATGCTAGTGGATGATGGTCTTTCTTATTTGTCTATGGGAGATACAGATTCACTTGAAGGGAGAAGAGTGTCCCCTGCATTATCCATCCCTTTCTACATCTAACCATTTGGACTTCTAGAGCAGAAATTATGGTAAATACTTTTTTTTTTTTTTTTTTTTTTTTTTTTTTTTTTTTAATGTTTCGAGTAAGTTAAGATGTGCTTGAGTCTGAACATTTGGTGTCATCTCCAGAAGAGGATCTTGGACTGAAGAGGTCACTCCCTTCCTTAGCATCCTCACAGGATCCCTGCCTGTTTTAGGAGGGGCATGGAGATAGCCACCCTTTATATAGTGACCTCTGTGCCTTGGGAGCCAGGAATGTCTGCATGGAGGTTCTGTGCCTTGACACAGCTGTAGCCTTGCATAGGCAGTGTGGGGGGGAAAGGGTCTGTGGTGCATTCTGTGAGCAATGTGTGGCTTTGGCCACGCATGAGTACCCAAGCCCAGATAGATCTATACAAGAGAAGCAGAATAAAACAGTTTCGATTGTGAATACGCACTCCTGTGAGAAAAGCAACCCTTCTCTACTGATAATGGAAGGGTAAAGCATCCAGGGGAGCCTGAAGTTCAGTAAGGGTGCCGAAGCTTGCAGGGAGTGTGAGATGGCTTTTTTAGTACTGAGACCTTTCATCATCTGCCTGAGAAATGCATAAGCATTGCTTTGTTTCTGTGTGTCGCTCTGAGTCTCTTTCAGTTCTTGCTGCATCTGTTTGAATGGAACTTCTTCAGCTACCAAGAGATCAGGCAGCCAAAGGTGCAAGGTGGGTGAAAAAATGGGAGCACAGGATGGCATTGAGATAGAGAGCTGGCATTGCCACGTTGTTCTTAAAGGTCCTGTAGCCAAGAGCAGTCTCGGAGAGTGCTCCCCTTGCTCACGTAACCTGCTGCTACTGGTCTGTCAGCTGTTACTCACATTACTATGTATCTGCTATGATGTTATTAATTGTGCACTATAAATACACATGATGTGCACAGCACAGGGCTAATGTTTCCAAAAGCTTTTAGGCATTATCCAGGGCTAATATCCAGACTGTTTGAGAGACCAGAGAAAAGCATTCAGAAAATTTATTTCTAGCTGTGGCTTCTGCAGTACTGAGCAGGCAGATTCAGTGGGCTTCACCAGATAGGAAATTTTTTGTCACAGGTGTCATCATTTGGGATGACAGGACCTGCTGTCTTTGTGGGGTATTCTACAAATGATCTGTTCATACGTGCAGGGAACTGTAAAGAGTCAAGTGGTACTTGGTATTGAATTTTATAAATAACAGTTTTATAGTTGCTTATTCTTTTAGACAGTTCCTCACATCTCCATTTTGTTCCATGCACTATTACTGGCAAACATTTTTGAATATTTGGTGATGCCCCTTTGAAAAAAAAGCTGGAAAAGATTGCCAAGAAGCTTTGTGAACCAGCCAGACATTGCCTTTGCCTTGGAAAGTGACCCTAGTAAGTGGAAATGGCATCACGTTAACTTACCTGTTGGGAATTCTGATGGATATAAGGACCTAGAGACTTTACGACATCAATTCACCTGAAAATGCCTTTGGACTTAGAATAGGCCTGGATTCTTTGGGATAGTTGGCTGTTTTTATTGTGGAGTGTAAAATCAAAAGAGAAAATAAAGGACATGAAGGGGCCTTCTGGAGTCGATACAATCTGTGTGAACTCTGTTTGGTGTTCCTTTATCTTTTTGCCTTAAAGACCTTATAGTCTCCCTTCCAAATGAGTTCCTGAAGCACTGGGATTACTAGTTCACCCTCAGGTCTTAAATCAATGAGATTTTTGCTTCCAGTTCCTTTGGTGAAGGACACAAAGTGAGAATATGTCTGCAGCAGTAACTTAATGTAATAAAGAAAAAGAAAGCCTCACGGGGAGAGAAAGTAACAGTATCATGGGCTAGCTAGCATCCTGCCATAGGATTGCTTGCAAAAATACTGTCTTCAGAAATATGCTGCTATCAAAGATATCACTTGCTCATAAGATCGTTGTATGCCTAAACTGACAGTAATTGAAGGAGCTGTTCTTGTGTTTTTGAAGTGCAGAGCCAGGATCTATATAAGTAACCTTAGTGGAGCTGTACACAGCCTAATAGAGACAGAATGCATCCTTTAGTAATAATATAGAATAAGTGTGTGCATGAATCCCTCTGCCCCACATCATTTCATACTTGTGCTTGAGGGACAAATTGGCCTTTTTTTCTTTTGGTTTTTTTTTTTTTTGTTTGTTTGTTTTTGTTTTTGTTTTTTTATTATTGTTACAAGGTTTCTCAGCAAATTATATGGAAGCCTTTATCACTGTTAAAAATGCTACTCAGGTCTGTGTTGTGTGTTTTCTGTGCAGCTTGAGAAAATATAGTGATAATAACAAAATTTTGCACTTACAATACCCTGTTCCTGTGTTGTTCTTTGGACACCTAACAATTAGGAACATAAGACTCACAAGCATATTCCCCTACCCATGCCATTAACATCATCTGAGATATAAAGATGAGGCATACAACTGATGTGTTGCTCTTCATTTTAGTACAACTTCTTTACAGTACTTTGCTATCGAAAGGGGTACAAGAAACTTGGGAGTATGTTAGGATATTCTTGTCCCTGTAGGATGCATTCTTCAATACTGGATACAATCTTTGGCCATCATGAAGTGAAATTTCCTGATTTATTTGAGGACATTTTTTTTTTCCTGTGCTGTGGATTACCCATTTTCTCTATGCAGGGTTTTTTCTGCCTGTAGGGCTCAAGCATGTGTAGTATGAACAACAACACATTTTATTTAGTATTACAGTATTGGAGGATGTCAAAGCAGTTAAAGCGCTAATGTGCTTTGCACATTTTTTACAAAAAATGTCACCTGTTGGATCCAAAATTTTTTTTTTTTTTCCTTCCCACTAGAAACTGGTAACATCTCAATTGTGGTGAGAAAAGGGGATGAGTGGCTTCAAAACACAGCCCAGCTCATTTGGCAGCTGTGTCAGTACTTGAAGTTTTTATATTTATCTTTGGAAATAAGATATTCTTTCATAATTTCCTCCTGTGACATGCAGTGTAGATTCCAGTAATAAGCTAGATAGCTGATACCTCAATATTTATTTTCAATATGCATAAGTCACTCTGAAGGCTATGCTTCCTATTTATTTCTGTGGACACTACAATGAAGAGTACAAAATGACACTAGTAGAGCAAATTCTCAGCTACAAATCAGTTTTTCAACACTCACCGCTATGAGCTGTGCGTTTTCATCAGCTGTGAACAAGAGCCTGCACACTGCTCTTGTAACAATCTGCACCAGCAGAAGTGACCCACCGCTTCACTGCTCAGCAAGCATCAATGAATGTCAGTAGGTGCCATTTTTTTTCTGCACTGAGAGACTCAGCAACCCGTCTTTGCTTCATCCACACTTCCATCTCAGGCGCCATTTTGTCAGAGTGCCCCTGTGCTGCCTCCTGTCACGTGGCAACAACGTGCAATGAGACACTGGTGGGAATGTTCAACCTCTGCTGCCGTATCACCAACGTTTGCCTCTGACATAGTGGACCAACATTATAAAATAGGAACTGAGCTATATTCTGGGGAGTTTTTCCTGTGATACCTACTTCTATTAATAAAAGCGTTCACTACAATTCATCCAGAAGTAAATATTTGTAAAGCTTTCTGGTGGAAAATAAAGAGGAATTTTAATTTTGTTTGCATTTTCTTCATGTGTGCTCATGAGTAATAGTGATTTTGTGGCAGTACACACACATCTGATATCTGTGTTCCAAAATTGTGTTTGGCGTGGCAGGATATTAATACTTGGGTTCTTTGGAAAGGATGGAAAATGGTGGTGTATATTAAAAATAACGAACAGAATTGATTTATATTTCAGTTTTGTTGTGCCTGTAGAGTATAGAAAGTATGATGAGGAATAGAAAAAAAATGTTACTGAAGAGTTTGCAATGGACCACTGTGTTCTTGAATACAAACAGAGAAGTTTCTTTATTGGATAATGAGGTGATTAGGGTATAACTGCAGATACATTAAATGTTATATTCCCTTAACACAAAACCATGAACAGATAATCTGTAACATTCTCGAGTCATTCAAATTTGTAGAATAATGTGGAAAAGATTACAGTCTGAACATTGAAAATTCCCAACAGGTCTTTATCTGAACAAACGGTAGCAAATGTGAAAGAGAATTGTTCCTCTGCAGAAGGGCAAGCAGCGGAGACCTCCACTGAGGGAGTTCTCTGTGTGGTCAGATAGGCACTGCTTGGCAGTGGAAAAGGAGTAAACTAAGGACATGGATAGTGAGACACAGTGGGCTCATCAGTTATTCAAAGTGACAATGGACTGTGTCTTCCATGTCCCATGGTTGCTGCAAAAATTATCTGTTGACACACTGTGTGTTTCCTACTCATACTTTAAATGCAAATTTCATTTCATATCCCTAAGGGTGTTGTAAACTCTTGCCATTTTTATTGACTAGCTCTTTCTCTTCCCATTGTGTTTGAGTTTCATGGTCTTTTTTTGGATACCATCATCTGAGAGGGGGTGGGGTATTTCACAGGAAAGTGGTCAAATTTTCTGATGCAGGTGGTGTTTTGCAAGAAGTGGTGGACAGATTTACAAACTGAGGAAGTGCAATATAATAGCACTTCCTTTAAATTTCAAATTACACTGAAGTTTGTCACCACTGGTGTCTTTGAATTTATATACAAGATATTATTGTTCTACATGTTGAAAAATTGTTTGATTCTGCTTACAAGGGAATTAGTCCTGCAAAATGAAATAATGCCATGAAATCCTGATTCTCTGTCTGTTTAGAGAATATAATGTAAATCAGTCTTTTTATCGGAATTGAATGGACTCTAGCTCTCGTTCTGCTGATTGAAATTCTGTTTTCTTGAGTCTGGGCTATTTTAGGTCATACGTGGACAGGGTAGATGTAAATATGTTTTATTCTTGTAAGGTTAATTATTCCCTTGTTGCAAATGTTTTCAAAAGGGGAAGCATCTGTTTATAATATTAGGCAGAAAGCTAGGAGGGAAGGTTAAGTCTAGTCTGGTGCCATGCTGTGTAAGTCATAAGGAAGCCATAAACTGATTATGTATCATGTTGCAATCCTTCCCAGGATTGTTTGGTGGCAGAGGATTCCCTGATTATTATTTTTTTTCCTACTTCTTTCCCCAGTGAAATTTACTGTAAGCTTTGTCAAGGTTTACCTGAATGTCTTGCTCCTGGGATACCTAATTATTTCCTATTTTTACATAAAATTAATTTCTGATCATTTTGTTTCTAATTCTTCTGTTACTTGATATCCTCATCTCCACGCTCTCATTCTTCTTCTCTCTAAACTAATCTAGAAGAACTTTGAGGCACTCTATTGGTGATAGGCAGTACCTGTCACCAGTGGAATGCCAGGTGATAGATCATCAGCCTGTCTCCCAGCTTGAGTCCAACTTTCTCAAGACTGACAAAACAGAAAAATAGATGGTGTTGAAGGGCGTATACAGTTCCAGAGAGGCTCTCATTCCAGCCCTTTAATGTTGATGTTAGAACTCTCTTAGACAGAAATACCTTGACTCTGCCTCTTTTCCAGATTCATTTGATAGTTCCATAGTCGCTGTTTTTGGTATTCACCTCACCTCCGCATTTAAAGTGCAAGACATGGAAACTTACCCACTAACTGAATAATTTGCATAATCAAAGGAGGGAAGTGACTTCTGCATGGCAATTCATAGATTTTTAGACATTTTCTGCCTTTCAGTTTGGGGCTGATTTTCTATTATGTGCATTATTTAACTTTGAGTCCTTAATTTTATTACCCACTTTCTAATTTCTGTGGCTACGTTGTTGGTGATATTAAATAAATCGGTCTGATGGCTGATCACAGATTCTTAGTAATCTTTACAACCAAATATTTTCTCACCGTGTTCTTTGCAAGGTATACATTCCAATCTGACATCTCTTGTACAGAATTACCAGGATGTTCTTCTTAACTAATAGTTTCTTGTGTAGGGTAATCAAATGGTTTGCTGGGTTCTGTATGGACCAAGTCTAAATATTTTACTGAAAAAATCAGGCTGCTTATGGAAAAATGGACTCAGGTGAGCTGGGCACAATCCAATTCCGATAAATCCACGTTGTGTTTTGTCCCATTTCCCAAACATATTCAGTTTGTTATTTTCCATTTTGTATTAAAACCTTGTATGCTACTGAACTCAAACATTAGATTTCACTGAGAAGTTCTAGTAATAGTTCCTCTTTCTTCCTTAAATACAATGTTTGTTTTGTTCTCCTGTAGCATGTGTCCTAGAACAGAGGCTGTCTACTCCACTGCAAGACCTGCAGAGTTTCTGTTCTGCTTCATTTTGGTGATTCCTGTTCTTCCATTAGCCATACTATCTTTGACTGTATAGTCATTATTTCTGTTGAAAAATGTGACCAAGTATTAATGTAGTGATAGAGTTACACTTACAGAATCTTTAATTTTGGTATCATAAGCAACACATACATAACATGTTTTCATTTTTATTTATTAGCATATTTGATGAGCGTTTGAAGTAATTCCAAACTCTTTAAAACCCACAGTTCTCTTCGTTTTTCAATATTTAATGTTTTACAATGGAAAAATTAATTCTATGTATCATTTTATTTGTGTTTAAGTGAATCAGTTTATGGACATGCAGGTCAGATCTCATCTTCATTTCTGAGCTGAAAAAGTTGATGGAAAGGAAACCTAAAGCTGAACCATAGCAGAATGGGTTATGCTGCTTGTCAAGAAATTTACCATCAATCAAATCCAGAAATTGTCAGGATTAACAACTGTCACTAGTACTTGTTCTCTGTGTAGAAGTTTAACTCTTTGCTAATAACATGCTGTCCTGACACATCTTTCTCATTTGTAACGCTGCAGAGCTGTCCCTATCTGCTGGCTCCAGGAGAGCCCTCTTTTTCCAGGCTTATTTTGATTGAATCAGGTTTGTTTTCCCCATCTTTTCCACTGTAGTCTATCACATCATTAGTATGCAAGATTACTATACTATTATAACCATTGTCTCTACTTGAGCACTTTAAAATGTAAGCCCATGCCCTTTTAAAGCTGTGTTTTTGCAATGCTATTATGTTACTGTTTTTCTTTGGAGAGATGTTTTGTCCCAGTCTCTGTAGTCAGTCATTTCAGCACCAACACAGTGTAGTGTCTTCTGATACAGAAAGATGAATTTTATTTGCATATAATGAATGATTCCTAGGATTTCACTACTGCAAAATCTGTTTGTTTGTTTGTTTGTTTCTTAAAAAATGTAGTGGTGAAGATGCTGAGCAAGCAGCTCAGGAGACCTAGGTTCAATTTATGGCCTGACTCTTTAAAAGTCTTTTCAAATATTCTTTGGGCAGCTCCCTCTTTCTATCCCTTTTTGTCTGGTAAAATGAAGATAAAAGTGCTTCGCTGTGTCTGAAGGCATGTCTAGGGGTTGTATTTACTAATCATTGGAAGTGCTCAAGTGATTCAGTGGAAACACTGTGGAAATAGAAACAGTCTACAGCAGTACGTCTTCAGTGTTTGGGGGTTGAATCTGGAGAACTGCAGTTAATAGATTTTTAGTTATAGGTAGAATGTCAGTAGATTGTGCAAGCTCCTGCACCTGCACCAGGGCAGTCCCAAGCACAAATACAGGTTGGCCAAAGAATGGCTTGAGAGCAGACCTGAAGAGAATGGGGGTTATCAGCTGATGAAAGGTCGAAATTTGTGCTTGCAGCCCAGAATGCCAACTGTGTCCTGCATTGCATCAAGAGAAGTGTGACCAGCAGATTGAGGGAGGTAATTCTGTCCCTCTACTTGGCTCCCATGAGACCCTACCTGGAGCACTGTGTCCAGTTCTGGGGCCTTCAACACAAGAAAGACATTGAGCTATTGGAGGAGGCCCAGAGGAGGGTCACAAAAATGATCAGAGGGCTGGAGAACCTCTTCTGTAAAGACAGGCTGAGAGAGCTGGGGCTCTTCAGCCTGGAGAAGAAAAGGCTCCGGAGGGACTTGATAGTGGCCTTGCAGTACCTGATGGGGACCTACAGGAAAGCTGGGGAGGAACTTTTTATAAGAGCATGTAGCAACAGGATGAGGGAAAATGCCTTTAAACTGGAAGAGAGTAGATTTAAACTAGATGTTAGGAAGAAATTCTTTACTGTGAGGGTGGTGAGACCAGACACTGAACAGGTTACCCAGTGAGGTTTTGAATGCCCCCTCCTGGAAGCACTCAAGACCTGGAAGCACTCAAGGTAGGTCTTTAATCAACCTCATCTAGAGGGAGGTGTCCCTGCCTAGAGCAGGGGAGTTAGAACTAGATGATCTTAAAAGTCTTTCCACTCAAACCAGTCTATGTTTCTATGTTTTTATTTGTTTTGTTGTTTGTTCGGTTGGTTGGTTGGTTGGTTTTTGTTTTGTTTTTGTTTTTGGGTTTTTTGTGTGTGTTTTTGTTGTTATTGTTTTTTTTTTTTTTTAATGAAAATCCAGGAAGGCTTTGAATAATCTGGCAATTCTATCAATAAGCCAGCAGGTAGTAATAAATGACATGATTTCACAAATAAAGGCTGAGAAAATCTATTAAGATTGTTCCCACAGATAGATGGAAACCTCTGTGTTATTTAGCCAATCCTAACTGTGATATTCTTAATGGTTTCTTTTATTAAACCACATTTATTTTATGTATTCAGAGTGCACTGGTTTTACAATAAACTTTGTGGTTGTCTTTCTTAATTTTTATTATTATTGAAGATTTTGGTAATTTTTAATGTAAATATTATTCATTATTCATGATTTAAATTTTAAATTCATCTTGTGTAAATATGTGTAAAAAGGAATCACTTCCACCCTGACAGATAAAAACATGCTTTTCTTTTTTATAATTCATTTTAAGGATGATGGTCTGTCCCCATGTTTTGCGTCATGAGAATGAAGAAAAGACAATATTTGTGACATGCCTTGAATAGTTGGAGCTTTGCTCTTAAAATTCCATGTTTAAAATGTGTGAATTGCCATTTGAAAACTGTGTTATCAAGGCCTTCATAATCTATCTGTCACTGTCGCATAAAGCATACCCGCAATTTCCCAGGTTCATGTAGCTGTAATATTGCTATGTTTAGAATGGTGAATGAAATCTAGTCCCCATAATGTTAAAATTGTTTAAAAAATGAGGTAGATACAAAGGTAGTCATGGATGATAACATTAAAGTAAGATATATTGTAGAAAAAGGATGCTCAAAGAGCTGTATCATGGGGGGACCTGAGAGATTTGCAATAACTGACTATAAATAATTGCAGCAATAATAGTATAAATGAAATAAGGGAATTATTCACATTCTCAGAAGAAGCAAAGACAAGGTGCAATGGCCTGAAGCTGAAATGGGAAAATCTCAACTCATTAAGGTGTTTCTAACAGTGATTGTAATTGAACAGTGAAACAGAGAACAGTGCAGCGTCACTGCAGATGGGCTACTGGGGTTGAGGGCATTTCTGCAAAGTGGAGCTTGACAATCTAGGTGACGTAGGCAAGATTTCCAGCTGCTATAGTCATTTTAAGAGTTTGCAAAAGCTAATCTGTTTTTCTACATCATCTTAATTAAATTCCACATCCTTCTACAGCTGCCAGTCACGTTCTTCCAACAAGATATGCTGGAATTCATTCTGCAGCCAGGATTGTGATTGCCGGAGAATTCAGTGAGAAAAGGGTCACACTCACTGTGTAAAATTAACGAAATTGAAATTTATATTGAGTTTGTTTTCTGTGTGCTGTTTTTCCCAGCATGTCCTGACTCTTGCTCTGACTGTTGTTTACTCAGCCCTTCGAGAGTAGATTTTCATTATCATCCTTATTGTCATGTTTGAACTTACTGCTTATGTGTAAGCATCAGTGGTGCTGTTGACAAGTTGCTGAGGAATACTCTTCAGTTAGGAAAGACATGAAGTAAAAGGCATGTCTTATTATGACATTTCAGCTTCCAAATAGCTGAGAACAGCTACCCCTCTTTTTTTGTATGAGATTTTAGCTGAGTAGTCATCTCTGTGATGAGTAAAAGCCAAAGAATGTATGTTTCAGTATGTGTGAGTTCCAGATTCTCACGTCATTGGTCTCTATGCTATCTGTGGATGTTATTAGGGTAGTTCTTTGTGGTTGTTGCACTGCTGTGAGAGAGTAAGCAGTAGTGAGATTTCTTGCCATTAACCCAAAAGTAGCTCACTTGGTCTAGGGTTCCAAAGAAATGGCCTCTGTGGACAACAGCTAGGGAATGTGGCTGTTTAACAACAAAATGGGAACATGACTGACTGGTGCTGCATGCTGCTCCACATCTGGAGATGAAAAGCCAAGGGTTAATATTGGAACAAGATCCCAACCTTCATCAGCAGATTCATGGTGGCTGGAATCTGCTGTTTCTTATTTAATTTGCAGGGAGTGAATTCTGTGGTTCCTGCTGACATGCTGCTCTCCACATATATCTATAATTTAAGCTTTACAACAGGCAGCCCAGTAGAAGAACTTGTGCAGAGTAGCCTTAGGGACAGCCCACAGGACTGGTTCAGCAGGAAGGCATTTGCCATGGTAATCTGTCCTGGTTGTTTACAGACTACATTCTGCCTCACTGCTTGATTCAGTCCTGTCACTGTTTTATTTGTTTTCACTCTGAATGTGGTTATTGCCTTAGAGATGGTTCTGGAGGACTCATCTCCAGGAACTATGCATCCCAGAGAGGAAGCGTTGGTGGCTAAAAAACAAATCAGCTTTAGTGTAAGTGCATAGATTTTCATAGAATCACAGAATGGTGTGGATTGGAACAGACCTTAAGGATCATCCAGTTCCAGCTACCCTATACACACAGGCAGGGACACCTTTCACTAACTGAGGCTGCCCAGGGCCCATCCAGCCTGGCCTTGAGCACTTTCCCAGGCACCCTTGTCGAACTCAAGCATTTCTACAGTTGGGACCAACCCCCCCCTCCAGGTCCCGAAAGCTGTGATGGTGAATTTCTCCTGAGCTGATGTGAATCACACTTTCTAACCAAGCCCCTAACCTAAGTTTCACCTGAACCCAGTTTAAAGAAAAGTGTATATGAGTAGTCTCTATGCAGTTTCTGGCATGCTTTTTGCCAATTAAATTTTAAAACGAATTATATAATGAAGTAAATATTTTTTTTATGTCTGTTCTTAACACTGGGGCTTAAGTACTATATTTGGACCGTCAGTAGAAACATCTCTCTGCTCACTTTGACATTAAGGAATTTCATGTGTCTAAATCCAGGCCTGTGGTTCAGCGGAAGTGTCTATTTCTCACTTTCTTTGCTGGAATAACAGTGACAATAACAACTCCTAATTGACTGCTTAGTAGCACCCTGCTTAATGCATGCCGGGCAGCTGTGTGGATGTAGCTATCTGCTGTGGTTCTGCTGCTCCTTTGGATATGAATGTAGCAACAGACTTTTTCTCCAAGCTTCAGCTATCTGTATGGGGAAAGTACATAAATGAGTGTATTGTATAATATGGAGGTGGGTCAGCCCAAGCAAAAAGAAGCGCTTCTAAAAGAATTATTTGAAAAAATACAGCGTAGCTGCTGTTGAGACACCTGAAGTCTAATGCTGTAAGTGAGTAGGGAATTGTAACTCTGACACAGTTAACTCTTAGTATTTGTTATTATTTTATGACAGTTTTAATAACTGGTGATAACAGTACATAAAATCATAAAATCTTCACCTAGCTTTTCCAGTGACACTCTTACCAGACTTGGGGGTAAGCAAAGATTGGTACTAGCATTTGCATCTATAAACTGGCATCTGGGTAAGTGCAGCTGGAGGTAAGCAGTTCAAGGCAGACTTATAGAAAAACTGGGTTAGAAGGGCCTCTCCAAAGTCATCTGATCCACCTGCTTTCTTTAGGGAAGGCTGTGATATTCCCATGTCATTCTTCACATATGTTTGCCTAATGTGTTTTTAAAGCCTTGCAACAACGGAGACTCCAGTCTTTCTCCTGCAACTAAATACCATTGTTTCTTTAGTTTACCCACAGTTTTCTTCCCTGTATTTAAGAGGAATTAAGCTTTACTGGGAGAAAATTAACAGTATTCTAAGCATGCTACATTCAGTTGGTCACACTTAGAGAAGAATGAGAGGCTCTGAGTCCATCTTTGCCAATTTAAATTACGTAGTTTCATTCTTGGTTAAACAAGCTGAATGTTCCACAGAGCCTGCTTATCTTAATGTATGGAGCAGTTTTCAAGGACACTTAGCAGAGAGCTGGAAACTTCAGTTTATAGCTGCTCTACGAGGCAGAAGCAGCCCTGGGATTACGAGCAAATTCACTTTAAGAATTGATCTAAATGTGACCTGGCCAAAAAGTCATGCTGAAAGTCAAAGGATCCCTTGTAATCTTGTTCCCTTGTGATCTTGGTGTCCAGTGTGTGCACTGCTGGCTGAGCTCTGTGCACATACAAGTCATGGCGCATGTGATGAAATCTGCTACCAGAGGGCAGTGGATAGGATTGCTGCCAGCGGCTCGCTTTTTCCCTGTGTGCTCAGGCGTTGGGGCTCATCTATACAATGGCCCTGCTTAGGTGGAGGTGTTGGGTCCTGTCCAGGCTCCTGCCTGTCTCCTGCAATTGCTTCCATTGCAGTTTTACATGAAATGATACTTTTTGACTTGCAGGTAATAGGAACAATAGCAAAATAAACCAGCAAATACTTTTGCTACTCTGCAGGATCTCAACAATTATTTTCAAGTGGATAATTCACCTGGTAACATACCCAGGCTTGGACAGCAAATCCCGTCTGCGCTATCTTGGTTCTTCAGAATATACGGACATCTCTGTTCCTCCTCACTCCCACCTTTTGCAGGTGATGTGTCCAGCAAGTTCACTGAGAAAACAAGATTTTTGCCATGGAAACTTGAACATTCCATGGTGTGTGTGCAGGTACAGTGTGGTAATACTGAGCTCACAGACAAATTTGATCCTGTGTAGAGTAGTCTCTCTTCTATTCCAGTGGTGAGCCTCATAACTCCAGTTTGAATGGCCACACTGGGCATTCTTGGTAGAGTTTGCATCACCAGAAAGATGCCTGAGATTGTTTCTTCAGTGTTAATGGAAGAAGGAAGTACTTATCAGAGCACCTGTTTTCTAAAGTATATGATTTCTTCGTATTTGCTTTCATTAGATGACTTGACATAAAGATAAAGCATTCTGCTTCAGCCTGGATTCTTGGAGCTCAATTGTTATCAGAAGCAGAATTGCATAGGAATGTACATGGTAGAAGAACAATAGATCCATTATGACCTACTAACATTGTAATCTAATTTAAGTTTTACGAAGACCTACATATTAACATCCAGCACGGTTGAATAGCTGAACGTGTTTTTATAATACCAAAACAACAACAGCAACAACTACTAGAAAAACAGTTTGAATCAATCTTTCTTAGTTATACTGCTTAGCCAAGATTTGTTTTATTTTTATTTTTTTATTATTTAATTTTAATTTTTTTCTTATTTAAGGTTAAAAAAGATTTAAAAGCATACAAAGATGAAAAATGTCTTTTTAATTTAGGAATGCCTCCACAGTCTTTTTCTTGAAGCACTGAAGACATAGAAGAGCCTTAATTTATTCATAATGGCCTAGATTAAGGGTAATAGTGTAACTGCAGTGATCAGACATGGCCTATATCACAAGCTGAACAGCTCACAATCTCTAATGCATTTCCCAACACAGATGCAATAGGAGGTAGGATGCTTTATTTTGCTTCTATTTTACAGGTCTGGGGATCTGAAGGCACAGCTTAAACAACATTCTAAATACCCAGGCAGGATTTCTGTGACAGAGCAAACAGTTTGGGCAACTGAAGCTGTGTTCCTCTCTTTCCCAGTCATGACTGAAATCCCTAGGGAATTGGTGCACTTGCACATGTGGGCTAGATTATCCACACTGTGTTCTTACCTCTCCTTGGAGGTGGTGGAAATCAGTACTTTTATGTACCAGGTTCCTCACTGTTGGCACAGATTCCTCTCCTTTCCTCTTGAAGATGTCTCCTATGGGCATACTTTCTAAGGTATTTAAGTGAGTTAGAATAAAGGTACCCAGAGGAGATTAAAAGATCAAGTTTGCTTTGCTTGTTTAACTGTTGTTTAAAAGAGCAACATAGATTCCTAAGTCAGACAGATAATTTAATGACACTCCTTGCTCATTGTAATGAAAATCTGAATACTGGTCCTTCAGACAGATCTCTGTTGTGTATGCAGTGTGACAGCTGCTGGTTCTTTCTTCCTTTCCAGGAAGAGGGAAGTATTGATTGTTTTTGTTTTTGTTTTTTTGCTATTGGATTCTGGGTAGATGAGGTGTCTCCTACTTTCATTGTGCCAGTTGATATGCTTTAATCCATTTTTTGTGCCAGCAGTCATTCCAGATGTTTAAAGACAGATCAATAATGATACCTTTTACATAAGTTTTGCTTTCACAATGTCCAGTGTCAAAATTCTTAATGCAATTTTAAACAAGCTGTTATGAATACTGAGGAGGTTGCAATAAACGTAATGACAGAAATCTGGGCAGTTTTGAAAAACAAAAGAAAGAAGGAATTGCTCATGACAAAGTGTGTATGAAATTAAATAGGCCTTAGCATCATGTCTTAATGCTAGCCACTCTTAACAGGAGGTAGATGTTACATGGTAAAGGCACAGAATTATTTCATAATGTGGTCAGAAAAGTCCTTGAATTTCTTGTTGATATATTAGAAGTCTTAGTTGTACACTTCTACTACACAAGGAAAATCCAACATTTCATGCAGATGCTTGCGGGCCAGACCTAAATTGTTAGAATATCTGCCTAAGGTATGTAGTATGGTATGCCTTTTGTCCATTGGAAGTACCACACTTCAATTATTACCCAATTACTCAATAATGGACCTAATTTCCCTTTTCGGTATTGATTTTTAGATTTGCCTTTCCTGCTCTAAGTACTTTCTAACACCTAACAACAGTCTTTTTCTGCTCTGCACTTTGTATAATCTATTACTCTTCTGTATAGAGCTAGGGTTTGCTTTTTAGTTTGGTTTTCCACACTTATTTTGCTTTTCATTTGCATGACTTTCATGTCCTCAGAGGTATAGAGCATTATGAACTCAGCTTTGTCAATAATTTTACATAGAGGAGAGGGTGAGAACAAGTGAAAGAGTGAATTTAAGTTCCAATTATAGACACAAAACTATGCAAATCATAAAAATTCTTGCTTTTATGTATTGTGATAAATAAATGCAGCAGCTCTTCTGAAGTGCATAAAAGACCTGGGTACTACCTATAGTCATCAAATTAGAAAATATGTTAGGTTTTTGGGTGGCTTTTCTTTTCATCTTCAGTTATGATCGTAGTAAAATGAACTAAAACAATTGTTAATTATGTAATACGGTCAAAACGTATATATTTACCAATGCCTTAGAAGATAAGCTTTACTGAGCAAGCCTTCTTTAGTGCACAGGCATTCATATCAAGTTTGTACATGAAACATGACTAGACTTCAGCTCTGTGAGAGATGGCAGTTACAAAACTGGAACACGCATAACAGTGTTACTTATGCCCTGCAAAACCAAACTATAGGAATGTTCCTTAAAACATAGGAAAATGGGTGGTTCCTGCAATAAGAGACTCCGAATAGATCCTACAAAATTGGAATTGGTAAGAGTAAGTAATACCAGAAGATAATAGTAATAGTTTGTTAGGGTAATGCAAAAGGTCTTCACTTGCTCAGAAGGGAAAATTACATGAAATGCAGTGCATGCATTTGGAATTGGAAGTCTTTTGGAGATAAGACATAGCCTTTCGCCTGATGATAGTGAACTGTGTCTACATGGTTAGCTGCAGTCATGCACAAATTCCCTCTGAGTGTACATTCAGCCACCTGGACACAAGCCAGCTCCAGTTCAAAAGCATATTTGTGAAGCCCAGCCCAGATCACTCTGACTGAGCACAGCATATTAGCTTGAGCACAGTGTCACCCTAACAAGGTCACAAGAGTTTTCAGTTTGGAGCTGGCTGGAGGCCCGTTAGATTGGTGTGCTGGCAAAGGGAGTTCATATCTGCTTATTGTAGCTTGCTTGTGTGCATCCACAAATTAGCAGGGTGCCAGAACTGGATAAGCATCCAATTGCTGAATGTTGCTGCTCAGAAATAGCGCATTCTGAATTTCTTTTAAATGGAAGTTCTTTAATTATACAAGCTTGTAAATTAGTTGTGAACTGGATCATTGAAATAGCTTTAAAGGTCACTGAAATGGAAGTTGATAGCTTTTAAGTACTTAAAGGAAGGTTAGCATATACTTAGGGTATTGCCAAGCCAGACTTTCGAAGTGTAGAACGAGCAGTCACACCTCACCTGCAGGATAATTCTACAAGGGCTGCTCCAGAAGAAATGTCTCCTATTTTATGATGCTGGCCAGTGATGTCAGAGGCAGATGTCTGTGGTATGGCAGTAAAGGTTGAATCTTCCCACCAGTAACCGACCACATGTTGCTGCCGTGTGACAGATGGAAGCAGAGGGGCACTCTGACAAATGATGTCTGACATGGAGTGTGAATGAAGCAAAGTTGTGTTGCTGAATTTCTCCATGTGGAAAAAATGACACCCACTGATATTCACTGACACTTGCTGAAGCATTATAGAGACCAAACAGGGGATGTGATCACAGTGAGGTGGTGGGTGGTGCATGTCAGGAGTGATGACAGTGATGGTGGGTCACCTTCACTGGTGAATTTTTTTAGAAGAGCAGCATTCAGGCACTTGCTCATTGCTGATGAAAACACATAGCTACTGGTGATGATTCTATTGAAAACTAGTGCTTTGTAGCTGAGAATGTGCTCTGTCAAATATTGTTATTGTGCTCTTTTTATCTGTTGTATCTGTTTCCATGGAAACAAGTAGGAAGCATTACTTTTGGAGCAATCTATGTACCACTCAATCCCCACTGAGCTGCCTCTGCCACTATCCTTGCATGCCTGTGTGGCTCAGCATCAAATAAACTACACATCTCCTAAGGGGCAGCACAATTCAGGTGTTGTTCCTCAGCTCACTGCTTTTGAGTCCCCTCCTGTCTTAGGCACTGGTCTGGAACAAATAGAAGTTTCTTAAATCTGAGCTGAGTAACACCACAACTTATCTTGACATTACCTGTTACTTTTTTTTTAACTTAATTTTATGTGGCAGATGTGCATTTTTGTTTCTTCATTTCACTTGTCCTGTTCTGAGGTTCTGACAGCCACACAAAACCTTTCAAAAAACTGAATATGGAGTACTGTGGTATGAAATCTTTTGAGTGGAAATGACCTTGATGCTTTCCAGACATGTTAGCATGAGGAGTTTTCTCTCAGCTCACTTTAATAAAATAAAAGAGGGGAGTGTATCTACGAATCTACCTTTGACTTTTGATATTGCAGAAGAGAATGAAGATTAACTAATGGGAAGGAGCTCCTCGCTTTCCAGCTTTCACACCTCATCAGTGCATTTTCTGATAACTTTTACTTTGACAAATGCTGCTTGCTAAGAAATAAAAAATAGGGAAGTATAAAATTATTTACCTTATTTTGAGGGGTAATCTGTAAAATTCAGGCAAAACCTTAGTCATGAACTGTACTTATGGTATCTTAGTAGTTAGGAAAAAAAAGACTATCCTCCAGTGTAGGATAGTCTGCTACTCCAGCTATGACGCAGACACCGCACATGGCCACTTTCAGAATTACTGTTATGGAGTAGCATTTTGTCCTTCAGTAAGAAATATTCCTTGAGGAGCAGAAGATGAGGCAAGACTAGAGTTCGCATAATTTTAAGTTACATATTTTTCTATAAATAGAGTGCCAATTAAAATGAAAAAAAAAATAGAGCACCTATTAAATCTGCCATGGAATTCAGTGGGAACAGAAGTGGGTCATAGGTCTGCATAGAAACCATCCAAAATAATGAAATTTTATGCATGATAGTGCCAGCACAATGCCCCAGATTCTCCAGCAGGTTTTGTACTGTTCTTTTTCCACATAGATTTGAGTTCCTGCAGTGACTCTTGATACAGTAATGTTTGTATTTATAACACATTTCAGAAAAAAAGTCTTGATTAGCCTCGTGTTCTGGATATTGGACTGTCTCTGTGGACAGATTTTATCAGCTTGTATTATTTATTGTCTTACTACAAGCACAGAAGTTGTATAGTAACCAACACTCACTGACAAGTTTACTGTGTGTCATTCCAGCATAGTGAAAGTGATAAAAGATGTACTTAAGTGCTGTCAAATTCAATGAAAATTAAATGTACAACTTTTGCATTACTGTCTTTTATGTTGTCAGTGCATTGGATCATGGAAGGATAAAGGAATTGTGCATACATCTGCATGAGAGTAGAAGGAATGGTATTACCACCTAGCTAGAGTGGCTAAGATGTTGAGTGAATGAAGAGCCAGAAGCTGGCCTGGCACTCCATATACCACACTCTGACAGAAGTTTTTCTGTAAAACAAAGCTCAAGGCCCCTTTTTTGGACTATCCAATTTTGCTCTTTATTGTTTTTTCATCATAATAATTTGTTCCAAACAGGATTAATTAGTAAACATTTTGTGATGCAACCAGAAGCACAGGTTGTGTTTCACATACAAATATATATGTTTGTAAAGTACATACAGCCTACACAAAAAGTAAAGTGGACTTAGGTTGAAACAGTGACATTTTCCACTAAGTGAGTGCATTCAAACTTGATTAGGGTCCTCAGAAGTTTGAAAGCTTATTGTAAGGTTTGAAGATATTATGATAAGCCTTACAGAATTCTTTCAATCTACTCAGTTCTGATGATCACATACAGGTGTGACTGCTGTGATAGCTTGATGGAAAATGACTATAATTCAATTAATTAATATCTAAAAATTTTAGGTTACCAAGGCCTCACAGAAAAATCATTATTCTGAATTAGTACCTTGGACAAATACTATAAATATAAAGCTGTGAGCAGCATTAAAAGGTATGGTTGCCTTGGAGATACAGGAACATATGTGTTGACGTGCCAGATCATGTTATTGATTCCAGTTATCATTAGCAGCTATAATCAATATTTTAGGTTTAAGACAGCTGCTGTTTTCTCTATCTAATCAATTGCACAACAAGACTACATCACAGAGAAAACTCTTTCCATAAGTAATCCATTTATGCCTTTAAATGAGATTTTACTAACCTTCTCTTGCTGCTTGCAAGAGTTTTCAGTTTTATATTATCTCTTCCAAATGACAGAAAAATGCTGACTAAAACAAATAAGATGGAGAAAATTTTAAATGTAAGTCAACAAATGTTTTGTGCTATTTTTTAATAACTATATATGAATAGTCATATGTGTGAGGCCTATTTCAGTTATTATTAATGCTACTGGGAACCTTTTCATCAGTGTGTGAAATCTCCCACATTAGGCTACAATGCAAGAGATTAAACAAAACAGACCTTCTTCCTAACCTTGAAAGCACTCAAAAACGAAAGGATACAAAATATTTTCTTTTCTTCTTTTTTTTTTTTTTTTTTTTTTTTTTTTACATTTGTGATTCTATTTTGTTGCCTTTGCAACAGCATCTGTTAATGGTTTGGAAGTTCTGGATATCATAGCAGTTCTCATCTGTAGGTCAACTATTAGCCACTGCAGTTGGCTTCAGTAACCCTAGAAATGTAGTAGGCTGGGCAAACATGAGGAGGAGTAATCATGAGAAAAAGGAAATGGAAATTTCCCTTGTATTTGAAAAAGCTTTGTGCCAACTGTTTGACCTCATTTTAATTAAAACGGGAAATATTTCTGTCTCCTGTATCCCATATTTTAATTCTCTGTGATTTTTCATTTTATTAAATCTGACAGGTGGAATTTTACCAAGTTTATTTTATCATGAGTTGTTCATTTGCCCTCAGAGCCAGTAGGCTGCAAGTGAGCAAGTTGTGGGAGGTACACTGCCAGGACAACTGACTCCAATATACCAAATGGATATTACATACAATGAAATGTTATGCTCAGCAGTAAAATTTGGAGGAAAGGAGAAGAATGCAAAGACATTCATGGGTATGGTCTTTGTCTTTCTAAGCAACCTTTATGCATATTGAGACCCTACTTCCCAGGAAGTGGCTGGACATCTACCTGTTGACAGAAAGTTGGCAAATAAATTCCTATTTTTGCTTTGAATTCATGAACACCTTTTCCTTTTCTTGTTAAACTGCCTTTATGACAACTCGTTAGCTTTTCCATCTTACATTTTCCATCCCTCCTGTTGAGAAGAGGGTTGAGAGAGCAACTGGTGGACATCTGGAAACCAGATAAGGTCATTTCCTTCCAACCACAGTTGTCTGAAATAAGACATAATTTAAGATAGGACCAGCCTAACTGATCTCAATGAGTGTATTTGGCATGCTTAGTTTTACAAAGTTTAAATCATCCTCCAAGCGTAAGTACTTAGTCACTAGGGTACCTTTTGTTCATGCAGATAATCAGTACACATGTAGTATTATCTCAGTGTGATGCCCGTTTTGTAGAACGCATCGATAAGGAAATGGTGCTTTTTCAATAGATGACTGTCTCTGGTTTGCAAAATAAAAGTAAAAGATTTGATTTACGTCTAAAACAGTATAATTATTAGGTCTTCACATTTTTCTCTTCCACACATCCTGTTTTCAGAGTGACTCAGGGGCCCTTGAGCTGTTAACACAACCAATAATCTGAAGGGTTGCTTGCTTTGCTGCCAGCAGATTAGTTTATGTCCATACAAAACTGAATTTCATACTGTATTTCCTGCAAAAACACAGAAGCAGGGAATTGTGAAAAACTACGCAAGAAGCAGATAGGAAACAATACAGAAGCAAATGTTAATTTGAGGTTCTTGCTGAACAGTTTATGCCTGTTGCTAGGAGCACGGTACATGACAAAGCAAGATAAAATACTGGTGGATGTTATGAGTAAATGTAACTCTATAGCCAGGCCTTTCTTGAATGGTACATTCCCGATTCAATCAACCATGTAAAATTATAATTAGTCATGTCCCAAACTCCGCACAGACTTGCTGAATAGGTTGTTTATGTAAGATCCCTGGAGCATACTTAGGAGTCACCATGACATATGAAATGACTGCTAGTATCAAAAATCACACATCTTCTACCTCAAGCAGCTGTAGCACAGCTAATGTCTTGAAGTATAAACCCACTGTATTTGTTGCAAGAGTCATAGAAAATTTCAAGATAGAATGTAGATAAATTCTGCCCTTCAATATAGCATCAGTGCACTCTGTACAAAAGGTTCACCATCCAAAAGATGCAGCATGAATTCCAGCCTTACCCAGAGAAGTAGATGCCTTATCATGTGTTCAGCAGGATCATAACTTTACTAATCACCATGGGTAGCACAAGCTCCCAAGCAGAAGCAGATCAAGGGAATGCAATCACTTCAAGGTGAGCCCACGCCCAACTTAGGCGGTGGTGTTGGTGCATAAGCAGTGGTGTGCAGTTGCTTCTTGGAAGAATGATAAGCTTTATAATGAACTGACAGGTTTGTGTCTCAATGTTTATGAAGCTCTATATAGGAGCATGACAAGCCTGCCTGTAAAACACACATTTTAGATCTTTTGCCCAGAGTCTGGTGAGTATCAGAGCTGGATATTTATCTGGAAAGAAACTTAGAAATGTTCTTTGACATTTCTTAAGGAACATTTAAAAAGCAAAGCATTCAAGTGAGTGGCTTAACTTTTTTGCTGGCTGAGTGGATAGTTCAAGCATGCAATGTCACACACCTCTACAGTCACGAATTCTCCTGTTCTGCTTATATGGAGCACCTTATTCTGGAAGCTGGGAGCAGAAGTAGAGCTGATGTGTGTTATTATAAAACACATCATAAATTACAGTATTAATCAGCAGCAAATGAGAATGTGGTGCAGAATTTGCTGAGAATTCTGTTGTAATGTCACCCCAGTGCATCATGCCACATAACAAGGAACAAGAGAGCAGTCAGGATTCCTATAATTGAAATTATTTATACGTTGTTTCAATTAATTGTTCCAATTAGTCTCTCTTTCTTTTCACTTACGCTTTTCCGTAACAGTGTCATCTGGGATGCCATGAGAAATTGAAAATGCCCTAATGCTTAGATGCTCATCAGTTAAAGAGATTTCTACTTCTAATTAGCTCCCTGAGAAGATTTTACAGTAAGAATGAAAATTTTTATAGGTGGAAGGAAAAAGGAGTTTTTTTTTTTTATAAGACTCGTTCTGCTTTAAGAGATAGCAATATTTCTGTTGAGGAAAAAAAAAAAATAAAGTTCTTCATAGAGCAGAAAAGAAGAAACAACTTGTTTGTTTCTACCAGCTTTTAGGAGTTCTCTTTCTCAGTGATTTAGTAGGTAGGGTGCAAAGAGCACAACCACCTTGAAGCACACTGTCTTCCCCTCTTTTCCCCTCTTCCCTCCTTTCCCCTCCTCCCCCCCCCCAAAAAAAACCAACCCTCTAATCATCCAAATTAAAATTATTGAAGTATTTTTTTTTCAATTCAGATTGTGACTTACCATTCCTGTTTTTTAGTCAACAATATATTTCCAACAAAGACTGAGAAGAAAACAGCCAGGTTCCAGTCTCTGTTTCTGAGTTTATATTGTGTTTAATATTTTTAAATGGGGAACTGAAGTCTAAGATGCAGTGCCAAAAGGCCATTTTTTCTCCTGATTTTTATTCACACTGGGAGTTCACATGGTGCTAAAAGCAGTTTCTAGCAGTTGTTTCCCCTGAGGCTACAATGCAAAAGGACAGAAAGCTCTGCCTAGGAGCAGAGCCCAACAGATGCTTTCTGCCACAGCCTATCACTATCTCTAAATCCAGGTGTAAGTGTCACACAGCCTTAATTTGCTAAGATTCCAGAATACCAGTTTTCAATGAATTTTTAACTATGGTACACATCCTACGCTTTAATAAAGGATTCCTTTTTAAGATCTTATCCACAAATGGAGGTGTTTGTGGCTATGTCTGGGGTTAGCTCATCAATTACTGCACCTTTCTCCATGATTTTCAGTCAATAGGAGTATGAAAGAAGCCGTGGGGTATTTTTCTGCTCAGCCTCCGTTAGGAGTGCTGAGATAGATCAAAGTTATTTGGCTGTTAATTTGCTTCACCTGTGGTGATCCATGGAATTTTGTCATATAAAGATGACAAGAAAGAGAGAAATTCACCATCTTGTATATCAGTGATGTTATGCAGACATCACATGAAGCCTTCCTCAGCCCTCAAGTTTATTTCAGGAGTATGAGAACCTAACTGTCTAGTCCTCCTGTCTTATTTCTTGCTTTTGCCTAAGATAATAACAGTAGTCACTACAGATTAGGAGTCTGTATTGCTAGATAAAGCAATCCTAAATTGCTTGTAAATTGTAAATTCATATAAATAAATGTGCATCTATATATGCAAGTATAAATATATATGTATATATGTATTTATGCATTATATATATGTATATAATGCATATATATAAATATATTATATATATATATGTATATGTATGCGTGGATGTATGCATCTTAACAAAGTTTTAAGATAAATGCCACTACAGTTTTACTTATACTTTCCGCATCAAAAAACTGCTGTTAACTACAACCCATAATGAGTAAGTTTCTGCATTCTCAACTTTTCTTTGTCACAGCCTTCTGATACTTTTGGAGCCTCTCAGTGAAAATAGGTTAAGCAGCACTTGTGTAGTCCGTTTTTGAAACTAATTAAATTCATTTGCTAGAACCATAGCTATTAAGCAGCCATAAACTCAGTGTTTTTCATGTCTCTATACTGACAATGTGATCCATTTGATAAGTTCAAACATAGAAGGAGCATCAAAATCAGCTTTTTGGTAGATTATCCACTCAATAAAATATTTTTTTAAGGTAGTGTTTGTACTTCTGACATAAGCATTATTCTAACACTAGTTCCCTCTTATTCAGTCAGATGAATACAGCAGAGTATCTTATTTGGAAAAGTGCTCAAAAACTGTGATATGAATTTGCTGAGTCCTGTCCTACCAGGAGATATAAACATAGCCACTAATGAACTCTACAGAAATGTACACCATCTTCTTTCCTTTCAGTTGATGCTACTTTCTTGTGTTTTTTGGTGAGTAAAAAGAAAGATTACACTAGAACAAAGCAGCTTCTGGCAAATGGCTCTCAAATCATGCCTTCTCAAAAACCAGTCATGCAGCTCTCTGTTTATGCAGTGTTCCTGGTGTGACAATACAATGGTCCTGTCCATAAGCAGTGTGCAATTTCACAAACAGTCTTCACAAAAAATTCACAACAGTCTTAACTCCCAGACTGTGCACTCCTGCCATCTCTTTTGTGCTGGCATTAGCAACTACGTGGTGGTACTGTGAAAATGCAGCTTTTATATTTGCTTTTTGTGTGTGTGTGTGTGTGTGTGTGTGGGATGTGTGGGATAACCATTCAGTTCAGCAACACTAGTGAGCATTCCACATTGCTCATGCTTATGCTGATTGTGAAACCTGCCACTAGCTGCGAGGATAAGAAAAGGATGTGTTTAAAATACAGCAAGCCCATATTTGCACTGTTCTTTATCCTCTACTATGCGTGAGAGAAGAAAACCAGTCAGAAGTATAACAGTTAGAAAGGTACATGAGCTGCCTGTGCTACTGGGACGTGCTGTTGCTCTCCGCTGCTCCATTTCCAATACCTTCTCTCTTGACTGAAGTGCAAGTTATTACCAACTAGCACTTCTCAAGTGTCCCTTCTTCTCCAAGATCATTTTCTGTTTAGTGGCTATTTATTCCTTCTTTGTTTTAATTCTGAAATCCTTAAATTCTTACAATGTCTGTAAATATCTAACTGCATAAAATAGGATTGAACAGCAGCTCTTTCAGGGATGATGAAATACCACGATATGCTTTTACTACTCAATATGCCCTGGTAAAGTTTCTAGTAGCAAGTAAACAAAACTCCATTAAAAATATTAGCTAGTTATGCACATCGTTTCTTGAGGATCTTGAGACATGTTACATGCTATGATTGGTAAACTTCGTTCATCTTAACCTGATGGATCAAACACACTTTTTTTTTGGAGGACTACCTATTAGAGATGTGAATGGCAGTGCAAAACCAGTCAAAACTACCTCTGTGTTTTAGAGGATAATTAGCTGGACTGGTACTGGAGACTCTGACAAGAAGTAATCAACTGCAACCCTGTAAGGTACCTATGTTAACAACACACATTATTTTTAGGAGTGCTAGAAATGATGACATGTATCAGGCAATATAAGATACAGCCTACACATTTCTGAGTGTGGTAAGCTGTAAAATAATATCATGGAACTTTAGACTGTTCATTTCGAGCTTCTCAGACCAGATTCAGGACTCGTCCCAGGGGGATAGGAGACTCCACAATAAGCAAGCATCCATTGCTTTAATATTTAACATCTGCTGATGAGCTGTGAGGTCCTACTGTCCAAATGGCTATTAAAAGCAGCAGAGCATGTTTTAAAAAATGGTACAAAATAGGCAACTCAGGTTTAATTAAAATCATCACTAAATTTTTGAACTGTAGGCTGCTGAGCTCCACTGCACTGTACTAAGTTATTTAAACCTACTACTGGTTGTTCAGTTCTAGTATTTACAGCGACTGTAGGGCATTGACCAGGAACTGATTATAAAAATGCTTTTATCTTAATGATTCAGCTATAAAATGTTTATCTTCTCAGATGATGCACTGCAAGCCTTCAGCACCAGGAGCAATAAATTATTAACTTCTGGAAAAAATGGTTTAAAATATACGGTTGAAAGAAACAATACTGAGATACTGACAAAACAGATGATCAGCCAAGAGGCTGCGTGCCGTTTGCTGATCTCTGTTTCTTAGGTGCCTTTCTTTATCCCACTCTTTATCAAACCCTATTGAGTTAATATCTCAGCACTGGCTTATTTTTGTTATTTCTCTCATGTTGCAGCTGTGTGGAAATAACTAACATTTGCAGGACAGCAGACCCTTGAAGAAGAATAAATTTGGATGGTTTGGAGCTGGCAGACAATGCTAATAGCTTCCCAAAAATTAGACAGCAGTCAGGGTAAGAAGTAGCAACTGGGGAAATTTAGCCAGAGTGCAGCAATTTCTAGCAATGCTGGGCTGAATTCCATAGTGAAGCTGAAACAACATCAGAGTTTCTCTCACTTTTACCAAAAGCTAAGGACAAGTCTACAGCAATCTGGATGGAGAAAAACTAAAACCAAGGAGAGAATATAAACTGTGACTCCTGACCTCCTGGGTGTGCCCAGGAAATCACAGCTGCATCTGGAAGCTGAAGCAGAGCATGGGACTTTTCTTCTAAGGTGTACAAACAGCTGAGCTACAGAGTTAAAAGTTGGTGCACTTGAGAATCAGACATAAACAAACCAATCCAAAAACTTTGAAAAGGTACCCTGTATCTTCATATGTTTGTTCCTTTTTGTTTGTTTATTTCTTTTTTTACAGTGATAGATATATAATCTGATTTGTGATGGCCAGTTTGAGAAAGTAGTCTCTAACAATGATTAGAGCTAATTGGAGGAAAAACATAGTAGTTCGTTTTCTGTTTTGTAAGGTTTACATTACATAGATTGCTTGTAATATAATTCTGACTGGTAGGATAAATTAATTCAGTAATTAAGTACCTCTCTGGAACAAGTGGACCTATCAGTATTCCCAAAGCATATGGTTCAAATTAGTGCTGATCAAGTCATAGTATCTGCACTTGCCTCATGTAGTGGCACTTCTAATCAACCAGAGCATGGTTCAGTGCCTACACCATCTTGCTGAATACCTTCAGTATAAATCCTACAAGCAGCTGAAAATACCATTCAGAATAATTAACTAACACTACTGGCTCCATCCATTTTTAGGGTCTTTGTGTTTAATCCTCTGTCTGCAGACTGCAGACAGCATTTCTTATGGATATGGAGCTGAACAAGCTTCAAGGCTCATAATGGTAGCAGATACTTCTTTATTTCAGTCATCAGTTTTGATTTTCCTTCCTCTAAAGCCGCAAAGGGAAGTGCTGTTTTCTGTGCTTTAAGCAGCCAGAATCTTCACCACACCAGTTTAGATCACTTAGATTACCAGCTGCTCCTGACCTCTTCAGCCTAAGGAGGATTCAAGGCTAGGCTGTGGTGAGACATTGTTTAACAGTAGTGCAGTGCTGGGAAGTCAATCTACAGCTACATTGCTAAGAAAAATTGTAGTTTGTATAGAGAGTATTGATCCTCCAAGGGAAACATCCTTTCTGATTTCAGTAGTATGAGATAAAATAACATAGGCAGAGAGTCAGAATAAGCAGAGATATATGAATGGTCTTTACTATTATTAAGCTTTTTATTTCTGTAAAAGAAATAGAGGTGCTATTTACTGTCCTGAAGGATATATCCCTGCAGCTGAATGAGGTGCTGCTACAGTGCTGTGAAAGTTTATCTGTGCTAGATACAGCATAGATAATGCTTTGTAATCTCTATGCTGGAGTAATAAAAGCAAGGCACACCCAGTGGCATGGGCTCTAATGTGTGATAGCAGGCCAGATGTAAGCTGTTCAGGAACTGTGCTGTTCCTTCTCTCTGAACTGTAGCCCTGTAGTAACTGTAACTGCTAAATGCATAAGTGATAGCACTAGTTAGCTGTAAATATTCTTTACATCCTTTGGGAATAGGATTGCAGCACATAGAGTTTTGAATATCCATGTAGAGGAACAGCAACTCAGTCAGGCCTAGAAGGATCTGTCTTGCTTTTGATTTGGTTAATTTATTTGGTAGGCACCTAATAGATCAGGTATTTGTGACTAAGCAGGAACTGTACCTGAAGGTCTGCTTTCCAGTTTAACTGAACTGAAAGATTGTTGATATTAATCACTGATATTAAACTCCAAACTATTTGGTGGAGTAACTAGTATCTACAGTGCTTTTCCAGCAAAGTGTGAACGTCTGCAGTACAATTGCTTTCTCATAACACTCTAGCAATTTAAAACATCACACAACCACAATTGTCTTTGATCCTTATCTTTCCCAGAATTAACACAGCAACTCCAGTCCTTTTGGTCACAGGGCATTGTGTCCCTTGGTGTAGGATGTCTGCTGAAGTTGCCTGCATAGACCAAGTAGGAATCTGAGTACCAAAGAAAGTTTTGCTGCTTGCTGTGTATTCTCATGATGTGGAACAAGCATCTCTATTTAGTAGTACCTGCTGCTGACTTGTTGCACGGTGTTTTCAACTTGCTTTTTAAATACACAAAGGACATTCACAGGCCACACATTTCAAATGTTTTAAAAGGGGAAAAAGACAAGGAAAACCTGAAAACTGCCAAGGCTTACCCACATAAATCAGGTTTTTAAAGTCAACAGGAAAAAACACTAAGAAATACTTAGTTGAAAAGCTAGTAGGCACTTTATTCTTGGAAGTGCTACCATTAGCTCCTATAGCATGATACCATTGATAAGAATGAGGAAATCACAGAGTAGGTGATGCTTTTGAATTTTTTTTTCTCAGATAAGAAATGAGGTTTTAAATCAAAATGGGTTTTGGAAGCTGTAAAGAAAGAGATTGCTTCTGTACTCAAAAACCTTACACATTTAAGGTGACATTCTCAGCCTGTGACCTTATAATGTAGCATCTGACACTTGCAAACAAGAGGGTGAAGAGGAGATGAGTACTTTGCAGGGGACCCATTTGCGTACACCGCCTAGGACATGATGGACATTGCTCACTCCGTGAGGACAGTCAGAGATACAAACAGTCCTGATCTTGAGAAAATAAAAGTGAGTTCTCAGGTTACTAATGAAAAGTAAGACGTTCAAAGCCAGTGAACAGGTAGTGTTTGTCACTTGCTTGAAGTCTCCCAAATCAAGAACTGCTGTGTGTATTTCTATGTGAATAAATGATGTGTGATAAAGGAAGCCTGCCCTCTCAGAAGATACCTATCCTATATACACATTAGCCAAAGGGGATTATTTTGGTGGACAAATTTCTGACTTCATTATAAACTCATTTGCGCAGCAAATGGAGATCCTGGAGCTCATTCCAATGAAACCTGTAAATCTACAGCTTGGGGCAACGACCAGTCATGGGCTAGTCCTGCCAGATTCTGCGTGCCCTTTGCCTTGCTGGTCACAGCACTGTTGGACTGATCTGGTAGAAAATCTGTCATTGCACTATTACATTCCTGCTTGTAAAAATCTGCTCTGGATCCTCAGAAAGTGAGGTTTTCTTCTCTAAACTCATCCGATCCCACACCTACTCAAGCAGGGCTGCCAAGACAAGGCTGATCAGAACCACGTGTGATGTTTGAAGACCACCAAGGAGGAGATTCAACACCATCTGTGCAGCATGTGCCGGTCCTCCCTCTACCACTTGTGCAGTGACACAATGCTTTCTGCTGGTCAGGGGGAGCCTCCTCTGTTTCGGTTTGTGACCAGTGACTCTTGTTCAGGCTCTGTACAACACTGAAAATGTTATGGCTTCATCCCCTTTGTGCTCACTCTTCAGGTGTTCACAGGCATTGATGAGACACTCCTGAGCATCCTCCAGGCTGAACAGTCTCAACAAATCCTTCTCATTTGAGCAAAATAATTCCACTTCTATGCACAGAGGTGGCTTTAGCACTGGGTGAACAAACTCTCTCAAACTCTGGAAAAGGCCATGACATCTCTGATGATAAGATGCTCCTCATTTATATACAATATATCTCCAGAACTGACAGGATAGGGAATATTCTTAACGAGTTTCTTAAAATTTCCTAAAAGCTATGACTCTCTGCATTTAACAATACTTATGTAGTGTCTTGTTCCAGACGAGAGTGCCCTGTTGGGTGTCTTTTGTTTTCATTTGTCCAATGCCTGTATAGGGCTGCATTGCCTTGAGAAATTGTCTAGGCAGATGGTGGACTGAAAAATATCTTCTGAGACATGCTTGTTCTCTATAAATTGTTTGGTCCACATACTAGCTGTGAGCCATACAAGAAGCAAAGCTGTAAGCTGGGTTCTGAAAGTGGCTGGAGTTCAGAAGATAAAACTGAGCAAGATCTTCGTTTACTACTTACATCCTGAGGAACAGGATAGTTTGGTACAGCCTGTGTTGATACAATGAATTAAAGTAATCCAGCTCAGAAGTTCTCATGGTGGGGTCATTGTGACCATTGTTTATCTGGGGAGGAGGGTTGACTCTTGCTTGGCTGAAGAAGATAAAAGGCCTTCTTCCAGACTTAATATAAGCAGCCTGAGGGTTTAACTTGATGTACTTTGAAAGATGCTGTATGGAGGATAAGGCCTGTCATTTGAATAGTTCTTCAAAGGACTTCTACATACTAATCAGCAGTACCTCAGCCATACTGTCTCCTCTTAAGATCAGCCTTGGAGGCGTACTGAAGTCTTATGGGAGATTACTGGTGATGAACACACTTCAGTATTTGCTGGCAGCAGCAAAAGATCCTGTTGAGCTCTATTATTGAAAGGCCTGAAGCAATCCTGGCTGTGCTCCCTCTGAGACTGGTATTTAGGTCTTTGCATACAAGGGCAGTATCTGTCTACATGACAGTTACGTTGCTCAAAATCTGAGTTATGTTCCCAGGCCAGCTGTTGGTCATCTGTATGGAACAGAGAAGGTAGTCACAGCCAGCAGCAAAATAATGATCCCTGTGGCAAAGGAGAACTAAGGCTATTAATGCACCTGAGGCCTGGCTTTTTCCTGTCACATCTGTTCCAGGAGATGCACATATCTATTCCTAGCACAGCTTCAGGAAGTCCAGTACTGCAAGATACATGGTAGTTTTCCACTCATCGTTTACCAATTACCTTTCAGGTTCCCCATAGCTGCTCTCATTGGTCAGCCTGGAGGTCCAAGGGGAGTCCTGTGTACATACAGACCACTGACATTCTGCGACTCTCACCATGTGTATGGCATTTGTTGCTAACAGGCCCTGTCATAGTATTTTGTTTTTTTCAGCATATATTTGTTTACTGGACAGCCCTTCTGCTATGTGAGGCACCATTTTCTCTCCACATCAAAGATCTGGGAATGGAAACAGCAGCTCCATCATATGCTGCTCTCCCTTTTCCTGTACTGTTCAGAGGCATAGGGCCAGAGGTGGCTTAACTCATTTCTAAGCAATAACAGGCTTTATCAGCGAGTCTGAGCAACTGGACAGAACAGGGGATAGTACACATAGGCTTAATCATGGAAATTAAGTTAATTCTGTAAAAAAAAAAAAAAAAAAAAAAAAAAAAAAAGGTTGTTAATTGTTTAAACAAAATATTTTCATCACTTCATGCAGCAAATCAGTATAGCAGGGAGAATGACTTTTAAATTAAATGCTTTCAATTCTTTCCCAAATCAATATTTGGGATTTAACAATTTAACAATCCAATCAACGTGTTTTGAAGAAACATTGTCTATTCTTGCAGGGAGAGTGGCATTTGTTCAGCTTCTTCTGGCTGTGAACAGTGAAGTACACATACCACACAACTCTGATAATTTAAACATAATAGTGATTAATACAGAGCCAGAATGCCTGGAAAAGGGACAGTGTTTTGTTTAGCATACAGATGACTCCTACTGCAGGTATCTGTAAGGCAGTAGAAATGTCCTTGTTGTGCAGTGTGATTTTCCAGTGTGAAAATCTCCTGGGGATCTAAGAATAGACTTCTGTATTTTGCAAATATGAATGAACAGCAGTGCACATTTCTCACCTTAAAAATGACAGAAGAAGAAGAGGAGGAAATTAGAGGATGTGCTTTCCCTTTGCAGTTATGTTCAGATGCAAAAGGTGTATTTTAGTTAATATCTTTCCACTTAAGTTCTACAAAGACTATATAGAATCTTTCTGTATGGAAGAAAACGCATACTTCAAAATAATTATTGTGTATAAAAAGGAAAATAATTTCACTATGAAGGAGCTGGAAAGACAAATGAATACATATAACAATCTTTTAGTTTTGACAATCTTCTTTGAGTTTCACTTGCTTTATTTTCTAAGATGTTATGTTCCTTCAGAGTACCTGATATAGCTTTGCTCCTCCCAATTAACTGAGATGATCAGTACAAAATAATTTGAGAAGTAAGAAATGGCACACTAAATGCAAATACTCTAACTTTTGTTAAAGGCTGTGGCATTTATTTTAATCTTCTTGAATGGCTCAGGATAATTTCAACAGAATATGTGTCACTCACAACCTGGGCTCAGTAGACTCCAGTGGAAACCACTTAAGGAGATATTTGTGTTATTCACCTTATTAGTATTTTGTGAAACACTTTCTGGTCTGAAATGTTTGAGACACATTATTAAACATAGCTGGAATTCTACTCTATGTCAGTCTTTGCATTTACTCATTCCTCAAGACAGATATAGAAGGGCGTTTTCATTATTACATCTCAAGAAGTTCCTTCCTTAAGTACAGCTGAATGGATACAGGTTTTGCATGTAGCCAGTGTGTTAGCCAGTTACAGTGCTTTGAAAAAGAGAAATGTACAACAAATGCATTAGTTATTTTTATCCCATTCAGAATCTGATAGCTCTCAACACACAGAGATCATAAAGGGACTTTTGGACTGATGATCAAAATTCTTGAACCTGAAAGGGGTGAGAGAAAAAAAAATAAATCATATGGGAATGGGAAAGATTTGCCAAGATAGAAAAAATGGTAGCTCCTTTCAGAGAGAAAGAAGCTCTGCCAGTTGTTCACAATGGTGCTTCTCTGTTCTGAGTGTTAAATATAAGTGTGTATTTATGCCCAGCAAGGTAGGACTTGGCAAACCACAATTAACAAAGCAGGATTATTTGGGAGCAAAACTTTATAAGGTATGTGAAGCTGATGATAGGCTACGAGACACCATTTCTTGGCCTGAGTGGACTTTATGTATTGAGTAAGTTTTCTTATTTCTACTCTTTTGTGTGCTAATTTTTTTATTTCATGGTTGACAGTATGGTTTCAAAGTAGACTCTTCAATGATTTTGAAGTCATTCTTATAAGACTGATAAAATAGAATAATTAATTGGTCATGGTGGCTCTTGACATTTTGAGATAAGTCTGGTCTGCTTAACAAAGAAGACATAACAGAGGAACTGCAGACTTGATTAAAGAAAACATGAGATCCCTCAGGGATGAATAGGTCACTTGGTGATTATGTAAATGTTGCTTGCAGAAGATCTGTGTGAGTAGGGTGGTGTATCGAACTGATAGTTTCTCCCAGCAATCTCGCATGGAGAAGGAGGAAGGAAAATAGGAATATCAGCTCCATTAAGTAAATGACTACTGAAGGATAGTTGAATGACCAAGGATATGAGCTGTGTGAAGCCAAAAAAAATTGCTCAGCATAGAACAGATTGATTCAGATTACCCCCTTTATGTAAGGGAAATGAAAACACAGACCAAATCCTAGAAGAATATTTAGGCAATTTTCGCCCTCTCTAATTCTCTGTGAATTCCCAAAGCTGTTTCTGGCTGAGGCAGACCACAGATCTCCCCAGGCCTTGCAGATAGCAGAGCTGCAGTTCACCCTGACCCGGTGGGATGGGCAGATTGCACTATCATATAGCACCAGCAGTACCTGTGCAGGGGCAAACAAAGTCCTCTGCCAACAGATAGCAGAGCTCAAGACAGTGCAGGGCTTTTCTGTGAGGGTAGAGGAAGATCCTGCTTCCAGACTTTGTGATCCACTTCTTTTCCTGTCGCTTTCTTCTCTCCACGTACACAGACATCAGCTATGGCACCTGGTTAAGCAGGCCACCGTTTTGACCAGTTCACACCTTAAGTAATTTCTTTGCAGGAAAACTACACTCAGACTGAGGCTATGAAGACAAGGCATTAAATCCAAACTTGTTGTATTGCTTTATAAGCTCCCATTCTGGTGTAACATATTATTAGTTTGTAGCTGATTTCTCCAGCTTGCGGGAAGGATAAATTACCGTGATCAAAACTATACAGTGGTAAATGGGGAGTCCTCACCCAGGGTTAATGATCTCAATTTATACCCTAGGCTAATATATAACAGAGTCACTGTGAGGCAAACATACATCAAATGCCACAGTGAGGTCTGATGGAAGTTTTTTGTTGTTATTTTTTGTAGTGGTGCTCACTGAACAGTCGAAAAAAAAATCCCATCTTCCCTGCTCAGTATGGGTGACTGAGCCAGGTGCGTGTTGCCCTCAGCCCCTGTCCTCACATCAAAACATTCTGCAGCACTCTGGAAGTAGATCAGTCCTGAGCTGGCACAGGAACTTCTTGGCATTAAAATACACATTTTTAATGGAAAAATTGCACAACATTTTCATCTGATTCTTTTTAACATTCAGCCTAGCTGCTGTTTTGTGCCATGTCACACATTTCCCATTCTCCCCAGTCCAGCCCTCCATGAATGAATGAAGTGATGTCAGTGCACAGTCCTAGCCCTGGATTTGCACACTTTTTGCCCTGATGACTGCTCTATATTTTGGTGACTTGAGACACAGTACCAGAGGTATCTTTCCCTTTTACATGTGTGTGCCCCAGTTCTGTGAGTCTACACATGGAATGCGTGAGGCAGCTGAATATAAACATCCTACTGGTTGTAGGGTCAGGGTGCAAGGTGTACAGTTTTTTTGGGGAGGCATTTAAATATGCACATACTGAAAACTTCTACAGTAAACCCGGAGGCAATGCCTCAGGATCTCCTTTTATGCCTGTTCATTTGAAATGAAGTTTGTTTACATGATTTAATATCTCTAATTGGTCTATGTTGTTGCAGAACTGCTACTGTTTGCATTTCAATTGTTCTTTGAGATTTGTAACAGAATATATTTTCTTCAAGCATTTACCACTGATCGTATTTTGTTCATTTTTTTAAAATGTCAGTATTTCATGGTTCTCTATGTAAAAATATTGGCTTTTGATTGGGCTCAGCAGGCATTCCTTGACCAGTCTGACCAGCTGAATTCCTTGTCTTTTTTTTTGTGTGTTCACAGATCAGACTTACCTCACAGAAACAAATGCTGCCATATGGTTTGTATTAATAATGTGCTGTAAGCTGCATCCACATCTGATGTTTCTACCCATTCTTGTGGAAAAGGATTATTCTAAACCTTGAATGTTCTTTTAGTTCCTCCTGTTGGATTGGTCTGGAGGGCTCTTGAGGTACTTGAAGACTTACAGGAGTGTAAGTGGACCTTTCTAAAAGAAAAAAAGACTACTTTTTTTTTCTATTAGTTCCAAAGGAGCATATCTCCTGAGGTGAAGGAATCCTATCCAGATAAGAGATCAAGAATAGCTAGCTATCTTGTGGATTAAAAATGGATACTATGTTCAGCTAAATTAGCCAGGACTGTGCAGAATTGTTTCCTTCTTTGTCCTTCTCTTCCAGCTTTTTCCCCAGGCTATCTCATCCACAAAGTGAAGGTCAGCAGGTTTTAAAGATGCTTTGTTGCTCTCTAAATTTCACTCCCCCTTTGAGCACCTGAGTCACTGAGTCAACCAGATCCAAACTCCTCTACTGGGCTTCTCACTACCTCTGCACTGATCCTACATCCTTCCATCTGGGACCAGGAGCAAGGTATCTGCACATCCTGTTCAGTGCACGACCAGAATTGAACAGTAATGAGTGGTGATGTGCATTCATCTTGGAGCTGCACAGACAGCAATCATGACATGGCATGCAGGATTGTTTGAAATCCTGTCCAGCTCTATCGATGGCCTGCACAGCAAATGAATGACAAATGTCACTTAGGATCTTCTTTTCCCAAAGTCTTCCGTTTTTTCATGGTGTGTCGACTGGCACAGTTACCAATGGAAATGTTGGGATTATCTTATCCCTCAACTGTACCAGACTAAACGTGATAGCGCGCTCTCCTGGCAACTGGAAGATGCGGATGTGAGCAGTTATCAGGAGTTGTGCTCTATGCCCTAAGGGAACACTGTGGTGAGAGTTAGTGTATCTTCAAGTCACATAATGTCAGTCTGCCTTTTTCTCTGCTGATAAATCCATGCTTAAGGCATTGTGGTCATCCTCAGGGAATTACTGTGAAAGATTCTGGGCTACTGCACAACTAACAAGTGATTATTAGCTTACTTGTTTTTGTTAGTTTGTTTTCAAACAAGATATTATACTTTTTGCTTTAGTTTATTCTCTTCAGTCTTTCTCCATTTCACCTACCCACACTGAAGTGATAGATGTGATGAATATCAGTATTAGCTGCATACATCCTATCATTTCTTTTCCAGCCAATGTTGCAAATGTTATGCCACATTCTGGATCTGATATGCTTCTTACGACATCTGTCTCTGTAAGTTCTCAGAAGACAAATTCACTAATTCAGGTAATATTATCTTGAGTTTGTATTTCATCTGTCAATTTCCAATCCATTTGGCAGCACTCATTTCCAAATCCTTTTCCACGTAGAGTGCTTTATAATTTCTAAATGTTTAAAGATCAAAATAAAAATGAGATCTGTTATGGCTCATGAAATTCCATCCTAGAATGTAGGCAAACAGGAGGGTGTTCGTTAATGGCAATGAGTGGTTAATAGACTAACCCTTTCAAACCTGACATTGCAGGCTGACTCTGCAGAAACTGATAAGCCTTTGAAGACCACATTAAAGGAGGGAACAGACTATTTGTTGATTTTATGTACGAGACACCAGCATTTCTTAAATGTTAAAGCTATACTCTGGGAATACCTGTGAAAGTAAAAGGTTTTTTGTACTGAAGAAAAAATTGTAACAGGTGACTGAGAGCCAATACATTCTTCAGATGGTCAAATATATATATTTTTTATAGTAGTTTGTTACACTGGTGCATTTATGGGTTGGTGTCTGAGTAGGACGATGATTTTGAGAATGACTTGTCAGCCTCAGAAGTAGTGGAATACTAAACAAAAGAAGTTTGAAACTATGGCTTTAGTGGAATTTATTGCGCAAGATCTTTGCCATGCTCCAAGACCACATCCTTATCTCTAAATTGGAGAGATATGAGTTTAAAGAGTGGACTATTCAATGGATAAAGAATTGATCAGATGGTCACATCCAGAGGGCTGTGATCAACATCTCTTTGTCCAGTTGGAGGCCAGTGATGTGTGAAGTCACCCAGAGGTCCATCTTGGAACCAGTATTCCTGAACATCTTTATCAATGATATAGACAGTGGGTTCAAGTGCATCCTCAACAAGTTTGCTGATGACTATGATAAAAGGTTCATTTGGAGTGACAGAAGAAAGGGATGCCATCCAAAGGAACCTGGACAAGCTTGAGAAATGGGCCATGTGAACCTACCTTCAGTAAAGCCAAGTGCAAGTTGCTGGCTATCCCAGATATGAGTGTAGTCTGGGAGAACTTATTGAGAGTTTAATGAGATCCCTCTTCTGCAGAGAAGGACTTGGGGGTCTTGATGGATGAAAAGCTGTACACAAACCAAACTTGGGCTCTTGCAACCTGGAAGGACAACAAGATCCTAGATGGCACCAAAAAGGAGGCCAACAGGGAGAGATAGGTGACTGCTTCCTTTTATTCTGCCTTTGTGAGGACCCATCTTTAGTATTGCGAACAGGTTTGGGTTCTCCAGCACAAGGAAGATGTAGAGTTGCTGGAGTGGATCCAGAGGGCCACAAAAATGATCAAAAGGTTGAAACACCTCTCCTATGAAGAAAGGTTGAGTGAGTTTGATTGAGGCTGAATGAGGTTGAGTGAGAAAGGATCGTTCCTGAGTCCTGAGGAAATTGGCTGATGTAGTTGCCAAGCCATTCTCAATAATATTTGAGAAGTCATGGCAGTCAGGTGAAATTCCTGGTTACAGGTAAAATGCAACATCACAGCTATTTGTAAGAATGGTAGTAAAGATGGACCCGAGAACTACCTCTATGCTGGGAAAGATCATGGAGCAAATCCTCCTGGAAGCTATGCTAAGGCACATGGAAGGCTGGGGAAACTGGCTGCCCGTGGTCTGAACAGATACACACTTCTTTGGGTAAGGAACTGGCTACAAGGCCGTGCCCAGCGGGTCGTGGTGAATGGAGTGAAGTCCAGCTGGCGACCTGTTTCAAGTGGTGCCCCCCAGGGGTCGGTACTGGGGCTGACCTTGTTTAATATCTTTATTGATGATCTGGATGAGGGGATTGAGTGTACCCTCAGCAAGTTTGCAGATGATACCAAGCGGGGAGGTGGTGTTGATCTGCCTGAGGGTAGGGAGGCCCTTCAGAGGGATTTAGACAGGCTGAACCGCTGGGCTTAGGTGAATGGGATGAGGTTCAACAAGGCCAAGTGTCGGGTCCTCCATTTTGGCCATAACAACCCCATGCAGCGTTACAGGCTTGGGGATGAGTGGCTGGATGAGTGTGAAGAAGAGAAGGACCTGGGGGTGTTGGTTGATGCTTGGCTGAACATGAGCCGACAGTGTGCCCAGGTGGCCAAGAGGGCCAACGGCATCCTGGCCTGCATCAGAAATAGTGTGGCCAGCAGAAGCAGGGAGGTGATCATCCCCCTCTACTCAGCTCTGGTGAGGCCGCACCTCAAGTATTGTGTTCATTTTTGGGCCCCTCACTACAGGAAAGATTTTGAGGTCCTGGAGCGTGTCCAGAGAAGGGCAACAAAACTGGTGAGGGGTCTGGAGCACAAACCTTATGAGGAGCGGCTGAGGGAGCTGGGATTGTTCAGTCTGGAGAAGAGGAGGCTCAGGGGAGACCTCATTGCACTCTACAACTTCCTGAAGGGAGGTTGTGGTGAAGAGGGATTTGGCCTCTTCTCCCAGGCAACGAGCAGGACACGGGGCAATGGCCGCAAGTTATATCAGAGGAGGTTTAGGTTGGACATAAGGAAGAACTTCTTCTCTCAGAGAGTGGTCAGGCACTGGAATGGCTGCCCAGGGAGGTGGTGGAGTCACCGTCCCTGGCAGTGTTCAAGAGGTGTCTGGATGACGTGCTGCGTGATATGGGTTAGTGCTAGTGGTGGCAATGGTGATGAGGAGACGGTTGGACTGGATGATCTTACAGGTCGTTTCCAACCTTGTGATTCTTGTGATTCTTGTGATTGTGATTCTTGTGAAGGCAAGGAGGTTATATGGGAGAACCAGCATGGCTTCACCAAGTGCAAATCAAGTGCTCTCAAGGACTGCTCCTTCCAGTCTGTATAAATGCCTGGAATTCCTGCAGCCCAAGTGCAAAACCTTGCACTTTGCTGTATTGAACCCCATTGGGCTCACCTGGGCCCACCTTTCAAATCTCTTGAGGTCAGAGTCACCCTTTTAGAGTGAGGTGGTGAGGCACTGAAACAGGTTGCCCAGAGAGGTAATGGATGTGAGAGAGACAGATGTAAGCAGTGGATGGAGTTCTGGGGCTGGAGACCCCATGATGGAATACAAGGAAGATGAAGGGAGATGAACTAGTTGTTATGTTGATGGGACAAGAGATTAGCAGTAAGACTGAGGCATTGCAGATTTTGTGTAGGGGCAGTAACAGGTATGAAGAAGAGAGATGGGAAGCTGAATGTATATTCAGAAAACTGAGTGGAGGAAGAGTTAATCTGGAGAAGCTAGGGAAGAATGGAGGAAAGTGAGTTCCAACATTTAGGGAGGTTGTGTCTGCAAAAGCAAATGTATTCTGGTATGGTGAAAGATAAAATAATGAATGTATGCACTGGAGTATTTGCATCACTGAATACATCAGGAGTTCTTCTGGTCTAGGAACATAAGACAAAATCAATTACTGAGGAGCTAAGTGAAAATACATGTGTTTTGGTTTTGGTAAGGTGTGATTATTAGTTTCCCACTACATCCCATTCCTGTGATAAAGAAATGCAATTTTTACACGTAATTGTTCAATATAATATAAACCCTACTGTGGGAAAGCAACTTTCAGTGTTGTCAGAACAGTTTGCCACAAAGAGACAGATTTTAAAGGAAAACACCCTGACTTTCATGGGAAAAGGGAAAAGAGAAGGTGAATTATCAAATGTAACACTTAGACTATCAATTCTCTGCTCCATTCAGTGCTGATAACGCCTGCTCTGCAGAAGGACACTGCACAAGGCCAGAGCACTTCTTGTGTCCTGCTTTGAAGATACAAGTGGTGTGTGAATTTTTGCATACAGTATATTTTAGCCTTTAGGCAGAATCTGTGCTCAAGCTGAGTTCCAGTGCAATCATGGGTGATCAGGGTTTCCAGAAAGGTGGAGTTTCCAGTGACTGCTTGTACAGAGTTTACTCTTTGATCAGAATTTCTCTTAGTAATGAGATTATTTCTGTAGAAAGACAAGTATGCTTCACTTCTTAAGAAATTGATGTGTCTACCAAATTTTGCAATTGTGCAGTTTAAGTATCAAGGCAATGAATGTCACTTATATTCCTGTAAGTTAATAGAAAGAGTATGCTTATTGAATCATCATCAGGAAGACCAGGTAAAATGAGGAGATTCAGTTTCTTTTTACTCTTACTCTAAAATATAAAGTGGATCCATAAAGTGGATTATACAAATCAGTGCCAAAACTATTGGATAATAAGATCACATTAGACTTTTATATCTGGTGCCCCATAGTGTCTCTGTTATAAGGTGGTCTAAGGCGTTCTAGAGGATAATTCCCAAGATTTCATCAGATTTCATTCTCATGAAATAGCAAACTGGGTAAGCAGACTCATAATTACAAAATATATTAAGAATTATCCCTTTTCTGTAATCTTCTTTCTTTAAAAAACCTGTCCATCTTAACAGTAAAGTGGCATTAGCGATAGATATAAATACAAGACTGAAAATGGCCTAGGGATGAACACTTGAGATAAAGAAGGAATAGAAATAATGCTTGTGTGTTGTGTCTGCGCTGAGTTATGTTACTGTTGTGTACACCTGAAGACAAGTGTAAGTACAGTGCTTCGTCAACATGCAGTCAAGCTAATAAACTCCAGTGCTTAGGTAGGGTGTGAATATAGCCTAGCACTGAACAACATAGGATGTGATTTTTGTCATCTGAAATGATGTTTCTAGATCTTTTGCTATTAAAACCAGATTACCTGTGAGAATCCTATGAGGGAAGGATATCTTTAAGTGTTGCCACTCAATTTCTTTGTATCCCAATCAGTAAAAATGTTCTAGGATGTGGATGCATTTCTGGCACAATTTAGAAGGTTGAACTGGAGCCAGAAAAAGCATACTGTCCTCCCTATTAGCATTTTTATTGAGGAAGACCAATTATGTCAAATATGTACTGGTTCATTTAGAGAAAGGGTTGATATTACACAAGTGGAACATGAACCATAAAATACAGCACTGGGAACTCCTACAGAACACCCATCTTCTCAGGTTCTGTAGAGATGAGAGCTATGAACTGACTGAATCTGCTTCTCTCTGTTTATAGGTGTCCAGAAACACTGGCATGGCAGGCAGTGGTGAAAAGTATCACTGAAAAAGCAGTTCTTATTTGTCTTTCTTTTCAGTAGTCTTGTCATTGTGTGGCAAATGGATGGAAGAATCTGCTCCATGCCAAATGGCAGTTCTGGGTCACTGTGACAGAAAGAAATTCTCAAGTACACAAAATTGGCAACACATATTTCTGTATTGAAGAGGCTAGCAAAAGATAAATGCATCAGAATGTAATACCCTGCTCCTACGCAGGATTCTCCAACCGCTCTGACTGATTAAGCACAATACAGTCTGGGCAGAGAATGGCTTGAGAGTAGCTGTGAGAAGAAGAATTTGGGAGTGTCTGATTATGAAAGACTCAACATGAGCTCTTGCAGCCCAGAAGGCCAACTGTATGCTGGGTTACATCAAGAGAAGTGTGACCAGCAGATCAAGGGAGGTGATTCTTCCCCTCTACTCTACTCTACTCTCAGGAGAACTCACCTGGAGTGCATCATCCAGTTCTGGAGCACACAACACAAGGAGGACATGGAGCTGTTGGAGCAGGTCCAGAGGAGGGCTACAAAGATGATCAGAAAGCTGGAGCATGTCACCTGTGAGGACAGGCTGAGAGAGCTGGGGCTTTTCAGCTTGGAGAAGAAAAGGCTCTGAGGGCACTTTATAGTGGCCTTGCAGTACCTGAAGGGGGCCTACAGGAAAGCTGGGGAGGGACTTTTTATAAGAGCATGCAGCAACAGGATGAGGGAAAATGCCTTTAAACTGGAAGAGAGTAAATTTAAACCAGATATTAGGAAGAAATTCTTTACTGTGAGAGTGATGAGACACTAGAAAATGTTGTCCAGTGAGGTTGTGGATGCCACCCAACCCTGGAAGCATTCAAGACCAGGATGGAGGGGGCTTTGAGGGAGGTATCCCTGCCTGTAACAGGGGGTTAGATCTAAGTGATCTTAAAGGTCCCCTTCAACCAAAACCATTCTATGATTCTGGACCTTTAAAATTTGCTGAAAATTGGTTACAAAATACCTGATAAGACATTGTTGCTTTTCTTACTGCAGCTATCTTACATACTGCTTTTAAGCATCTTAAATAAAAAGAATAGAGGCAATGGATAATTCTTCTAAATTGAAATGATAAATCTTAACTGGATCAGATCAATTTTCCCCAAGTTGTTGTGATTTGATAAAGTATAGGCAAGGTGAAAAAAGCTTATATGGTGATGGCTATATGGTAGCTACTGCAAATAGGTAAGTATGTTTGTTCATGAAGAGTGGTCTCTGCATGTTCTTCTCTGTCAATATTATCAATGCACCAAAGACATGTAGATCACCATGAAAATAATGCTTCCTATTTATTTCCATGGAAACAACAGAAACAAAGAGCACAATAATACTATTGGATAAAGCAAATTCTCAGAGTCAAAACACTGTTATTCAACATAGTCACCACTACTGCTAGCATTCTCACCAGCAACAGAAGATCCTGCATGTAGAGCTCATAAAAATCTGCCTCAGTGGAGGTGACCCACTGTCACTGTCGCAATTGCTGAAATGCACCACCCACCACCTCACTATGCCCGCATCCACTGTTTGGTTTCCAGAAACCTTCAGCAAGTGTCAGTGTGTGTCAGTGGGAGCAATTTTTTTTCCATATGGAGGGATTCAGTGACACAACTTTGCTCTATCCACACTTCCGTGTTCAGATGGCATTTTGTCAGAGTGCCCCTCTGCTGCCATCTGCCAAACAGCAACAACATGTAACCAAATGTTGATTGGGAGCATTCAGCCTCTACTGTCAAACCAGCAACATCTTCCTCTGACTTCGTGAGTCAACATAATATAGGAGGCTTTACTTTTAGAGCAACACTCCTATGATTGCAATTAGAGAAGAAGGAGGATATATACTTCCTTATGTGAAGCTACACGCAAAGTCAGCCTTGTCTGTGAAGCTACTTCTGAATGATAAATTTGCAAAATTATTTCCATGTTAAGAGGAACTTGTGCACTTTTCAAAGTCTGTAAAGAAACAGCTGGTTTAACTCTAAATAAAGTACACAGTATCCCCATGACAGAGTTATACCAACACCATGCTTATAATTCTATATGCTGTGCATGTGCAGGGGAACTCAGAGAGCTTCCTTTTATGTCTTCCATTATTTAATTGTTGTAGTCAGATATTGGATACTCTTCCAGATATCGAAGAGAGGATGAATATCGATCACTTTTCTTATCCTTCATTTATGTATGTGTTTACTCATGCAGGTACAAGCTGGACTTCCAGAAAATTACCCCTGCAAGATTTAGTAAGGATGAGCTGCCTGTAGAACAACTACACAGAGACTCTTACAAGTGAATGCTAATCAAAGTCTGAGCTTTCCAAAACAATTCTGAGTGGAACAAACCAAGTTTATTCAACAGATTCTCAGCATTTATTTTTGGCTGCAGAAAGGCAATGTTGTTCTGTTGCTGCACTGAACTAAGTACCTTACATGGAGCTGTAAACATAATCCAGGTTTAAGTAGAGGTATTCAACAGTACCACAGCAAATATTCCTGTTTCAAGTGCCCAATTATTGTTTACATCTTAAGTACTGTGATTCTGACACTTCTGAATTTTTCTGTGTCAATACTTTGAAAGGATAAGAAAAGGAAAATGCAGTGATTTTGTGTATTGAGACATTCCCCAAGCACTCTGACTCTGCACAGCAGACACTTATCCTGGGATAACCGTGTGAATAAATGAAACCAGGGAGATGCCACAAGTGGCATTTTGCAAGCCTTTGCATAAGTACATTAGAATGATTCATACCTACTTTGTCTGCATCCAACTCAGCGCATAGTCAAAATGAGACCACTTCATTTCTCTGGACTTCAAGTGTAAAATCACAGCTGAGCATTGCAGAGGGAATGGAAAATGGCACTAAAATTCTTCAAATGGAAAAAAATGTTTGAGTGCAGTAAAAATTAAGAAATGCAGAAAAAAAATATTGGGAATCTTAATGCCTTGTGTATCTGGTAAACAAACAAACAAAAACCCAAACAGGTTTTTCACTACATTGCTACTTTTGTTTGCTGCTCCTTTCTCTGTTCCTTGTCTCCCCTCCATACTTGAACCTCTACAAAAAACAGCAAGGTTTGGATAGACATCCATCTCTGGTGAGCAGAATACTAGTGGCTGTAACTTGTGTGTAATGGGAGCTGATGACTGGTAGGATTGGACCTGGCATAACCTAGATATCCTGTGGTTTGCCTCTAGCCACTGTTGACAGTGATGAAAAGTCATTCTTGATGATGACTTTTCAGTAGCCAGGTACTTTCAGACTGCTCCTTATCACTCAATTGGCTTGAGAGTAAAATGACTACTTCAGAGAACCACCCTTGGCAGACTTCTAGTCTCAAATGTGGAGAAAATAAATACTGCCTTGATGCTTTAAAGGCTGCTTTTTAAGGTCAGGAATAAATGTGCACTTGGAATAGCATAGATGACCTGTCTTTTTACTTGTTTCAAACACTCAGATACTACAATCAGTTAAAAGTGCTGAATAAAAGAGAACATTTCAAACATCCTATCTTGAATGTATAGTGAGGAATGACACAAAAACAAACAAACAAACAAAAAAAATGTGAGTAACACCATAAGCTGCTTATTGTTGCTTCTGTACTTAAATAAAAAATAGTGGGGAGGATGGCAAGCTATGATTGCACAGAAATTATAATCATAATTTGCCAGTATTTACTAATCTAAACATTTGTGGCAGTGCGTTGAAATAAAACCACTGAGTCTACAAGGTTTGCCTATCCTCACACCAGGGAGGTTCTTGCCTCCTTGCGAAAGTTCAGCACGTCTTTAGCACTGTGACACACTTGCTAAAAATCAGTTGTAGTTTGTGCCAGTGCCATGTCACACAACCAAACAGCTGGTTTCCCTGGGCATTTATAGTGAATTGAGACAGAAAATAAACTGATCACCATCTTTATTTACACAGCTAGGAAGTAAGGCACAGATTACAGTTAAGATTAAAGATTTTGAAGAGTGGAGTGCTAAAACTAAGCTCTCAGAATCCTTAAGAAAGTAAAAGGCCTTTCCTTCCTACCCAGACGCTCATAAAACCCTTTAAGGTTGGTAGCACTACCAAGACAAATCTGTGCAGAGAATTATAATAGAAATGAACAATAGCATAGTGGCATGAATGGGAGTGTGGCTGTTAGAGCACCAGAAAGATCAAAGAAGAGGAGAAAGGATATAAGAGTAGCTTGTGTTGGTTGATGGCACCTAGATTATCATGACACTCAGACTCCAGCACCTGCACATCCAGCTTCTTATGGTATGTATTGTGAGAGTGAAAGAAACTCTAAAATAATGAAGATCCTACTCCTAGGCTTGAATAAGAAAGACTCAAGACATTCAAAGATAATGATAGAAGCAGACAATGGAATAGAAGCCAAAAGACACCTGAATAAATAAGAATAATGAGAAAATTATAATGAGAAAATTATGATGATCCACAGAGATGGAGCAGGCTGGAGAGGAAGTCCAACCATCCTCCCTGACATTGCAAAGAGTCCTGGGCTGACATCTTGATGCAGACAGTTTGATGCCTGCCTGCTGGCAGGCCACTATAACACAGTTGTCATGCTAATTGAGAAGTAAGGGATGTAAGAGTAAAATTGCATTTGCTTCAGTACTATTTTAAAATAAAAATCCCTTACCAACCTATGTGGTCTAGTGCTGACACTTGCTATTAGGCTCATGCAACCATGCAACACCATTTCTAACATGCAAGGTCTTGATTTTGCCTGTTCAGTGTACAAATCTGCACATAAATACTATAGAGTTTGCCTTTGCCAAAGGTCAGCAAAGGACAGCAATCTTCCTGGCCATGGACCAGCTGGATTAACGTGGGTCTTGGCCATTTGCTTTCTAAAAACTGTGAAGAGCTTTATGTTTCCGGATATGAAGTCTTTGGAATTTCTTCTTCCCTGGAACTCTTGGAGAGAAACCTGTGGTTGATCTATACTAAAAAAAAACCCACACTTTTTCTAGTCTGACATGTTTGAGTATTATGAAGAAATTGACTATTAGTTTGAAAATTTTTGTTACCAAAAGGACTGGATTGTACTTAGAAGATAGAATAGGTTTTCATCAGTGTATTTTGCTCCCTAGTTTCATGGCAGCTGCACACTCAGGATAGTTTATTTTCATTTTGTGTGGGGAAATAATTAAGTTGTAAGAACTAATCAGCTCTCTAGGTCCAGGTATGGTCTTTTAGGGGACAGAAGTGCTACCTTGTCTTGTACAAAGCAATAGCTTCACTTTTTGCAGGGCAAAGAATAATGTTTTTCTGCAGTTGCAGGGCCAGGAGCAATCTTTGCTATAATGACGTTTGCCAAGAAATACTGTGTAAAGTATGATGGCTATTAGTCCAGTTCTTGGGTGTCTGCTGCTGTAGGTAAAGAGAAGCAGAACAACAGTTATTCCAAGAAAATTCATCTCATCCATGAAAGGATTCCTATATGTGTCTTTTGTTCCCATCTTTACCTCCCACTCTCCACACACTTACTTTGCTTTTGTAGTGCATCTCATCAGCCTTGTTTTTTCAGCACTGACAATGGCCCTTGCATGAGCAAAGAGCAATGACGTATGAATGTGCTGACCTGACCTGTAGGTTCACTGACCCATGTCACTGATGCAGTAGAGCAGACAGTGCGTGCAAAAGCAGGTATCCACACTTTTCCCACATTCTGATAGGATGTCGAGAATACGAAAGGATGCAGCATCAGCTCCAGCTTTGAAAGTCTGCATGTGGTTTTGCTTCCTCTCACATTTCTCTATGTTTTCTTTTTGGAAGTAGGAGGGAAACTGCCATAGCACATGCCATCTACAGAAGAATGCCCTGCGTGATTATCTGGTCTACAGAATCAGAGAATCATAGAATCCAAAACCAAGGTTGGAAAAGATCTCCAAGATTATACATTCCAAATCTCTACCTACTACCAATACTTTCCCACTAAATTACATCCCTTAATACAACCTTTGAATGTTTCTTGAATGCTACAAATTCCATATTTTATAGTCAGCCTAGCTCAACAGCTGAATGCAGGCTGTCCCACAGTCCACAGTGACTCAGTGATCAGGTAAGAATAAAGCATAGTCTGGCCCTCTGACTAAAACTAGAAGATTTATTTGTCCAGGTTACTCTCATCTGTTAGGTCATTCGTCTCCCAGTAATGCTGCTTATTTCTGAAGACACTTGTTGCCAATTCATATTCAATTAAGATGTTAGTCAGTGTACAAAGAGTTTGTGCATCATCTAGCCAGTTATTAGACTTTATGTAGAGATAAAAGCTAGCAGTATTAGCAGGAAATGTGCCTTCCCCTCCAGCCCTTAATGTGCACAGGAAGAATAGTATCCTTGTCCTGCAGCCCTTAGTGAGCATTTCTGCAAAGGGGCAAACTGTGGTGCTTATATGGTATTGGCCTGGCAAGACTGCCGTCTAAAGAAAAACAGACGCAGTCTCTTGCCTGTCTTCATAACCATCAAGACAATGCTATGCTCATGGGTAATTTCTGAGATGTCATTTTGTACACGGTATTTTATAGGTTGTATTAAGTAAGGAATTTTTTTTCTACAGGAGATATTCTGGTGCCCCCAATGAGTGCTGAATTGTAGATCACATGGGCTTTATTTGTAGAAACAACAGACACAGTTTTTCGGATACTCCCTTTGCTGAGAATCCAGAAAAAATGCTCTGAAATTGTTTGTTATGGGTCTTCTCCTGTCCTCTCATTATTGCTTGTCATGCTAAAACAGTTTAGCCAAGGGTTTTCAGAGCTGTCTGTTGCATTATACATGTTCACAGCTTGAGAGAAGCTTGCATGCTTTGCTGCAAAGCAGTTTTTTATTTGTTTTTGTTTTGTTTCTAAGATAAGAACAGGATACTGTGCCACATACAAATTCCTTTTTTGTCCTGCAGCACTTCACTTGCTTTTAAAATAGAATCTTGTGCTCTGAACTCTGAATCCCCTTGCTCTAGGCTAGACCAAGCTCCTACTGAACTGTCCTCTGGCTACCCTCCTACAGCAAGAGTCAAAGGACAGTTCATGGTCATTTGTCTAACAGCAAAAACAAGTATAAGCAAAACTCCATTGAAATAGTAAGAACTTTGTTCTTGTGGATTGGACCCAGCAAAGGTGTAGTGAGAGCTGGTAAGCTTAAAGTTTTCCCAAACCCTGCTGTAGTGATGGAGACCTTATAAGGTTCTGCATTCTCCCTGGCAATTTGGTCATCTATACAACAGCACTTAACCTGAAAAGAATACTGACAGTCACTGAAGGAGAAGGGAAATGGGGAGGGAAAGCTGAATGGAGGTGATAGCCCAGACATTTGCATTAACTTCTGAACTGTTATGGAATGATAGTCAACAAAGTCACTTGTGTTCTGTAATAAGGAGAAATGTCCTGGCCTCAGTGGTATGTGGTATATCCATATTCAGCTACTCAGCAGGAAGAGAAAAGAGTATTTAATTTTATGTAATGCCTACACAGTGTTCTTAAATGTTACCAGGCAGTTCTGAGAGATCTTTCCTGAGACTGGGAGAGGAAGTAAGCCACAACATTTGTAATGCATTGATCTTGGAAAGGTACTTGCTTTAACCACTGTTCAAATGTTATTGGCTGCACACATCCGTTGATCACATATTTTATATGTGTTGTTATGGGCGACTAGGATAGTCCAGAACAATAAGGTTTGTCGAACACATTGAGAATCATAGCAGGTGTACAAGTTATCTGCCAGCACAGCACATGTTAGTGGGAATGCAAATATCAGAGTTTGTAGCAATTAATTTAATCCTGTGTTGTATACATTTCCACCCTTCATATATGCTAAGATGTATTGCAAGGGATGAAGCTGCCCAACAATTCAATGGCTTATCTCCTTCCTCAAACCCAGCATTCAACTGCCACTAGAATAATTGCATTAGGATCCAGTTCTCCTAGGACTAAAGTCAGCTGTGGTGCCTGTTAGTTCATACAACCTTAAATGTACACATGATTACTGGCGTCACAGTTTCATATACTGTCTCCTTTAGCTATAGAGTAGAGATGACACTCAGGGCGCCAGGCTGAACAGCAGCATATTGCAAAGCCTTGAACTAACAAAGTGTGGGATGTGGTAAGATGTAGGATGTGGCTTTCGTTTCCCCAGGGATTTTTTAAATATGCCATTCTGATGCAGGGATTGAAACATGCTAGCTCTGATAGTTTTAGGCAGCCATTCTTTATATCACTAAAACAGGAAAATTGCTTTTCCTTTGTCTGCCAAACCAAAAAAAAAAAAAAAAAAAGGAATTTTTGATGACTGATTTATGTCTCCAGCTGTGATAAACTTTCCTACAGAGATGGAAGGAGGAGGAAGAATGTACTGCTAGCCCTTCCTCTTACTGTGCTCTGAGTGCAGAATGACCTTCACTACAAGAACATGAGGCAGATGAACAATGTCTCACTGCTGTCCAAACAGAAGTTGTGCATGTAGTCACTGACAAGAACAGAAGTAATTCTGTTGAACATTGAACAAAATATTGAACAATGTTGAGCACATAACAAAATAGGTATTTCAAAATTTGATGAAACATGTCAAGTGGGCAGATTGTCTTCTGGGGGTTTTGACCAAATTTCCTTTGAAGCACAGAGCAAGTGCATGGATCACAGTTCTGTGAAGGCTTTTAGATCACACTTTCTCTACTAGAAAAGAAGGGTTCTTTTTCATGGTAAGAAAGAGCCTTCTGGCTAGGTGCTGGGCTAGGACCCCTTGAGGGTGCCATCAGCTTTGGCGGTGTCTGGTGATGAGTTCTGACAGCATTTTGTGCCTCTGCCTTGCATACAGGGAACATGGACCAACTTGTCATTGTTTCCACCCCTCAGTTAGTCTTCTTGCTGGAGCCAGCACTGTTATACTGGGGTGTGAGCTGACTCCTGCATGCAGCTTCTAGCCCCACTGTCATCTTCTTTCAAAAACAAACCTAGCACTGCACATCAAATCTGAAAACTGCAATGTTTCTGCTCTTGAAGAGAAGCGTGGCCATTGAACCCTTGTCTGGCACTCTGATAACATTTCAAGGACATGCTGCTGTCTTTTATAAAGTAAGATTCAATCATGAAGTCTCTTTTAATATTCACGCACCAGTACACTTGTTTAGTTCTTAGAATCTGTGTTTTATACCTCGGCTGTCCTTGTGACATTTTAAATGAACTACTGCCTGAAGCAAAGCTGACTTCTGTGGGCTAAAACTGTGACTGCATTCCTAAAACTTTGGGAACATTCTGATAAAGTTATATTGTAAAGAAAATATGGGATAAAGGCCTTGAGCACTGCTAAGAAACTGAGCACAGAATTGAATCAGTCCTCAGCTCTTTGCTTGCTCCTTGCTTGCAGAAATAAATTTCTTAATATATTAAACCCAGAAGGTTGTGCTCTGCAAATCCAATAGAAAGCAAGACTCATGTCCAGATCAGTAATTGCTTCAAAGAGATCTATTGAAAGGAAATGAGGTAAGAAGGCCAGAGACAGTGAAGAAAGCAGGAAATACTAGGATTTAATTTCAAAAGTTTGAATTGTAACTGTTCAGAAATGCTCATAATAATCCTGTTCATGCCTAAACAGTGCAGTTCTTTTTCAACAACACTTGTTTACCAGGACTTGTTTTATTCCTCAGAAAGTGCGCATCTCTGTGTTGGAAGACCAATACTTTCAGACAACCAACCATAAGCAACCAACATAAATAAAACTACATTTCTTATAATTTTAGGCTTCATTTTGCTGCAGCATGCACCAATGACCTGGCAAGCTAGAGCAAGTAATTATTACATATAAAGCTGTGTCATGACAGCTGGGAACAGAGCAGGAGACACAGCAGGCCTTTTTGCTGTTCAGACTCTGACCTGCTTAAGGTGTTCTCTCTTGAGTGCTTTGGTCTCTGCAGAAGATTGCCTCAGATTCACTGAGCTTACAGTTGAGCTAACTTGAAATAAGAGATTGATGATGAGGCAGAAGAAATTCCTGTCAGCAGAATGGTTCTGCTTCATGTGCACGAGGCACTATATTTCTTGGGAAGAATGTTACTGCTGCATAGGCAAAACCCTGAAGGATTTATTCTTCAAATGTTAAATCTTTACCTGTTCGGAGCATGTTGGTTTTCCTTCTAGAGGCCGTACTCAGTTCCTGCTCATGTAGGTACTGGCTTTTTTTCTAAGCATGTGTTTAACTATCAGTGTGCTATCAAGTTCATTAAATGAACTCTCATATTTTCTTATGCCAAGAGGCTCAGCAGGAACAGATTTACTGAATTTAGCAATATAATAGCCTTTCAGAGTAGAATGTCTTCCTAGATTGCTGTGTTTTAAAGTCTTGTGTTGGTTGTTTTCTTTTTTTTCCTGGAGAATCACTCATCCAAGATCCAGTTAAGCTTTTTGACAATGGACAAGTTCAGTGCCTGGAGGGTATGCTAACACAGACATTGAGTAATAAAAATTGCAGATTAGACACTAAAAACAGCCTGTAGACTTTATAGAACATTTTAATGCAATAAGTGGTTTCCTGGCAATCAAGCAACATTTACTAACAGTCTAAATAGCTGAGCATGCTCTTTCTAAAAGAGGTGTTAAAAGCTGAGTAGTTCAAACAATTCTTTTTCTAGATTATATACGAAGAATAAAAGGTTTGTTATGGAGACGGAATGAGTTTGTACTAGAAACTAGCCAAGAGCTGAAATCTCAAACTGCCAGAGAACATCTGTGTGGGTAATGAAACCCACACCTGGCAATAAGGTTTGCAGATTGAATCCCTGTATTACACAGACACAGGACAGAATACAACATCAACGCACATGGTCTCTGTAGAAACTCCAGCACATCTATAGCACTTACATCGCTGAACTGTGAGCCAGTTACTTGTGTAAAGAGCAGCAAACCTGTGAAGAATGAGACAAATAGTACTGCTGGGGTAGAATCCCTCTAACATGCCATGCATTTTGCTGCTGCTCATTAGGTAGGCCTGTCAGTGTTGATGTCTGCCTACGTACATTTTGCTGGGACCAAGAAACAAAGATTAAAGGCAGACCAATATCATGTATTACAAAAGAGAACCTACAGAAAAACCATGTGCCAACTTTCCTACTTCCAAGGTATGTAAAAGTACTGCCTGCAACAGAGCTTAGAAATTTGCATAAGGTCACTTTGGCACTGAAATTTTCCCTTTAGATAACATAGTCTGATGAACAGTAAATTTGAAGCATGCATTTGGCATAGTCCTTTTGTGTTTTTTTTTTTTCTTTCCATTGATTGCAACCATACGAGTACCTGACACTGCTAGTACTTTAAAAGAAAGGATGATGTTTGAATCAGTGAACTGAACTTCTGGCAGATGTACAAACCGTATTTTAAAGTGGCTCTATATTTGGAAACTGCATAGGCCACTGAATTGATTCCAAGTCTCATTTTATGAAATGGTGTGCATGGGGAATGGGAACTGCTCAGCATATAGGTTCACACCTGTCAGGGAAATCTCCCAGGTAGTATCTAAACTTGTTCACAAAGCCTGGAGTGGAAGTCTCGCCATCAGATTAAAATGGAACAGAAACCAGTTCCATGTAACACAGTGACTTCAGAAGGTCCTTCTTTCTTATTCACTGAAATTTAGTGTGCTGGAAGAGGTCATGGTTGTGCTCATTGGTGGATCCTAACTCACCCTTCCATGAACGTACAGTGTATGAATGGTTGTTCCCCTGCCTTCTCTTAAAGGAAATCCGTGAATGAATGATGGAATTTGGTGATTAATTGTCTCAGAGTAGTGTCCTACAATAAGACACTCACCTTATAGTCAATTGAGGTACTTGAGCTTCTCCTCCAAGTACAGGAGAATTTCACCGTATACATTGACATCTGGAGCAATTCTTTTAGATTTTCCCTGATTAAAGAATTACCAGTCTAACTGAGATGATGAAGTAGCAAAACTTTCTGTTAACATAGAGCAGCAGCAGCCAGCTAGCAGCTTGCTTAGTGAGACCTTCTGGGAATACCAATGTTCAATTTTACAGCAATAGGCTGTATTTAAATTGGAAGGTATATTGCTTCTACAGAACAAAATATTTTCTAGAACACTGACCATCTAAAATAATGGTTTCACATGTTCTTACTTGCTTGGAGCCCTTTGGAACTTAGATTTTCTGGAGGATTTTGAGGGAGGAGGAGAGGAGGAGGGAAAGATATGCTATTGCTTTTTCTATAAGCTACCTAACAGTTTCTAATAGAAAGTGTCTGTCTGACTCCCTACTGGATTGCGGTAATCATAGTTGAGTTTGCTACAGCATTCCCAAGAGCTTTGTTCCCTTACAACACAACCTTGTACATGAGACTGAACAATGTAGAAGAACCTCCCTCTTCCTTGTTAAAAGTCTTCTTGAAAAATCTGAAGGTTTTTTAAATTTTTCTATCGTATCTTTCTCAGTTAAGTTTATTTCCAGCACCCAAAGATGCACTGAAATGCAAGTACCATCACACTTAAAACTAACTAAGCTGATTTGTTACTGAGATTTTCTGTGCAAGAGGGAAAGAGAGCTGCAGTTGTAACGCACCACGCCATGGGAAGTGGAATGAACTCGCTGAAGCTTGTGTCCTTACTGAATGTACCTCCATGTACTTTGAAGAACAACTCCTGAACGAACACAAGGCAAAAAGAAAAGTGAGAGGAATGCAAAAACGATAAGGCAGAAAGTCCTGCACTTGTTTGTGAGGACATGAATGCATCTTGCAGGTGCTACTGTTCTGGCCTTATGTTACAGGATGTTACATCAGGAGTGAGTGATACCAAAGCAGGCACAAATTTATGTAGGATCATCCTCCCTTCCCCCCATTCGTTAGAGTGACAGAGTAAAATGAGGTCAGACAACTTCTAATCCTAGAGAAGAGATATTCCCCCAAACACTTTAAGCTGTCAACAACTGGTCTGTCAGATCTCTGAACTGGAAATGTCTCTCTAGTGCTCAGTTTTCAGCCCCAAGGTGTCCGTACAGTATAAAGCTGCCACTCAACTTCCATCCCAATATTTTGCCTAATGGCAAGTAAGCCACAGTGTTAAAGCTACATTAATTCAAGTAGTCCAAGAATAGTGATCCACAACAAGAATCACTGCATTAGAGCTGTTCTTCCATAGACATTGTATTTAAGAAGAAACGAAAGGGTTTTGAGAGAGTATTACCATATCCTGCCAAGATATTTAATTGAAAATTTAGAACAACCCAGATCAATACATGAAAATGTCTGGAAACAGGAAAAAAAATTTGTTTGTTTGTTCTTGTTTTTTGATGTTGCTATTTATTTGAAGTTGAATTATGTTGTGGATAATTATGGAAGTGATAGCAATTCCTTAGCATATAAAGCACGGGTGTCCAACTTTTCGGTATGCCTGGGCCACACTGAGAGAAGTATGGAATCACATATATGTAGGTTGCTCTGAAAGTAATAGCTCCTATTTAATTTCCTTGGAAACTACAACAGAAACAGAGAGTACATAAATATTGCTTGACAGAGCAAATTCTCAGCTACAAAACACCAGTTTTCAACAGGATCACCACCATTAGCTTTGCATTTTCACCAGCACTGAACAAAAGCCTGCATGTCAAAGTCATCAAGTGGAAGTTGAAGTGACCCACAGTTGCTGTCATCACTGCTGAAACACACCACCACTGCCTCACTGTGCTTACATCCACTCTTTGGTCCCCAGTAAAGTTCAGCAAGTGCCAGTGAATGTCAGTGGGTGCCATTTTCTCCGTATAGATGTATGTAGTAATACAGCTTTGCTTTATAACCCATGTAGGATTTTTGTGCTAAAAAAAAAAAAAAATTGTGTGTAAAATATGAGGGAAGGGTGGATTTGATGGTGAATTTGTGCATAAAACATTATCCTGAAAACTTGATCTTAGCAGCTGAGCAGAGAACACAATACTGAATATGTTGTCATTCTAAAGCAGATATCTCATTCTGTACAGTTTTTGTTACTCTGTTAGGTGTGCGGCAGGGAACAGTAGTCTCCATGTGTCTTACAGCCTGCCCAGACGCTTCTCTGTTGCAAGGCACTGCTCTGCTTCAAATGTTTTCCTCAGCCAGTCAAGCAGTAGATTTCATCCTCTAACTCATGTTCTCAGCTTTGTATTTGACCATCAGATTTACAGGCTTGCAGCAGCTCTCTGCACCAGTCCTCTGGCATGAATGCCGGTCCAACTGGCAGAAAGAAGACTGAGAGCTTTGCTAACTGCTAGACTCGCCAAAAGCCAGATAGCCAGTTCTTTTTCCTTCCTTCCTTCCTTTCCCTTCCCCTTCCCCTTCCTTTGCACCTTCTCTTCCACTTCTCATTTCCTTTTTCTTTTCCTTTCCCTCCCTCTCTCATTTTTTTCTTCTTTTCCTATTCTTTTCCATTTTTCCTTCATAATTCAGCAACAGAAGAAAAGGTAAGCCGTATGTGGCAGGGAGTTGGAGATTCATGATCCTTGAGGTCCCTTTGAACCCAAGCCATTCTGTGATTCTGTGATTCTGTGATACACCTGAGTGTAAATTACTCTGCTGCACAACTTCAATAACATATTTCTCCAAAGCCTTCATTTTTAAGTTTGAAATACTACAAAAAATAATTTCTAATATTCATTCCCTATTATAAGAAAAATGCAGCTGTTATTAGTACTTTTTTTTCCCCAACTAGATGGCAATATAGATTGAAACTCAATCATATGCTGGATGCTCCAAAAGTAATGTCTTCTGTTAATTTCCATGGAAGCTACAGCACATGCAATGAGCTCAGTGACACTGTATGATAGAGCAAACTCTCAATCAGAAAATATTTTGAAACAGTCACCAGTCACTATGCAGTTTGTACAGATGAGATGATTAAGCAGCCCTTCATTTCATAGTGTTACAGACATGCATGATTTTTCCAGAGATAAGACCATCCAGAAAGTGGCTTTTTTTTCTACACTGCTGTTACCACTGATGAAATGCAACACATGTTTCCTGACTGTGCTCACCTCCACTGTAACCTCCAGAAACATTCAGCAAGCACTGATGAATGTCAGCGGGTGCCATTTCTTCCACATGGAGGAACTCAGTGTCACACCTTTGCTTCATCCTCACTTCCATGTCAGAGTGCCCCTCTACTGCCATCTGTTACAAGGCAACAACATATAGCAGAACACTGGTGGGAAGCTTCGGCCTCTACTCCCATATCACTGCCATCTGCCTCTGACATAGTGGGCCAACATTGTAAAATAGGAGACATCATTTTCAGAACAACCTGTTGCATCTCTGCTGTCTGTAAATACAAGAGCACTAGTATGTAAGCAGGTAAAGCCCATGAAGCATTCTCCAGCTCAAAACACACTCACTGACTAATTTTGTGGAGGAATTGTAGTCACCCTCTCATATCATTTCTAGTGCAGATGGATTTCCACCTGATCCCAAAGACAGAAATATGTGCTGGCTGTGGGACTGCACTGTCTCCATCCAATATAGCATTTTGGAGTCACTGGAGTTCTCCCTTAATGATAAGAGTTATACAGGGAAAAACTTCATTCAAAGACATTCTTGAATGTCTTTGAATGCATAGGAAATATTTGCTGGTTTACATGGTAAGGTTATGTGATTTTCTGTGATTACACAGAGACTCAACCTGTCAATCAGAGGACAATCTACACTTTGAAGAATCAGGCTTGTGGTAAATCACACTCACCTAGAAAATTTGCTCTGAGTATTTCTTCCCTCATTTCAAGGAGGGCAGCAGGGAATGAGAGGGAGGAGTGGGAAATCTGAAAAGAATACAAGCATAGTTTTATTTTTGCCTTGATATTATAGAAAACATACTTTTTCAGATATTTATACAGAATTCATTGCTTGTAAATTGCTCCTTCATATGGTTTATGAGTTTTGTGATGTGGCTTATAAATAACTGATGAAGTAGTTCAAGGAAAACAGCAAAAATTATTTAAAAGGATGCTGTCAAAATGTATGTTACCTTTAAATTTTTTCCTGTCCCTGAAAGTTTGATGAGTTCATTTTCTCTGTTTCTTGCTTGAAAAATAGCTCCACCAAGCAGCTGAACTATTGATCTTTTAAAAAATAATTCACTTCATTTGAATCTTAGTGAGTGTATGTGTCTAAGGATTTACCAAATAACAGGAAAAAATACTTTCTTGTATTTTTATCAGGTACTATTAAACAAAACCCACCACACTTTGAATAGTGGAACTATTCAAACCAACCTTGAAGATAGTTTGTCTGTGGTTTGAATGAGTCTTCCAGATTCTAGAGGACTGGAGACATAGGACTGAAAACTGGATATATGAGGAGTATAATTTATTGAACTTCAGAAGAATGCACATTTTCACTGATACCAGTTTTCATTTGGTGAATTATAGGTTCAGAACTCTCCATGTCTTCCTAGAGGAGGAGGAATCAGCAATGAGTGGTGATAAGATGCATCTGGTATGATATCTACCTAAGTAAAAAGAATACACCAGTCAGCATTTTGGAGAACAGGTCACGAAATTACATGAGAACATTTCCTTGCTTCCAGTCATAAACCTCTTTCAATTGGTACTCAGTAAAGATTTCATTTATCTTCACTTTATTCCACATGGAGATGTCCCTTTTATCTCCTCTCTTCTTCTTCTATTGCTTTGGGTAAACATTCCAAAAATCTGCAGACCAACCAGCACTGTCGTTTATGCATTTATAGGCCATTAGTAGGCTGCTAAGATTTTAAGACAAAGTATAGCAGTGATACTTCTTCCTGCTTTACAAAGCTGTGGCATAAAGGATGTTCACTAGGTGATAGGATACAGAAATCCAATGAAACAATATGGGTTAGTATTCACAATCTATATCTTCTTCTGTAACAGCCTGTTTCCTTGCAATTGCTGGATTTACTTTGATACTGGAATAACGACAACTTCCTCAAAGCATCTGATGTGATGTGTGTAGAATGTGGAAGTTTTGTTACTCTACTAAAATGCAAAGTGAATGGATTTTCCCACCTTAGGAAGCAAATCTGTAGAAGTAAGATAAAGGGAAAAATTGTACTGTGGAAATATTGAATCCATGTTAATTTAAAGATATAAAGATAAGAGTAATTACTTTCTACTCAAAGGTCTAGCATCTTTCAAAGATTTATGGCTATATGACTTTCCTCAAAGGTATTTTGAAAAGTTGTTTTATGTACTAATTATCATTGTACAACACAGCAATCAAGAAAAGTAAAAAATAGGATAAAAATTACAGAGAATAATGTAATTGCAGTTTCATGCAGTGCTTTGAAAAGAGAGAGGTACACACTCTCTATAGATGAGTCTTTATTAGGTCTATGAGTTTCTGTGTTGTCATGATTCACTATCTTGGCTAGATAGCAGATCTTTAATGACAACTGAGGAGTAATCAAAACATAATAGCAAACTCCACATTTAGATCTCTTTCCAAAAATTTGTTTGCATTATGAATTTGTCAGCAGTGTTAGGGAATATTCTTAATGATGTAGTTCTGAGATATGCCTGAGCTGGTTGGTGACTGGAAGGCAATTGAAAGATTTAAGATTTCCCATAAAGGTGTAATCAAGCAACTTCCTTAGATGATGTGCCAGGCTCTACAGCAGATCAGGAAAATGTGAATAGTCTAGGACAAGAAACGTCTTAGGATCCTTACCACCATACTTTATCACATCAAAATAACATCTCTGGAAAAATCATACAGCTTTGAGTTTTTCAGTTGCTTTGCACTGAAACAATCCAAGCTGTGGTCAAAAATCCACTGAGGTCAAAGTAAAAATTCCCACTCATTTTCAACAGCTTTTGAATCAGGCCCTAAAGCCGGTGTTTTGACATCAGAATATTCTTAGGCAGACTATGAAATGTAAGTATGCATTTCCCAGAAGAACTGAAGAACACCAAAACTGTTTTTTTTCCCTTTAGCTATATCAAGTATTATGCTTGATTGGCAACACTTTCCGGAATGTTTACTCTTCAAATTAATTTGATGGTCCTGCTCAGCACAGGGCAAACACAGCCTTGAAATGTTCTGCAGTACATTGGTTGTCAACAACATTTCTCTTCTCTTTGTTTACCTTTTTGATAAATCGTTCTTGTGAACAAGTTCTCTAGCTGGAAGGGATTGCTGAAACAGCAAATGTTAAATTGGTTGCTCTCTACAGTCTATTAGTGTTGAAGTTCATACATGTTATAGTCAAAAGTGCAGTTGCATTTTATGTAATCATGCACAAGCTTGTTTCTTGCTGCTAACTCTGCTGTGTGTTTACACAGCATGCAGTGTAACCACTTTAGATTTAACAGTCACTGTAATCAGCAAAAATAAGGCTGAAATAGCTTTGTCTGTTGGAGTGAAAGCCCTGTGTATCTCCCACTATTGGCACAAAATGGGAAAATGCATTTCTTTTGAAATCTACAAGATACAGAGAATTTAAGGGCTTTTACACCTACCATGAACTTGGTTGGTTGTTTCAGAAATTGGAGCAGATCAAAATCAAGATATCAAGCATGTTGCTGGAATGGGTTTCATTTATGCTGTAGTGTCACAGTTCGTAGTGTAACTGTTATAACCAATAGTGAAGAGACACTTAGTGTTCCCGGGGTTAAGACATTCCTAGAATCCAATGGAAAAGCTGCCATCTCAGAGGATTGTTAACAGCCTCTGTATGAACTTATGGTTGTTGATATTTGTGATTTGCAATTGTTCTTGATTGGAAAGAAGCTATTCTGGTAAATCAGTTCTGGAACACTATCTAGAGAGGTAAGAAATTAAAGTGGTCTTATTGCACCACACACAATTTCATCTTCACATCAGCCACTGTGAAGGATGTGATTCTGCATGATTCTAACACCTAGAATAACAAACAAGTCAGGAAGCAGGGGACAGGTGAAAGTATTAACTGTCCGCATGTCCAACCTGACTCATCTACACAATGGCAAATTGTATATAAGCATTAGGTATGCTTAAATATTCAGTTCATTGAATTCTAAAAGATTTCAACAATCTTTGAGACAAGGCAGTATGGTTTTAAAAATGTTAAATCAAATAAATTTGACAAAAATTCATCAGCCCTTCCAAGGGTGCATAGGAAGTGTCAGCCTGGATCCATGCAGATTCCAGGTTATCTGTGAATTTAGTTCATGACAATACTGGAGGCAGAACTGTTGCCTTAGCACAGCACTGTGTGTTAGCTAGTTCTAGTAGCTCTCCATCCCCAGCAGGATGCTGCTCCTGGAATACATGCTAGCGTGGCTCCTCCACGATACTGCTGGCTAGATGTGCTCCTGTTGCTTATTTAGGCACATCCTTTAATGCTACCTTTCCAATCAGAGCATAGGGTAAAGCAGGATACCGTGAGTAAAACTGTGGATAACAATTCCGAAATTGTATAATGAATGTTTTCCATTCTTCTGTAAGAGGCAAAGAGAGAAATCACTTATTCTGGAGTCAAGCAATCCTCTATGAGGAGTTTACAATCAGAACAGAGGCCAGATTTTATATAGTCAGATAGTAATAGGACAAGGTGCAAAGTTTTTCAACTAAAAGAGGGGTAATTTAGGCTAGATATAAGGAAGGAAATTTTTCTCTCAGAGGGAAGTGAGACATGGCACAGGCTGCCCAGAGAGACCGTGGGTGCCCTATCCCTGGAGGTCTTGAATGCCAGGTTGGGTAGGGCCACTGTCAGCCAGATCTGGTAAGGAGCAAGCCTGCCCATGTCAGCAGGGTTGGAACTAGATAATCTTGAAGGTTCCTTCCAACATGAGCCGTTCTGTGAGTCTATGTGTCTCTGACAAAATGGCACCTGATGTGGAAGCGTGAATAAACTAAAGGTGTGCCACTGAGTTCTTCCACATGGAAAAAATGGCACCAATTTACATTCACTGATGCTGAATGTTTATGGAGATCAACAGTGGATGTAAGAACAGCATGGTGGACAGCATTGCATTTCAGCAGCCATGAGAGTGGCAGTGAGGCAACTTCACTAGAGTACTTTGTTGTAAGTGTGGCATGCTGTCTCTTGTTCTCTGCTGGTGAATAACTAATAGTGATGACTGTTGAAAACTAGTGTTTTGTAGCTGAGAATTTGCTCTTACCAAACTTGTTATTGTGCTCTTTGTTGCAATTTCCATCCAAATACATAGCAGGCATTGCTATCTGAGTGACCTACACTCATTGTATCTTCATAGAATAATGCATTATGCATAATATGTTCACATCAACTTTTTTCAGTCTTGCTGAATAAACTGCCCATAAGCACTACTACCACCAGAAGTGAAAAAGTACACTGGTGGTCCTGATCAAATTCTTACAAGATATATTTTGACTTGCATCTTTGTAGCTTTCCATCTGCTTTAATTCCTGCTGTAAATTTATTTAAAAGGACATTTGAAAGCTTAGAAATGAACATTCTGATCTTTATACATGGAATAAAAAAAAAAAATCTCATGTCTGTGTAACCCACAAACTTTAAGGCATTCTTCTGTTTAGTGACCAATTTAAAACTTTTTACATATGCTATTCATGATGCTCAATTTGTTCTTCCCTGTACGAAGTTTTTTCAGTGTTGTATGGGCTGATTGTTCAGTAAAGAACAGTTGCATCTTGCTCTGAGATGCCCAAGTCCGAGAAAGAGTTCATGTGCCAGCAGAGCTCAGCACATTCCCAGGAGATGCCTACAGCAAATAATGCCTCTTGCAATAAGGCTCATGTCTTAATGCTGTAGTCAAGTGTTTCATAAAGTGGACAGAGAGAGCATAGGGAAAGGTCAGCCCTGTGACTTTCCATAACATCTTTCTCTATCGTTGCTGGCAGCAAATGTCACCAGTGCTGAACCCCAGTGCCCTCACCCTTCCCACGTGCCCCAGGCTCAAAGCTGCAGGAACCCCTCCTCCGCCAAGTGCCTGCCTGCATTCCCAGTGTGAGAACACCTCGATTACCAGTAGTCCCAGAAAGCATCTCTGTGGAGCAGGGCAGACCACCACTGCTCTTCAGCAGAGCTAATGAGGCAGCAAATTCTTCAATACTCTACCACATACCTTCCTAGCTTGGGTGGACAGGTGGCTTGGTGAGGGTTTAACTGTGCTCCCAGCTAAGCTAACCACTGGGTCTGCAGAGGTGCATTTGCTATACAGGAGGCTGCAGCAGTCAGAGCACATCCAAACCGCACATCCGAACTGTATTAAAAGAACACCCTGCTTTCATGAACTTACAAGAGACAGCTCTTAAATGAACAGAAGGATGTGCGCCACAATACTGGGGGAATTGAAACAGGTCTTATATGGCAGAAAAGCTTCAAAAAATGTATGGTTTCATTAGGAAAATTAAATATTTCTCAAGTTTCTAGGGGAAGCAATATTTCATTTCAGCCTTATAGCTCTATCCTGTGTTGCTTTAATGGCGCAGCCATGTTAACACATACTAATTAAAAGCTATGTCCAAGAAGAAAATAGGAATCTTCCGTGTATTTCTCACTTCATCTGCTTGGGAGCACAGTGAGCAGTGCTGAGCAAAGCCAGATGAAATCTAGCACATCTGCTGCTCTCCTCTTCCCTGGGCCAGGGGAAGCAGAAAGGAACCCATTATTTGAATACATGCAGTTCTTTGCTGTTATGCAAAAACAACTATCTCCCTTGTTTCTGAGCAAGGAGGGCAGGACGCACCAGGTAATCCAGCAAGTAATGTTTCAGAGTGAGTAGCACAGCTCTGGAGGATACTGTCAATGAGGGAGAGAAACTTCTTGCTTCCATCACTCCTCTGGCATGCTATACAAACCCTGGAATTGATTTGATTCCTGGCTCTACTTATCTCTTGTATTATCATTCCCAGAGACCAAAAAATACTTTTAAAAAAATGTTCAGGCCGGTGGTTCTGGCTGCTTGCATTGGAACAATTTTCTCAAAGCAGTGATGAGGCTTGCTATGGGCCTCTGAGTTTCCAGAGTCAACAGTCTGATGCTGACCACACACTGAATGTAGCACAGCCCATATATCCCCCCCAGAGCTGCTTATAAGTCCCCAGTACTTATTGCTGTGCATGATCACAAACTCTGATGTGCTGCACAGGGCAGGATCTGAAAGACACAGAGCAGCCAAACACCTTCATCTTTCAACAACTGTATTTTTGACATGGTAACCGCCTGCTGTAACTCCTTAAGAAGAAAAACCCAACAGAATCGTCCTTCCTTCTTTTCTTTCCTGAAGATGTAGGAGTTAGTACAGAGCAACAGCAAGCTGTTAAACTCTCTGTAGTCACAACAATTTAGTTTTTGATAGATACCGGGCAGCATTATGTGACAATCGCTATTCAGAAGAGTTTCCTTTCACAAAGGTCTAACCTTGTAATCCAGCCATCCCACAAGGCTCTGTTGTGCTTTGGTTATCTCTGTGGCCTCACTTGGGTGTGGGTGTAGAGGCAGTAGCGCCTCTGGCTTTCATCCTCACTCAGAAGTACCAGCTTGATGAGAGGAGCATGGGTAGAGCTTTAGTGATTTTGGCTCCTAAAATCTTTTATCCTATACTAGTTTCTGAGTAGACTTCCAGAGTACTTCCAGAGTAAAAAAGCAATTTTGGAGTTAGGCTCTAAAAGACAGCAGTAACCTAAAGGAAATCTACAATCAGGGTTTTGTTTGTTTGTTTGTTTGTTTTTTGTTTTTGTTTTTTTCTGCTGTTGAACCACGATGAAGCAAATAAGCATTGGTGATACACAGGCACACTTGTCCAGAAACAACTTTAAATCCCACAGATATGAAGTCTAATCACTAGTGCTGATATAGACTGGCAGTCTAGACCCTGCCACCCGTTGCTACAGACTGATACCACAACACCTGATTGTGCTGACCGTGAGAAGTGGAAGGCTCAGGGCAAGGCACCACATGGTTCAACTGGAGCATACAAAGATAGGAATATGAAGAGGGGACACCCAAATACAAAGTTGAGGCAGCAAACATCATTTTCCTTTTTACAGCCAGCATGTAATTTGCCTATATGCACAACTCCGAAGATACAGCTGACAACCAGCAAAAAGTCAGTGAATTTAGGATGAGAGTGCTGATGGCTAAGGTAGAAGGGAGAGCTCCTTCGTGGGACTGGAGGTACTGCTGCTGTTGACTAAGAAAATACTGAAATTTTGCAGGAAAAAAAATTAAAAAGCAATAAGCAAAGCTCCAGTGAGAACTCTGTTCTCACTGTTCTCACAGCTATAGCCACAGCACCATGACCGGGGTACAGCCTGCCATATAAGAGCTCCTTTTTGTATTCATTGAAGTAGAACGATTCCATCGTTTCACCTTTTCACACAATGTGGCTTACAGACTGTGAGAGGTCATCCATGAAAGGACATTGCCAGTGCTCTGATGCAGCTGTAATGTGTATCTCACTCACTGAGAATCATGAGACCCCACCCAGGGAAGTGCCAGATATAGATGACCACAGAGTGCTGTCCGGGGTGTGCCAGACCAGATGGGAGAGAGGAGTTTTTCCTTTGGCCATTGCTGTCTGCACTTCATGTACTGTTCAAACCCTGATACAGCTATTTGCAACTAAGAAGGTGTTAGTGTGGCTTTGAAATACCTGTGCAAATTGATAGGAAGAGGTAGTAAAAACAGCAAGAGAAGAAGTTGGGCATTTCTCTATTTGTCTTCAGTGCACAGCAACACGGGTGCCAATGGTACTGACACAGAGATCATTCTTTTGGTGCCTCATGCTGTATAGCTGCAAACTTAAGGGCCAATTTTATTTTACAATCATTCAAATGTCTTCATTGTGTAGTTCATAAAATAATATTAAATTGCCATCTTGATATTTCTTATCGCATATCCTCTGGGAGACATTGTAATGGAAGACCCATTCCAGGACTGCATGTCTGCTCTAATCACATAAACCAAATTTTAAATATTCAGATAATGTCAGTATTGGCATTTATTTTCTTTCTTTAGACTTTATTCTTGCTTTCTGAGGCTATCTACAGCAGTGGTAAAAAATCCAGGATAACTTCTCTTTGTACAGAAACACAGATAGGAACTGTGATTGATGTCTGCAGTAGGATTTCATTTAGGATTTAGGTATTGAAATTCAAAATATTTTCCTTCCATAAAGATTAAAACAGAGACATGTATTACCAACTATAGACAACTAATCAAAACAGCATTGACTCAGTTTGCAAGTTTGAGAGCAACATTTTTATATCAAGACAAGTTTTTCAGCCATTGGTAATACACAGTAAAGTATTCTGCCTCCTACATGTGTGCCATAGGCATTCTTGCTATTAGCTACTTGTTGATCTTTACATTGTGATCTTTGTATTCCTCTATTATTTTTGCATTTCTTAGTGCTATGAGGTGAGATAGATGTTTGCTACTATGTATGGTGTACAACATAACTATTTCTCCTATGCGCCAACATAGCAAGTTTTCTACAAGGTTAGAAAGGAAATTTCTACAATTTCTGGCATAGTCTAGGGAAGCAGAGATGCCTTAACCTCTTTGTACATAGGTACCTGTCCAGTAGAATATAACCCAACTATTAAAAAAAGGGATTAAGGAGGAAACTTCCCCACCAGGCAGCTTACTCTGTAATTATCAATTAACAGGGCTTCAGCACTTTCCTTTGAAGCACCTACAACTGGACACAGCCAGAAAAGGATGCTGTGATCCTAATCTGCTTGTTTATAAGTATGGGAAAGATCAATTTACTTTTGTTAGTTTTCATTCAGGTTTGATATCTGACTGTCTACTCTATAGATAGTTCTGCAGGGCTCACCTGTAAAAAAATTAATGTAGGAATTTGAGTCATTTCAAATTTGAAAGTATTTAATATTTTTTCTTAATTTTCTGATTTTTATATGCAATTGGAAAGGAAAATGCCCACTTCCTCTCTTCTTTAATTATTCTTCCCATTTTATTGTTAAATTCATACAAATACAATGAACATGTTTCTATTGCTCTACCCCTTTGCTCTGCAGTCTCTGGTTTTCTTATCACCTTTTCATCCTTTGGGAAGGAGATGAAATTGCAAGTTTGAAGGTTTCCCATAAGCACACAGATACCTGAAGAGGCTTCTCACAAAACTACTCTCCAGCCACTTGGAGTTGAGGCAGAGGGGAATGCAAAATCCTTTCCATACAAGCCACAGACCTTGAATACTGTAATCCTAGCAATGACAGAGTTAAGCAAGATTAAGGAAGAAGGATTTTCATAGCCCAGGATATGTTTGCAGCTTGAAAGCACACTGTAGCTTTGAGGACAGTTTTTCATTATTGGACAGGATCCAGCATCTCACCATCTATGTTACACTTTGCTCAAAGGCAGGCAGATTATGAAGAAATAGCAGCCACATCTGTGTCAGCTACATTTATCCCATCTGCTTTTTTATTTTATCAACTGTGAAAGTAAAATCCTAGTCATCGCACAAGACTTTTAAAAGGATTAGTGCAAATAATTTGGCCCTGACAAATGTACACATAAATGTTTTTCCTTATGGATGAGACATTTTAAAATTATGTTTCCACTGGCTTTAATTACAGTAAAAAGCTTTCACTATTTACCCCAAATCATTATAGTGCTTGAAGTCCTCATTCACGTCATTCTGTGCTTCCCACGACAAGTTGTTCGTAGGGCAGGATGTTAAAAAACATGATGATACAGTGGCCTTTAATACAGCATAGACCTGGATGCCCCCATTTTACTTTTGTTCACATCAATGCCATTGCTGACACTGGATGAAGGTAAGAGGCTAGTTTGGATGTGAGGGGTGACAAGCAGCGAGTTGCAGGGGCAAGAGGACAGAAAATACAATACCACCATCCACTTTCCTTAATCGCTGGGACCTGTTTCTGAAATCACTGGTAGCCATATCATACATCACTTGTCATCTAGTTATACTGTGAGTCAGAGCTTCACCTCTCCAAAAGAAAAAAGACTTTTACAATGACGATACTTCTGAAGGCATTTTTCATTTGTCCCCAGGCAAACACCAGTTAATTGACTTCTCTTCATTTTTGTTCACATATCCTCCTTCTTTTCTGAGTATTTCTCAAGAGGAGTAATAACCTTTATCAAAATAAGGTCTTGTTATATAGCCAAACTAAAGCCATTTGTGTTCCGTCGTTTTTATGACAGACCTTCCAAATAATTTTTGTTACACCTCTCCTATGTCTTTTCAGTTTAGTTAGATCTTTTCTAAGAATGGGAAATGAGAAACACAGTGTGCTGGCGAGATGTTGCCAATGCTTTATACAATGACATTAGTTCTTATCTGTACTGGAATTGATTCATGCGTCAGAGACTTTTTGATCTCCTCAGGCAATGAAAACTGCATCTTTGGCACCAAATCACAGCTTGTTCAGCTCTTACTGACTTCTATATACATTACTTCTGAAAGCCCTTTCAAAAGCTTTCTAGCATCACTGTCCCCATTTTACAAAGGCAGTTCAGGTGACAAAAAGCTTGCCAAAGCCACACAGCAGGATTATAGTCAAAATGAGTAAAGATTATGTGTGCCTTCACCAGTTTTGTATATTAGGCCACAGGTTGCAAAGAGAGAGAGATCAGGCAGGCCTTTTAAATCTCAGGGCTAGAAAATAAAAGGTGAAATATTATACTTGAGAGGAATGGAAGGTAAATCAGAAAGTGATGCTGGTATGAAATGCTGTTTTCATACATGTAACACTTCTGAAACAGCAGAAAGCATAGCAGAATGCAGCATCACTTTGCACTCACAAGGAGTGTGAGATGTATGCTAGCCTTAACAGGTCAGAAATACGAGCTTGCATGCTGACAGGCCAAGTAATACTACATGGCTCAAGCTCTGCAAGGATTGTGTTTTTAACTTTATCCATTGTAATTAGCAGCAGGTGCTCAGAAGGATTATCATTAATCCTCAAATGAGTCCTTGGAAATCATTGGCAGCAGGAAACGAAGAAAATTCTGAGTTCAGGACACCTGGTCATGTGCACTGTCCTGGTAGAGACCAGATTTCTTAAAATGTTGCTGTTGCCTTCCTTTTCAGGGTAAAGCTTACAGGGAAGTATCTGTAATAGCATCATAGAATCATAGTTATTTACTCTTAAGTTGAAAATGTCATGAACTTCACATCTATTGATGGGGGGAAAAAAAAAGAGACAGAATTCTACTTAATTCTAACTGGCTGGTGTCAACTTAAAAAATATATATATATATTTTGTTTTTGCTTGCTGTTCTAAACAGTATTCTATTAGCTTGGAGGCACAGCTGAGAACTAGAGTGACTTATTCCTTACACAAGATAGGCACAGATGCCAGTTCTTCCACTCCATCAAACTGCAGAATGGCAGTTGGGTTTGTCAGCAAGTTATTTACTTTAGAAGACAATATATGTTCAGCTGGACTGTGAATTAGAGAAGAACATAAGGAACAGAAAAGATTCCAGCTTTGCATTTCTGAAAGCTGTTTACTGAATACATTTGTGAAATTGTACCCAACAAGCATTGACCTAAAATTTTTATTTTTACTGTACTAATTTTACTACATTTGGTTCATTATTTTTATTAATTTTATTTGCTTTTTGTAATAGTAACTCTGCTATGGTTTTCACAGTGCAATTTTGAAAGATTATTATACAGAGGAAATCATTCTTGCCCCACTCCTTCATCTTTAAGTTACATTAATAGCTGAAGAGTCTTGCTGTTTTTTTGTTTCATTCTCTTTCTCTCTCTTTTAATTAATTTATTTATTTTTAAATGTAGTAGGCAGCTCTTCAGATAATGTAACAGTTTTGAGAACAAACCAGGTTTGGGGAATTCTGAAAACACCTGTATTAACAACCAAGGTTGTCTGGATTATAAGACTGGGCTTTCCCTTTATTTCAGGGAGTACAGAATAATCATACAGAATAGAGCATCATTAGCTCTGCTATCTTGACTTCCTGGAAGGAAGTAATCTTTTTGTAGCCTGGAGTGAGGAAGAGGAAAAATGAATGGAAGTGCAGACAAGGCAAGACAGGAGTGCCACATCCTGCAGCTTTCAACATATCAACTCTAACAATGCTGCTGCTGTACGCCTAAAGGGTGGTCTTGATGCCATTAAATACACTAAGCTCCATAATAGGAGGAACAACTGCTTGGGAAACAGTTTTAGACAATGCCATCTTGATAAAATCTTTCAATTCTCTTGACTGATACCCCCTTAAGTGCAAAACACAATTCAGCTTTTGCTGTTCAGTAAGTCTTCAAGATGTACTTTGTTTTCCACTTTTTTAATCAAATTTCTCAATCGACTTATTCCCTGGATATACTGTCATCACCAACCATAAAGCATAAGCAATCCTGGAACTATTCCTTTTGGAGAGAGTATATGTCCCATTGCTAATTGGGACTGGAACTGTATAAATCATAAAATAATAGAATGACCAAGGTTAGAAAAGACATCCAAGATCATCCAGCTCAACTGTCCACATACCAGCAGTATTTCTCCTTTAAGCCATATCCCTCAGTACAACATCTGAACATTACTTGAACATCTCCAAGGATTATGACTCCACCACCCCTCTAGACAGCCCATTCCAGCAGCAGATCACTCTTACAGAAAAGAAATTTTTCCTAATATCCAACCAGTAGTATAGAATCTACTAAACATGCATGCTAAAAGAGCTCAAAGTCTAAACTGTTCTGCAAGTGAGCTTCTTATTACAGAAAAATCAGTTTTAATTTCCATTTTCACATACCCAGCTGAGGCTGGCAGATTCAAAACTATAGCAAGGCATATACACTGATACACCTGTTAGGTTTGTGTGGTGACAATGCAAAGTTTTTCAGCAACAGTTCTACTAATAAATTGTTTGATTAATCAGTTAAAAATCTAGAAAGGATATGGTTACTTGTTTATTTAGATAGACATTGTAGTGTTTCCATGTAGGAGAAAGTAAGAGAAAAGCAATGAAAATGAACAGATAGAAGATAAGTGTGATATCTATGCTAATTCCTTACCATCCAAGGGTCCTATGGAAATAAAACAAAATGACACTATTCCTGGAAAAACCTGGGACTGCAAGGGGTGACTTGTTTATCTGTGTTAACTGGCTGCCTGCCATAATATCCAAGCTGTATCTGACAGCTGTAAGAAATGTTTTGGAAGTTGGTTGTACAGGAAGAATCTCAAAGAGTTTCACTCACCATGTTCTGAAATGGATCTATTCTCTCCTTGCTTATTGTGCTTTCGGTCAGCTCTTCAGTTTGCAGTAGAGATAGGAAAGGTGCACTAAAGGTGCACTAAAGTGTAAAACTTTTTACTAAAGTGTAAAATTATTTATTTTCTGGTCTTCTGGGAATTAAAACTAGCTGCAGTTTAACAGGCAAGAATCACTGGTATTCCTTGGAGCTGTCAAGGAGCTGGCTGTGTAAAAGATCAAATCTATATTATCTTTGTCTACAGAACCAAGTTATCCATGACAGTGCCACCAGAGTCCCTCATGACTTGGTTACAGAGAACAGTAGATTTATCTTTGATTCAGAGCAGAGGAGAAGTTGATTTGAAAATTAATACATGTTTTTAACATGTTGAAGTACTTTCAGGTTGATTCAGGCTTACATTTCTCCCCTGACATTCTGATTTCTGTAGCGATGAACACAACTGAAAACTCCCTGGCAACTAAAGTCACTACTCTAAATTCCGTCCCATACACTAACAGGAGTTCTGTCCCCCAGGTCACCCAGGTGGTACCTCCTCCATAGCAACAAGATTCAATGTCATGATGCACGATAGCGTTTTCAACAAAATACATTTTCTATCTGTCTCCGGGAGCTAGATAACTTACATGCCCCTCTACAAGAACCCCTACCTACTGACATTTAATATGGTCTCAGATTGTATTTGTTTCTGCAAGAAAAGAGATTAAAGGTCAGGAAATACAGCAAGCACTCCTGAATATCTGTAACTGGTGGTGATGGCTGAGCAAACAGATGAGAATATCTTTGAATCGGTAAAAACTGGTATCAGGCAATTTGTTACATAGAATTTGCCTCTCTGAGAACAAGAATAAATGTGTTCAAAATCACATTTATAGCCTAATAGCTTAAGGTTTTTAAAAACAAGAAGTCCTAACACAGGCACTCAGCTGTGTGCCTGGAGAGGCATCCTGTTTCTCTATAAAAGTCAAGTAGTAAAAAGTCCCAGCACAGCAGCATCTCATTTAAAAAGCGGGCAGAATTGCTTAAGAACAGGCAAAAAACTAACAGGTAAACATGAATGTGGTACCAGTTTACAATGAATATAGGAAAAATCAGGAAAAAGAAAATGTACAGGCATTATTTTGCAGACATGGGTCATAGAATAGCTTAGATTGGAAGGGACCATAAAGACCATCTAGTTTCAAACCCCATGCTATGAACAGGGTTGCTAACCTCCGTATTTGTTTGCCAAGGACCCATCCAACCAGGCCCCCCGAGATCCTCTCTGGGCAACCTGTTCCATTACCTCACCCTCACCACTTTGAGTAAAAAATCTGTTTCTAACACCTAACCTCAATCTCCCCTCTTTTAGGCAAAAGCCATTCCCCCTTGTTCTATCATTATCAGACTATGTAAAAAGTCAGTCTCCTTCCTGGTTCTAAGTTCCCTTCAGGTACTGGAAAGCCACTGGAGCCTTCTCTTCTCCAGGCTAAACAAGCCCAAGTCCTTCAACCTTCAACCTGGAGAGGTGCTCCAGCCCTTTGATCTACTTTGCATCCTCCTATGGACCCACTCCAACAGCCCCACATCTTTTCTGTACTAGGGGCCTCAGACCTGGATGCAGTACTCCAGATGAAGCTTCATAGGGACAGACAATCATGTCCCTCTCCCTGATGGCCACCTCTCTTTTGATGCAGGCCAGGATACTGTTGATCTTCTTGGATGCAAGTGCACACTGTTGGCTTGTGTTCAGTTTTTTGGCCATTAGAACTAACAAGTCCTTCTTGGCAGGGCTGCTCTCAATGAGCTCTTCCAATGTGTACTCGTATCTGGTATTGCTTTGACCCAAGTACAGCTCATTGTACTTGGCCTTACTGGACTTCATTAGATTCTCATACAGCCACTTTTTGAGCATGTCCAGGTCCCTCTGGATGGTGTCCCTCCCTTTTATTGTTTCAACTAGCCACTCAGCTTAATGCCATCAGCAGACTTAATCAGGGTACACTCAATCTTACTATGTCATTGATACAAAGACAGACCCCTGAGGAACAAGGGGCTATACTTTTTCTTTTTTTCCCTCAGCCTGACCAGTAGCCATTTGCTGCCTCATCTGCCTATTTCCTTATTCTGGGGAATGGAGAGCTCTTGCACCCTCAGAAAGGTGTTCTCAGAGTGCTGACTTTTCTGTTCTGTTCATTTGTTTGTAAATACAGTTTCCCAGGAGATCTCATCCAACAATTCCTTAAACAGCCTGAAGTTTGATCTCCTTAAGTTTAGGATCCTGACTCCACTCTTTGCCAGCCCACATTCCTCAAGATCAAAGACTTGACCGGGACATGGTCACTGCATCCAGGCTGTCTCTGATCTTAATCTCTTTTGCAATCTCTTTCACACTGGTGAGCACCAGGTCCAGCAACGCTTCACCGTTGATAGGTCTGTCCAAAGCCAGAATCAGAAAGTTGTTTTCAATGGACTCCTGGTGTCTCCTGGACTGCTTGTAGCTTGCTATGTTGTTCTTTCAGAGGATATCTTGGTGGTTGAAATCCCCAGTCAGGATGAGAGCCTGAGAGTGTGTTGCTCTTGTAGTTGAAGCAAGAAGTCCATGTCAACAGGTAACCTGTAGCAGACCCTGACCACCAGATGCTGTTTATTTGTCTGGTCCCTAGTTTTAACCCACAAGCTCTCAACCTGTTTGTGACAGTTTCTCAGAAGCAGCTCTTTGCAGTCTATACACTTCTTAATATAGAGCACAACTTCCCCACCCCACTAATTCTCCTGTCCCTTCTAAATAGCTCACAGCCTTCAGTCATGGTATTTCAGTCATGTGAGTCATCTCCCCTGTTTCTGTGATAGCAACGAGATTGTAGTTTTCCAATTGTACTGCAGTTTCCAGTTTTTCTCACTTATTTCCTTTTATGGATGCATTGGTATAGAGGCATTCAGATGCATTAGCTTCTTGGAAAAGACCTTCCACAAACCTCTGGGACAAGTCTTTTTCCCCACTTCTTCCTAACACAACTATGTTCCCTGTTTCCCAAGCTCTCCACTGTTCTTCAGTAGCAAGTCTCCTTGCCCTTAAAAGTAGTTTAAAGCCTTGGTGATGGGCCCCACCAGTTTGCTGCCTAGTATATTTTTGTTCCTACTGGACAGTTGTGTCCTATTCCACATCAGTCTTCCTGGTTTATCAAAGATGCATCCTAAATCATAGAAGCAAACTGCTTAAGAGAAATTTCATCAAACAGAAGATGAAAAATAAGGATTAATGTAAGCCAATGATTATATATAATTATCTGTTCATTAGAAGGTGCTTACTGCTCAGTTCTTTACTGAAGAGCAGAACAAGTGGGGAGACAGAAAATAAGCTAAAACACTAAACAGCTTTGTAGATAAAAGTATGCTCTTCAAGTTAAGTTCTGTTACTACTTGAAAGTTATTTGCTCAGACCACAGAGGAAAAAAAAAGTAATCTATGATAGCTCCACAATATGAAGAAATAGAACAGAGTGTCTTTCAGGATAGTGTTAATGAAAAAAACCATGCAGAAAAGGTCATACTAGAGTGCCTTGAATTACACATTATAACACTGGGATTCAGTGGACAGTGAGGTACATCAACTAGTTAGCATAAACTAAGTTCATCAACTCAATTTTAAAAGAAAAATCATCATTAAGAGAAGCAAAAAAGTGCACGTTTTTCTTTAGATTAACTAACATACATGAAGAAAGCGTGGGGAGCAAGGCATATGTGTTACTTCCAAATTATTCTTTATCTGGAAAGTCCTTAAGGAGAAATCCTTGTTTATTCACAGCAGAAATTTTGAGAGATAATCTGATAAAGATAGTATATGGCCTCCAATGTTCTACTTACTGTAGCCTGACATTACGGGACTGCATACTTGCTTATTGGACAGATACCTGGAACTTTTGTAAGTAAGAATAGAAATGTTTCCCAGGAATGTTGGCAGAACCCCTGTGATAGCATATCCTATACGCTGGAGGTTGTCTTAAAGATGACTTTGATTCAGTAGTGAAGATGTCCTGGGTTATTTCCCTTTTCTATTAGATGCTCATATTTCAATTGAATTTGTTTCTTGAGGTGATTAGAAAGTTACTGCATTCAGACTATGCTATCAATAGCTTGCAGAATGAATTGCTGTTCAGTAACAAATTTATGCAAGGCTATACTCTACCCTTTTCCTTCCCACTTGTGCCTGAAATGTATTCAATCAACAGCTCTGTACTGATCAGAGCATACTCCCCTAGCTGTGCTGAGCTGCAGCCTGTCCTTCCTGAACAGTACATACATAGTTCTCCTCTTTGTGGTGCTGATTTGTGGAACGCTGTTTACAGTTGTCACTATAAGAACAGGAAGAAAAATACAGACTATTGAAATAAACTTTCCCCATCTGTAGTGCATATGTATCTGCAATTGGATTAGTGTTAGACAGCAGTGGAAGATTTTTCGTATGGATATATCCAGGTCAAATTTTTCCACAAAAGAATCCCTGAAGTAATTTTGGCAATGTAATAAGAGGATTATCTACCCCAGCAACACACTTTTTGCTTTTTATGTAGAAATCAGAGGCCCTGGATGTTTTTCTTGGCCCTCCTCACTACTTTGAAATATAATACTAACTTGCAGAGTTATTTAACATTTCAAAGCTACTTAAACCCAACTGAATTTAATCTTTATCCATAACTACACCTTAAATTATTTCAGTTTTGTTCCACATGAATGCCCAGCCTTGAAATTTTAGGTAAAGTTGTATTCTTCTTTACAATGAAATGCATGTAGTTTGATTTTCTCCTCAGTGAGAAAACCCTGACAGTAACACAATAGACTAGCATGGAAAAGCATGTTCTGATGAAATTCATATGTAGAAAAAACAGAAATTCTACTCTTGAAAAGGGCATTTTGATGGTCTTCAGCATTGCTAGTCATACATATATTTCAGGAGCTTGATTCCCACTTATGAGAAGTCTTTAGGTCTCCAGAGAGAATGTATAACTTCCAAACGTAGCCAGGATCTTAGTCACAGTACTGAAAGATAGATCTCCTCAGAAGGCCTTCTTATAAATACTCTGAGTGGTAAACCATTCTAACCACTTACCATTCGGGTATACCATAGAATCTGCCACAAGTAATCCAGGTACAGAAAATTGCTTTATACATATATATATGGGCAACTTACAACTGATGAATTCAGTGGGAACTGTGGGAATTAAGTATTTCAAACTGGGTAAATTTTAAGCAGCTACCTTGAGCCAATGACAGCCAAAAATGTATTTCTATGCTGTGTCCAAGGAGGTGCAGAACAGTGCCTTTCTAAACTGTTAAATTCCATTGCCATCACGTTCAGAGAAGCAAAACAACAGGAACCAGAAGAGTCAGTCCTCTTACAGGGTAGAAGGACCTTTTTCATCGTATCTTCCCCTCCAAAGGCACTTTGGCTGCACACACAGACCTTGACAGGTCCAGATCTTACAGCAGCCACTGCAGCAAACTGACTTTTCAGCTAAGATTCCTGCAAATTCAGTGAGCAAGAGCAAATTGCAGTCACGTGTTTAAGTGAAATGCTCATGCTTATTTCACTGGCGTAGACATTGTTTGGTATCAACTGAATGATTTCTGACAAAGAGAAAACACGATACGTGGGTCTTCTTTGTGCCTGAGTCCTAAATATTTGACTTTTTAGCGTACATGAGATTTCTTTTGAATGTCACTCTCTGCTAAAGGTAGAGTCATTCCTTAATTGTTATAGTTTCCAGCTCTAGAGGTCAAGTTTAGCTGCTCTGCTACAACTTCATTAACTGCAGTACACGTCTTCCATAGCCTCTAACCCTTCTAAAAAATACTGTGGTGTGGACATCAAGTGAAGTCAGATATACAGTATGTTCCTTCATCAAACACTTAATGACTGCAGTCATAGATAAGAGTACTAATTTATTTTATCAGTATTTTTGGTAACCACAAGCAGCAGTGACAGTCTTGGCTATGTCCCGTCAGTCCTTCCTGTGAGAAAGCAGAATAATCTTTCATGTTAATGTTCATCATTAAAATAAACAATCTAGCCCTCTCCTGAGGCAAGTAGATGAAAAAATCAGCAGACTATTAGCCTTGGAAGAAGTATAATTCCTTCTAGATTAATTTTAGCAGATTTTCTGCACAGGAGGCAGAATTTTCTTTGCCACAAAAGCTGAGCTGTTTCATTGTATTTCCAGCCAGAGATGTGTGAGGCAGAACAAACAAACAAACAAACAAAAAAAAAACACAAACCCAGCAAACAAAAAATACCAATTATTACAGGATCCACTTGGGATTTATAACCCAACAATAAGTAAATACTTGAGTTATAACGAAGAATTAATTCTACAGAGGAGAAGAAGAGAAATCATAAGAGACTGGTTAAGGAATTCAAATTGCTTCATCCATTGATTTGCATGCAATGTCCCAGAGAATTCTGCAAAGTTTTAGTCAACAACCATTAAAAGAAACTGACAGAAGTTTTCCTTGCTCAATAATTAACATGCTTTAGTCAAAGCTCTTTAGTTCAAATAGGTAATCAAGGAAGTAATGCAAAAGAAGGACTACAATGAGCAGCCATGGGACTTGGATACAGGACCATCAGGTCCTCTTTCCCTAATCTCACACAGGTGCACAGAAAATCTCCTGAGGAACACAGTGCGTCAGGCTGCAGCTCAAGTAGGTGCCTAATTAAATTCTTTGTCTAATGTGTAACTTTTCACAATCGGAAAGAAGACAAAACAAGAGCAAGGAAATAGGCAAAGGTCTGATGTCAGTAAGACTGGTTCCTCTAAGAAGGGAATGCAGAGCAAAGAGCAGTTGTAAGTGTTGCACTTTGGAAGATCATAGGCAGAGTGCTGCCTCCTATGATGCTGCCCAGTCACAAGGCAGCACAGCTATGAGCTCCAGTGGGTCCTGTCTCAGAAGCTCACACCTGTCCCAGAGATTTTGCACTAAAGTTTCAAGTATGAAGGCTTTGGCCAGAAAATTCTTTATTTCAGAGAGAGAAACAAAAGGAAGAAAAAAGTATGAGAGACAGAGCTCATCAGAGGTTATGGGGCCTGCACTTCAATTTCTTGTTGACATCCCAGTGAAAAGGAGTTTTGTTTGTTTGTTTGTTTGTTTTTAACAAGAGGTGATGCACTGGAACAGGTTGCCCAAGGAGGCTGTGGATGCCCCACCCCTGGAGGCATTCAAGGCCAGGCTGGATGTGGCTCTGGGCAGCCTGATCTGGTGGTTGGTGACCCTGCACATAGCAGGGGGTTGAAACCAGGTGATCATTGTGGTCCTTTTCAACCCAGCCCATTCTATGATCCCATGAAAATGCAGACCTCTGTTAACTTGTATCATCAAGGAGCAGTATTTATAAGACACATAATGTAAACAGATTTCTTGCTATTTTTGTGCTTGTAGGAAGCTATATTTTGTTCTTGTTTTCCTCTGAATGTAGTCTAAACTGGCTGAAGCCCTAAATCAGTCTGTGTGTGTGTTTCATTTTTTCAGGTGAATTGAAATAGTTCTCAGTTTCTTAATGAATTTGACAGCTAGATTTCTTTAATGAAAGTTAACTGAGTTGCCCTTTGGTAGCATTGCTGATTCAGTCATTATTTCCATTCATTTGACAAAATTCTCATGCTGAATCTGTTTCATTTGTACTTTCCACTGTTTCAGAAGTTACCAAAAAAAAAAAAAAAAACAACCAAACTAACAAACAAAAAAAAACCACAAAAAAAAAAAACACCTCAATTTCCATACAATCCACACTTCTCCTGGTGGAGGGAGACTGTTTGGCGAACTTCACACATTGACTTTTCACGAGCATAGACTTCAAAAGAGAAGTAGTTGCAACCCTAAGAGATATAGCAGGAAGAAGGATGCAGCTCTAAGCCAATCAGTTATCCCAAGTTACGGTTGTTAAATTCATTTTTATCCTGGGATAAACTACTGCAGTGAAGTAGAGACCCAACCCTTCCATTCCCCTGGTTCCAAATTTTTTCACTTCTGTAATGACGCTCATATGAAGGCGTCAGTGGGCTGAGGTAGAAGAGGACCATTGCCCCTGTGATCTTAGAGAAATACTGGCAACTGCATGTTTTTCTATCCCCTTCTATCCCACATGGAACATGAATGCAGTGATCTGACTCTAAGCAGGTGATAAAATGGATTTAAAACTCTTGTAAGATTTCAGCATAAAGAACACGAAAGCTATTAAGTGTACCAATGTCTTCAACATTTCATTTATAATAAGGAACAGAAAGCAATTGGAGAGGGAGATCAGCAAAACAATGGAAGATTTTGGCTTCTAGCAAGAATTTCGTGTTTAATTTCCAAGCATCTGTCAAGTACATTGAGAAAAACGAATTACTCCTTTTCTTTCCTTCTCACATGACTGGCCCTTTGTTAGTGCTTTTTCAATCTTTATGAAATCTTTTTGTTATTAGTGCACATTAGTGTGTTAGTGTGACATTTTCAACAAAACATCGCAGTCATCCAAGATCTAAATAGCTTCCTGGGAATTCAGGCTCTTTGTTAAGATACAAGATGTTTTTATTATCTACATCATCATCAGGAGATGAGATTCAATGCAAGCCCCTTCCTCATGAGAAAAATGAATAAAACACAAATCTGCAAATAGAAGAAGCAATATTTGAACGACTGCTGGCATAAATGATCTGGAGAGGCTTTTTTTTGTCTGTTAGTGTGTAGCAACGCTTTTTTTTCCTTTGAACCCTAGATACTAGCACATGCGCCACGTACTTTAACCTTACACACCATGCTCAAATACATAAAGTTTATAAAACTGATCAAAGTGAGGAAAAGAAGTTCCAAGAATAACTGAAATCTTCTTGATTTTTCTACAGCCATTCTTCCACAAGGCTTGAGGTTTTAGGAGGCAATGTAATATTCCTCTCCTCTGTTGGAAGCATAGAATCATAGAATCACCAAGGTTGGAAAAGACCTAAAAGATCATCCAGTCCAACCATTCACCTATTCCCAATAGCTCCCACTAAACCATGTCCCTCAACACAACATCCAGCCTTTCCTTGAACACCCCCAGGCTCGGTGACTCCACCACCTCCCTTGGCAGTCCATTCCAGTGCCTGACCACCCTTTCTGAAAAGTAATACTTCCTCATGTCCAGCCTGAATCTCCCCTGCCGTAGCTTGAAACCATTCCCCCTGGTCCTATCACTAATGACACGAGAGAAGAGGCCGACCCCCAGCTCACTACAACCTCCCTTCAGGAAGTTATAGAGAGCAATGAGGTCTCCCCTGAGCCTCCTCTTCTCCAGGCTGAACATTCCCAGCTCCTTCAGCCTCTCCTCAGATGGCCTGTGTTCCAGACCCCTCACCAGCTTTGTTGCCCTCCTCTGAACACGTTCCAGGGCCTCAATATCTTTCTTGCAGTGAGGGGCCCAAAACTGGACACAGTACTCGAGGTGCGGCCTCACCAGTGCTGAGTATAGGGGAACAATCACCTCTCTGCTCCTGCTTGCAATGCTGTTTTTGATGCAAGCCAGGATGCCATTGGCCTTCTTGGCCACCTGGGCACACTGTTGGCTCATGTTCAGCCGAGCATCAATCAATACCCCCAGGTCCATTTCCTCTACGCAGTCCTCCAGCCACACCGCCCCAAGCCTGTAGCGTCGCCTGGGGTTGTTGTAGCCGAAGTGCAGGACCTGGCATTTGGCTTTGTTGAACCTCATCCCATTGGCTTCAGCCCAGCTCTCCAGCCTGTCCAGATCCCTCTGTAGGGCCTCGCTACCCCCAGGCAGATCCACACTTCCAGCCAATTTGGTGTCATCTGCAAATTTACTGAGGGTGCACTCAATGCCCTCATCGAGGTCATCAATAAAGATATTGAAGAGGACAGGCCCCAGCACCGACCCCTGGGGAACACCACTCACGACCGGATAGCATAGTGCAGGATAGGCAGAACACATCCAACGAAAACTGAGCTGTCTTTACCCTCCTCTGCATAACATCCTGGAAGTGCAAGCTGTGTGCACGCTGAAAATATGTCTAGTGTATTTTCAGGAAGGCATTCACTTCAGGAAAAATGTGTAGACTTTGCCAGATAGATTTTTTCAAAGCTGTTTCTCTGAGCTGACCATTGCCTTCAAATATTTAGCAAAACACAAGTTTACTGATGGTGTGTTTTTGTTAGCTGAAGTCACAGCTGAACTAGAAAATCAGGGTGAAATAGTCTTCACATCTTCTGCCCAACGCACAAGACTGAGCCAACTGCAATGGGAACCATTCTTGGAGCAGGCTGATTGCATGGAGTTAAGTGGATTTCCTCTTTTCTCAGGGTGAATCAGTTCTGATCTGTGAATTAGCCTCCTTGGCAAGCTGTGGCCTCACCTTCACACTGGATTTGTCCATCTTCTGAAGACTGAACAGTTATCACTCATTTCTTCTGCCAGGAGATAAAGAAATGCTAAGTTTATCCATCATTAGCAGTCTGTGCCAAGAGCTGGAGAATCCTTAGATATCTCATTCATCTGCACAAAGGCAAATCACATTCCTGTACAACACAGCTGCATCAAACTGTCAGGCCATGTTTCCCTATCCTACTCTACTTACAACGCAAAGACTTGTTTTCAAGTTATCAGACTTAGGCCAAGTAAGACACGCACAAAAAACTGCACATGCTCACTAACATGAAGCCAACCCACAAAAACAACCAGGGATGGTCAGGCTTCCCTTTGTATAACCAGGCAGAAGCCAAACTGTACACCAAACTGGCAGCACACTGAAACCACTGAGTGTGCCAGAATCATCCTTGTGTCAGTGATGTACTTGGTGCTGAAGTCTGCATGGACATTTACACAGTCTAACCCAGAGCTTCAGTTTTGCTATACAGAAAATACATCAGAAAGGTGTACATTAGAAATGTATGTCAGAAAAGCACATACACACTTCATCTTGCTTGAAGCAGCTATTAAAGTGCATCACAAAGCCTCTCGCTTTCCTACAGATTGTTAGAGCCCCAGGAGCAGCACAGGAGGCTCATCACAACATAGTTACTTGGACAGGTTGCTTTTTCCAAACAAATCCCAAATTTTAGACTCTTCAGTTCACAGGACCAAAATTCCTCACAGGATTGAAGCAAATGAAGTTTGGCTTGAGAAGCCAAGCTCTATGTAGAAGTGGGAGGCAGTAGGGTCCTTCCTTCTCCCCATGGAGGCCTCTAACCACATACCATTTCAAAGCTCTGTTTGTAGGTAAGATACTTTTCAGAAACTGGTGTCTGTTTACATAACACTTTGCAACAACACACTTTGGCAAAACACAGCCCCAGCCCACCCCAAAGGCATTTCATCTGATGCTGCTGCAACACCCATGCACTGCCAAAATCCCATCCTGGTGCAGCTGTTCATCCAGAGGCGAAGCAATTAGCTCACAAGGAAGCCTGTCCCACTCTCCCTTGTCTCCGGCAGGGACAAAACTCCCTTTTTACAGGTTCTCTTTGTGAACAGGCAGTTCATCCCATGCAGTGGCACCACGTCTCTCCCTCCAGGCATGTTGCTAGTTTTACGCCTTTCTGCTGCAACATTTGTACTTCATGAATAGTAATAAAGCAGAACCAAGTGCAGGTTTCTGAAAGGGATTCGGCCATTGGAAAAATAAATAAATAAATAAAAAAATTAAGAGACCTAATACTTAGAGGGAAAATGATAAACACACATTCAGTTCTCTCTGTGCAATAATACAGTAGAGTGGATTCACTGCACAGCAGACCAGCAGACTTGCTGTTTATTTTCTTCTCAGCGTGTGGGGTTTTAAGTTAAACAGTTTTATTCATAAGCAAATTCACTAGTGTATGCCAGATTGGCTTCTCGCCAACTCCTCTGACATTTTGGATTTCTAACGTCTTAATCTTAAGGTGCTCGCATTGAATCTCATCTCCTGATGATGATGATGTAGATAACAAATCTCATTACAGAGATTGGAAAGGAGCCTGAATGTAGGAACATACCCTTTTCCTGGAGAAGTGCCTTTGGGAATTTAATGGCAAAAGGCATCCATATTAATTAAAGGCCACCTTGGGAAGGCAATATGGATGCAAGTGCTAACCTTGTTCATGCAATCCATTAAGAAAACACAGGAGTATTGTTGTTTGCATTTAACCAAAGAGCAAATGTTAGCCCAACTAACTGATCCATTTCTGGATCAGTTGCCAAAAAGTATTCATGGTACATCACTGTCCTGTAAACTGGGTTCATCTTCTAGACCTCAGTGAGACAAAGAAGATTTATAGGAAGTGCTGTTCTGTAGATGAGTCAAGTTCTCACAAGAAGTTCTGGCAAATTAAAGTAGAAGGAACTGTGTCTTTGATGCTTTAAGAAAAATCCAAGAACAAAGGCTTTCATTTCCTGAGTTTCCAATTTCTTGACTTTAAGATTATGTATATTTTGGCGTGGAAATACACACATGAACACATACAGTATGGTTAAGTGAAAATTTGTTATAGAATGGAGAAACCTTGTGAGATAATTCCTGATCTCAGTGAACTTGCTCCAACAGAGATGACAGAGCTGTTTGCACAGAGTGACAATAATTTCCATATCTTCTAGCTTCACACAGACCTACAGATGAACATTAGTTATTTGACTCACTTCTCCTTTTGTTTCAAGCCAAGATGAAGCAACTTGAAGAATTCTATATCTTCCTAACAAAGCCTCCTATCATTTCAAATTTTCATCTGAACATCTAACAGTCATTTGGCCAGTTCAGAAAACCCTTGGAGAACTGCAAATAACCATGTTGCTAAGCTGCCAAAGGGGTTATCCAGCCAGCTATGGCTGCAGACAGAAAGCAGAGGACATGTACACACCAAAAGGCAGAGGTAAGATAGAAACTCACTCACTGATTTCTGTCTAAAACAAAAATTTTGACAGAGTGGCGGAAAGGGGCGCATCTCCAGTATTGACTCCAGAACATCATTCCCTACAGTTACGGTATATTTTTACCTGGAAAGAGTAAAGACAGCTGAAAAGTAAAAAAGTTACAGTAAGAAAACTTGTTATTTGAGTGGAAAAGGAAGGAGTAGCAACAGGACCAGACTTTAATTTTGTCTCAGCTTTCTCAGGATGATATTATCTCAATTTACTTCTGGTCTCTATGCCTCACAGCTCTGGCATTTCAGGTTGTGGCTTCTGTTCTGGAATAAACCATGTCAAATAGAGAAACAGTAAAAGACGTTATAAAACCAAGCATGCTGTCTCTAATTCTGATGAAGTATTAACCAAATAAAATCCCCAAGAGAGCACAAAAGGACAAATTTCTTCTAGCTTGTACATCAGTGAAATGCTAAAGAAAGAGCAAAAGAAAGAATGGAATTGCTGTAGAGATGGAAACAGTAAGACAGCTATGGCCTTTCAGAAATTCAGACATGAAAGTCAGCGGCTCTGAGAGAGATGCAAGCAGTATTATTTGTGTTTTAAATATGTCCTTTTTCCCCATCATCACTGCCTGACCTCCAGCTGTACCCGCCATGGATTCTTTCAGTGCCACCGGACAAAAAGCTGGATGGAGGCCAAGGCTGGATGGAGGACACATTTCTTGTTTTGTTATGGAGAATAAATGCCAGCTTAAGTGCTCTGAAAGCCAAGAGGAGACCAGCTGCCTATGGAAGGGCAAACAAGAGGAGATTGTCTGGACCTTGAGCTCTGCTTTGTACCACTAAGCAGCAGCCCACAGGACAGGGAAGCGAGGCACTGGTGTGGGCTTCCCAGGAGGCACCCAGAGGGCAGCACTTTCTTAGGAGCCTTTCTTTGCATGCTTAGCACAAAGGGCATGTCTGAGAAGAAGGGAATCTGCCAGCAGACCTTTTCACCTAGCTTCTGCCACCCACAGCTGCCTGGCTCAGATAAACAGCCCAGGCAGCCTCAGGAAAAGCACTGCCACTCACATAGCGCCTACATTCAATAGGCAACAGAGATGAGTAGCATCAGTTTCTACCTTCACCTCCTCTGCTGTTGACCACTAAAACCCTGAACAAACTTGGAATCAAACCTCAGCATCATCCCAACCTCTCCAAAAAAGGGCTCACCCTGACTCCTGCCCCTTTCTTTCTGCAATAGTGGAGGACAGGGCATCAGCCTTCCAAATCAGAGTGTCACTCTCCTGCCTGGGAGAATCTGGAGATTTCTAATGTGCTCTGCACAGCTGCAAAAACAGTAGAAGGCCTCAGATACCTCCAGCCAACATGTTTTAGACACTGTCTCTGCCCTGTCCTCTCTCAGATGCCAGAAGCTCCTAATCCCCACATAGATACATCCTGTTGATCCTGCCAACACTCCCCAGCAGCATCTGGGCCCTCTAGCCTTTTACAGCTGCTTTTTCACTTCACAGTAATTAATTCAATACCTGTAGGCACAGCCAAGTTCTCCTTCAGAGGTCCGTATCCCCCCACATCTGCATAGGCAGCTGGAATAGCACAGCAGAGATGTGGATTTGCTTCTTCCCTTGTGACTGCTGTCTTCCTGAGACTTCTGGCCCCAGAATCATGCCAACAGATTAGGAAGGAAAATTTTTAAAAGCCCATCTGCCAGAAAAAGCAACAGCATCTGTCTAAAATACCAGTGAAAGAGTGAATCTTGATGATAGGTTAGAATGTCACCTTATGGGGCAAAATGAGCAGGTAAGTTTTGGAGGTCTGACATGATGTCATCTTGTCAAGTCAAGACAACAGGTTTCCATGCCTTTACAGCAGTGCTCAGAGCCTGGATCACAGAAGCAGGTTGAGCTTTGCATGAGGCATGACAGACAGCTGAAATTTGGCTGAAGAAAACTGCAGCTCAGAAAAAAAAGATTAAAAATTCATCTAATTGTTGTGGAGATTTATGATTTTATTAATATGATATACCCATGTGAATTAACATTTATTGACTAGAAACTGGGGAACTTATCCTCTGTTATATGATGCCGTAAAACAGATAAACTTTTCTATTTCCTATTACCTTGTTTTTACATGTAATCTGATTTGGTCCACAATGCTTCTTTTTGATGTAGGAAGCAGGGACACATCCCTATTTATCACATCAGAAAATGTTTATTAGCACAAGGCAGTTTCAAGACATCTTGCCAGCCGTCCCCAGCAAGAGGAGAATGATGCATGTAATAGTATGAGTGGACCCCACTGGTATCTCAAGCTCTTCAATTTTCCTTTGAGTACTACATAGGTAAGTTCAAAAAACCACCTTCCCACATCCCCACGTGAACCCTGTGTACAAAATTTAATATTCAAAGCCATCACTAGAGCAGGAAAAAGGGGCCAGAGAGGACATGAGTCATCTTAACATCATCACTATCAAAACCCCATAACCTGAAAGGTGCAAGTGACAGCACAATAAAATCCTCCTGAAGTTAAGCTCAGGATGTTCTTATCTGGAGATATCTGATTCTGTTCTTCATTTAGAAAAAGACTATGTGGACTAGCTAGTGGAAAGACTATGTGCAAACTAGTGGAAAGGAAAAAAGTGCATTTTTCTCTGTAGTTTGCATGGGAATGGACATAAAGAATCCTGTTTCTTGTCTGTAACCTGTGGGATATGTACTCTGCTATTTTTGTTGTGAAACTGTGGGGGATGTTTGTTCTAATCCCATAACTGACGTACTGATGTTTGCTTGGAGTAACAGTAAAGACCGAACAGCTGTAGACTGTAGAAGAAAACAGTGATTAAATGAAGGCTGGGAGAGATAAGACTGAAAATCTTGGAAGTATGTGTATACACACATGTATCTGTGCAAAATTTAGTTATTTGTGCATATGCATGCATGTATTTTTGCTATTATATACAGACATAATCCACCCTGCTCTTCTGAGCACACCTCTTGCTGGGCCATAGGAGCCTTATAAGTGAAGAGGTATGATTTACTGAGCGGAAAACTGAGACAAATCTTAACTGTAGACAAAAAAAAAAAAGGTAGGAATTTCATCTTGGGCACTGTGAGAACATGGGAAACCATCCACTCTGCTGGTATAGCAGAGGGATTACAATCCCTAATACAGACTCCCTGTAGACTCATTAAGGAAATCAAACTTGTTTATTTTAGAGTTTGGAAGGGAAATTTTGTGCTGATATAGCTATTTCCTTACACACAGATCAGAGTAATGTGTCAGTTTATCAAATGGACAGGCTAAGATTGTGCTTTTCTCTTTTTCTTATGATTGTAAATGATGTGAACGCTGTAAATACAGTTATTCAGTTAAAGTGCAGATATCTATACAAAGCAATATTCCCCATCAAAAATCATCTGGGGGAATATGACAGGTTAAAACTCATCCGTCTCATTCACTCAGCAAATTCAACCTGAGCTTGAGAATGAAGATAAGACAGATCAGGAGGCATTTTTTTGAAGAAATTAAGATAGGTCAGCATCTAAACTCCCACAGGAGCAGTCCCTCTGACAAAGGGATCACTGAGAAATAATTGTTAGCTCTTTCAAACCACATAAGCTTCATTGTGGGAACATACTGTTATTTCAGAGCTGGGAAAATCAGAGCTCAGAGAAGTCAACACAATTCCTCCAAGGACAGATAATGAGCCAGAGGCGGACCTACTCAGAGTGTTGTTGTCCAGATTACTGGACCAGGGTCACAGCTATGGGATGCACCTGCTCCCATACTAATATCAGAGGATGAACATTTTCAATTATTTACATTCTGCAGAATTTCTATCTAAATAAAAGACCCAGAGCCAGGCTTAGGCACCTGGTAGAGTTAAGCTTTAATGACTGACAGCTGTTTATACTGAGGCAGCAGCACTCACATGCAGAAACAGAACTGCATGCATTCAAGCAATTTCATGGCAAAGGTGCTGTGCCATGGAGGTACCACACACATGAGGCAAGTTTGGTAAACTACACTTTGCTATGTGAACATGGTTCTGTACGTGTGTATGAATGAGTGAAAGGTGAGTGAAAGGCAGGAGTCATGCACATTTCTCTGTGAATTCATGCTAGGTAGAAAATTCATAATTTTAAATAGAGGACTGATTTGTATGATCTGTTAATTAATTTACCCAGTCAGTTCAAAGGTGAGGGACGCTTCTCTCTGATCTCTGTAGTGCCTGACTGAAATCTGAGGATGTAAAGCTTGCTGGTGTTTTGGTGGGATGTGAAAGGACACAGAGATGGGTTTTGAACATAAGTTTGTCATTGTGTATTTGATGGTCAGTAGCACATATGTCACTACTGAGGATTTCTGGAGAAGTAACAATATACACCTTTGCGTAGGGCCATATACCTTAGTGAAGGAAAGAAATATCTCTCTCTCATGCTTGAGCTCCAGAGGAGAAACCTGTAAAATGAGGCTTTGGACAATTTTTCCCTGACACAAGCGTGAATAAATTTTCCTATCTTTGGTGCTATTTTCTGTTTGCTTATCCACTTGCCAGTCTGTCTGACTGTCACTTCCCTCAGGTGAAAACATAGCTGCATCCCAACTCTGCTGTGGGGGGGTTGGGTTCCCCCACAGGCGGGAAGAGGGGCCAGAAAAGAGCCTCCCTAGGCAGGCCACAGGCTTGTAACCTGGGGATTGACTTTGTTTGTTTTCAGACTAACTGCAGACTTTTCACATCCTATTCTTATCAACGTTATTGAGGCTTAAACAGCAAGCTGGATACCTGCGGGGATGGGAGGATTGTGCTTATAGGCAAGGAGGGTGACTCCATGAGGGGAAGTAGCATCCCCGCCGCTGGCACTAGTTGTGAAGGATATTCAGGGAATGACCTTGGAGAGTCTGCCTCTCAGAAACCATGGCAACCAGCATTTGTTCTTGTAAAATAATTTCTTGTCTTGCAGTGAGTGATTACATGCCTCCTCTGAACTCTGAAGTAGAATCTCTCCATAAAGAGGAAAAAAAATATATTGGAACGAAAGACCAGCTTGATCGTGTTGAATCCTCATATCCTAGATAATTCAGTTCTACATGGTTAGCTGCTGAACAACCAGCCAAGGAGCAGCTGCTGCGAGACTGTCCATCCCTATTTCTAGGTTAGCATAATAAAGTCTGAAATAAATACAGATATCTTCGGTGGCTGCCCATTTGCCTTCCTATTAGCATCTGACAGCTGTGGGGAACAAACATTTGAAGATTGTACTGAGGCTTTTGTTGTGCAGCTTGGGAATTGCTCGTACTGCCTCTTCCCAGTTCTTAAGCATATTTTAAGAGGGAAAAGGCCATCTGCAAGTTATCTTTTCCTCAGATAATCACCTTGTGCAATTCTGGCTGTAGTTCATCCTGTATCTTGTGCTCTGTCCATGTAAAAATTCCCATCACCGGGGCAGGTGAGGGAAGAGAAATGTCTCTCATATACCCATGCAGCTCAAAAGAAACTGCAGCAAAAGGAGGGCGTAAAGAAAATAAAGCTGTGTGGTAGCACTCAAGCTTGTCCTTGCACCACAGCATGTGTCATTTGTGGCCCCTTGGTGGTGAAAAAATGTGCAAAATAGGCAGGGAAAGCCACTGTGCTGCTGCAGGGTCACTTCTGGTGCTTCACTACACAGAGAAACAGAGTGCTGAGGCAGTCAGCTGTGCTTTACCCATCACGACTTTGTAGCTGTTTCCTTTTATTTGTGGCAAAAAAAAAAAAAAGAAAAGAAAAGGAAAAAAATTGCAGATGCTGAAAACTGCACATTTAAGGCTGGTTCCTGAGGGGACGGGTACTGCGGGGGATCCAGCTGCTCCTGCTTTGAGCAGCCTCCTCCTGCAGCACTGCTCAGCTTTCAGCAGAGATCACACACCTCCAGAGGCACAAACGCTGGGCACTGGAGACAAGGGCAGAGCTGGCCTTTTACCTGCTGTGCCCCCGAGCCCCATGCATCCCAGTGCATCACTGCCATGCTCCTCAGGACCTTGCCTCCTTCTAGCCCTGCACACCACTGCAAGTGCAGGATTGTGCTGTCATATCCTTACAGGAACTACCATTCGTTGCTTTCTTTCATCAGAGGTAAACCTTTCCACAGCAGGTGTAATTATCATTCACAGCACTGTTAGTGACAACTGAATGTCGTACACTGGGAGCAGACAGCATAAATTCCCGTTACATTGCAAGACTGCCCTCCTGCTTCTCTGCTGCTAACAGCGGCTTTCCCCTGCAGCATCAAATCACTATTGCAGAGCACGCTGTGCAGAGGAGACTCAGCTCTCCGCCTGACAGCAGCACTCCCTGCTGGCCCATGAGCAACCTCAAAGGTGATCATAGCCACGGTTTACCCCTCTAAGGAGCAGAGAAGTGAGGGTCTGGGGCCAGCTTGCTCTTGAGCTGAGGTAGGAGCAGCAACTAAGAGGACAGGTGCTCACTTGGTAGAGGGCTGCAATGACGCTGCAAGCAAACCTTCAGGAGCCCGGCGTCTCTTAGGTCCCAGCATTCCTGGGCCACCAGGAGAAGAAAACACTCTTCTGAACACATCAGAACACATCAGCTCCCAGCTCAGCACTGCATCCCCCCACAGCTGGATCAGAAGAAGCGTGCTGAGATCTGAGGGCACTGCATGGGATCAGCCATGCACCTGCCACTAAAATCAATCCTTTGCACCACTCTGAAAATCTGTTTGCAGATCTCTGCCTCTGGGACACAAGGAAAGAAAGGGAGAGAATGAACCCAGGATTTCCTCGGATTTGCTTTCATTTCTCCATGACCTTTATCAATCTTATCACCTTATTCTTCATGTCAAGGTCCTCAGATTACTTTAGGTCAGTTTCACTTCAAAATGTTTAATCACAGAAAAGGATATTATGGTAATTGAGGAAGAAACATTGGTGAGTTGTTGAGGTACAACACTGGTGGACCCAAAAACAGGTCCCAGCTCCTTACCAAAAAGCATTCTACCTAAAACAAAATGTTTTATTTTGCTGCCTGTGTAAGAAAAGCAGAGGAAGCAACACCATAGGATGAATGTAGCAGTGGGAAGCAAGGCCTCTCATCTTTCTCACCACTTAGCACACTCTTGCAGGAGTGAGGCACCCATGCTCAGCACCACCTTGCACTTGCAGATGATTTTTGCTTTTGAGGTTCTTCCAGAGATGATGGAGCTTTATTTTATCTGAAGCGTCTCCCTGCTCCAGCCAATTCCTCAATGTTTTTTTCCCCAGTATTTCTGCAGCAGTTTCCTGAAGCACAGAATTGATGCACCTCAGCCTCACACACCCCTAATAAAAGAGCTGCTCTATTGGTGATGTGCCTGCTGTCTGCCATCCCACATACAGCCCCTTTATGCAAACAGCTATGGGATGTGCAAAAATGCATTATTTAATGAAGAAGCCATTTGCTCAAATCCCATAGCTTGGGAGGGACTTTCTCAACATGATTAACAGCTGTAGCAGCAGACAATGAAAAGGCTGTGAAACTAAAGGGGAGGGGACATTGCTTTGTGTTTCTGAGCTTTTTGAAGGGAGTCATGTGGAAAAAAAGCAGCAAACTACAGAATATGAGGGAGGAGGGCAGCCTCAAACCGGAGTGTATTCTAAAGAAGAAGCTGAGAGAGCACAAATGCTGCGATAAGAGCTGCTTGCAAGAGCTATGTGGGCATGGAGAGCCAGTTTTGTCTGCACATTATATTACAAACCACTTGTGACCAGCAGAGCTTTGAGATGCAGAAATGCCTGGAATAATTAGGTCAGTCATAGCTCGATGCAGAAACAGTTAGATCAGGTTCTGCCATGCTGCAACTTCCATTGGGAAACCACGGCCAGCACAGTGCCAGCCTGGGAGAGGAATTAGCAATTAGAATTAGAAAAAGCAATCTGAATTTGAGCACCAAATTTGTGCACCAGTACAGCCACATCCACCTGCAGGCAGCTGGCACCTCAGGTCTCTGGCTGCAGCGGCCAGCACAGGTATGCCAGGGAGATAAAATGTACCATCATGTTTAAACATGGACTGAACCACCTGTATAGAGGAACACATTAAGCCTATGGTGCATAACGTGTTATAATGCTCATCATGCTGAAGGATTTCTGTGGGCAGGGAAGAACTGAATTTAAAGCATTTTCATTATATCTGTAGAAATACCACCTTCCACAGAAAATGGAATCATCCTGTCCAATAGTCCACCTACCACCAGTATTTTCCCACTAACCCATGTCCCTTAGTACACATCTACACGTTTCTTGAACACCACCTCCAGAGACAGTAACTCTTCCTGGGCAGCCTGTTACAGCACCTGACCACTCTCTCAGAGAAGGAATCTTTCCTAATATCCAGCCTGAACCTTTCCTGGCACAACCTGAGGCCGTTCCCTGTAGTCCTATCACCAGTGACAAGGGAAGAGCCAACCTCCACTTCGCTATGTCCTCCTGTCAAGCAGCTGTACAGAGTGATACCTTCTCCCCGGAGCCTCCTCCAGACTGAATAATCAGTTCCCTCAGCTGCTCCTCATAAGACTTGTGCTCCAGACCCCTCACCAGCTTCACTGCCCTTCTATGGAGATTCTCCAGGGCCTTGATGTCTTTTTTATAGTGAGGGGCTCCAAACTGAACACAGTACAGAGTGCAGCCTATGGGGCTCATGAGTGAGAGAGCAGAGAATTTCTGTGGGCAGAGCACTGGGCCCAGCTGAGTACATCCTCCATCCACAAAGATCCACTGAAGCAATGCTGTTTCCTCCTTCAGCATGCATTAGAGGCCACAGCATTTATTTTTCATTTGATTTAAAGAGAAAGAAAGAAAGATGAGCTGATCTGCAGCAGTATGAGAGTACAGTACAAGCGGAATGCAGGTGATGTTCAATTAGTAAAAAAGAGCTTTTTTCCACATTGGCATTAAGGGATTTTTGTACCTACCTTCAGGAATTCTTCTCGCCTTTGATGTAAATTATTCTGAAGAAAATTTAGTGTGTTTATTGTAACAGAATTATGAACACACCCAAATTAATTAGATTTTGCCTTCAGTTGCTAGTCTTCAGCATTTTCTAAATTCTCTATAGTTTGGTGTAATTTCTTGCCTATCACAAAAATACCAATGAAAAACTCAGAGACAAATACAGGGTCTTAAGCTGCAAATGGAAGTAGGTCAATAAAGTTGCATAGAAAGTATCTCAGGAAACAGCAGATATCAAAATAATATTAGCCACTTACCTCATCAACATTTTAAATTCAGTCTCTTCCTATCACGTAATTTAAGAATAAAGCAATATGCTTTATTACATACAATGCTTACTGTAAGCTCCAAGGATTTATAACATAGTAAGGCCTCCTGATCACTTTTGACTGAGGTGTCAAAACACTTTGCTGTGCTAAAGTAATTTTACTAAACACCAGCTCTGGGTAGCGGGTAGTAATAGTATCAGTGAGAGGGTTACGTGGGGGATGTATGTCCAAACATACAACAAAGCACCACCACCTCAGAAAACAAACAAGCAAGCAAGTAAGCAAGCTAGCTAGCAAGCTAAAAAAAAAAAATAAGACAAGCAACCATCCAACTAACCCATGTGGATGGCAGGTGACAGAAATATACCTTATTTCTGGGCAAGGACTGAAGAGAAATTTCAGAGAACATTCTGCAATTGCCAGCACCAAAAAGATGGCAAATGGACTGTCCAGTGATGAAAACAAGCAGCTGAAAGCAGAATGGGCTTTCACTCTTACCTAAAGCATAGCAAGTACATTCCTGTAAGTCTCCTGCCCCATTATTGCTTCAGGGAAATACTTCCTCCATTTGTTCCTACTACGCTAGGTGTTCTCCGGTACAAGCCCTGGAGCTCTCCCTGCCAGTTGCAGGCTTGCCTTGTATCAGCAGCTTGTGCTTCCAGGCTTTGGCAGCATTTTCTGTCCACCCATATCAGGCAGGGGCTGAACCAGCACACTGGGTGCCCCACAGGATGACGTGCTGAACAGCATTACCAGGGCTCTATTGCCATCTGTACCCCTGGCTTCTGTGGACTTTTCCTTCCAGGCAGTCCAATTGTGTATTTAAATCTCTCAAATTAATTAACTGAACACTCATGCCTGTAAAGGGGCCTCTGAGAGCTTAAATAGCAACTGGAGAGGTTGTTTGCCAAGGGGAGGGGGGCTGCCAAGCCTGCTGCACTTCAGCATTTACAGACAATCCAGCCTAATGGAACTGACAGCAGAGAATGAGGCTGGGAAAAAAATCCTAGGAATACTTCACACCACTTGGCCGTGATTCTCTGTGCTGGCAGAACTCTGGCACGATGTGTCTGATCCAGGTGTCAGATGAAGCTATGGGGTCAGTGTTAGGAATCTGCATGTCATCTGTAGATTTCTGGATAATCTGGAAAGGACAGTGGCTATGAAAGACTGCTGCCTCTGCTCCTAAAAGGACCTCTGAAAACGGTGTCGTCTTCAGGCGAATACGTCATTCCTTAGATGGAAGGCAGGAGAGGAACCTTGAGCAGTGCATCTTTGTCATAGCAACAGCTATCACAATAATAAAGGTTTGGCTTTAATATGAACATTGTTAGTTGCAGGAAAGCACTTGACATCTTAAACATAACTGCCATAAAAAAAGCAAGAAATGGGGTCTTTTCTGCTGATTTTTGGCTTACAACACGGTGGACAAAACTTCACAAAAGACAGTAGCAGTTCAGAATTTACCTGTGCAAGAATACTGTAAATTGGACTTTTTACTCAGATTGCAATGTTGAAACATCTGCACAGAAGATGTTTGAAGTTATAGCCCAGAGGCTATTTAATGTTCCTCTAATTTAATTATTTTGTCAGTACAGTAAGTACTAAGACGGGCTTGCCAGGAAACACAAAACAACAAAGGCATCACACATCATCTGCACAGTAACATTTCAGTGAAGCAACCACTCATAAGGGAAGCTTCTTATCTGTATTTGTAAACATCTGAAAGGCGAGTGCAAAGCCATCTGGACATGGTCCTGGGCAAGCAGCTCGTCTGAGCAGGGGTGGGTTCAAATGACCTCCAGGGGTCCTTTCCAACCTCACCCATTCTGTGATTCCATGACGAGACCTTCTGTCTCCAACAAAATCAATCCTATTGAGAAAGCATACGTCTTGTTTCTTGTACAATACATCACACCCCACAGTGTGGGCTATCTTCACCTGAGGAGTAGGGCACTCTGCAAATCATATGTTTTATGCCCATTACATAAGCAGAGGATGTGGCCCATTAATTTTTTTAGTGTTATAATGTGTATGCATGAAATGAAATCAGAAAGTGGATCTGTATCACTTACTCTCCGTAGTGACAAACATACTATACCCTGCCTTCTACACATGCATGCACTGCACCTACTGGTAGGACAGATGAAGACTTTCTTACATTCATCAGCATTCTATGTCTTAGATGCGTTGCACAAAAATCCAGCACTGCTTCCTTTTTTAATCAGTGTTTAAATTCTGATTAAGCCTAGGGAGAGCAGGACTGGCCTGCCTGCCTTAATTTTAAAACAAACTCTGATGCTAAACAGCATGAAAAAAAGCCAAAACAATGTTCAGCCCTTTTCTGGGTTCAGCATGTTGTTCTGAGATTCTGTGGACATAATCAGGGAGAATGCTAACATAACGGGTTGTTATCACAGCACAATGGCTCCTTGTTAGTCTTAGGGTAGAAGAAAAAGTATAATGTTTATCTTCAAAGTACAAGACGTGGGGACTGTAATAATGCTGTCTTTTGTTCAACCTTGTTTCCACAAATTTGCAGATGTTATCATTTTTCTGAGGAACGTTATAGCTGTCCCCTTTTCTTATCCTCCTTCCTTCTAAGCATTAGAACAGAAAGACCTAAGTTTTCAACCACTGAGGTTGTATCAGCTATTAAGCAGGCCATTTTTGTAAAGGCAAAATCCCTAGATATTTACATTGGATATATGGACTAAAACCCCCTGAAAAGGTGATTTAATCAACAAGGTTATGTTTCAGAAACAGAGTACATTACAGTCAGATTAGCAGGGCAACAGCTAAGGACTACTGCACAGCTATGTCAAACAAACTGGATTAGTGTGTATTAAAGCCTTATATATGGCTTGCTCTGACTTGAGATGAGGCAGCATGGTATTTGTGAGGCTTTCACATCACTATGATTGGTCAGCTGGGTTGAGCAGAGCTGTACTCAAAGGCATGGTCTCCTGTTCACTTCATTGCCTGGTTTAAGAAGATAAATTGAATGTAACCAGCACAAAGGTTAACTACCAGAATCAGTTGTTAAGGAAAGCTGTTTTCTTTATTTCTTGCTCTTTACACATGTATTAGATTCAACACAGAGCAGTTGGCAAAACTCTACGGTGTGCCTCAAGCCAAAATTCATTAAAATAGACCTAGTAACACCTGCTGAGCTTTAGATCTGTTAAATTCAGGTAAGCAAAACAGCTATGTCACACATTATCTCTAAATTAAAAAAAAAAAAAACAAAAGCTAAGAAAACCACACCCATTTTAAATACTGCTTTGTGATATTTGATGATCAGTAAAACAGAAGTTCAAACATAAATATATATATGTCTTGACTGTGACTTAAAGCAGCACATCAGATAAATCACAAATAAAGTAGTCTAGGAGACCAAATGGTAAAGAAAAATACTTATTTGGTAATTACTTGCATTTAGTTCTATTCAAGTCTTTACAACACTACTCATTTGACAGTGTTACAACTTAAGTTAACCTGATTCTTACCAGGACACTGCATGACTAAAGTGCACTGCCTGACTATTTGTGCTGTTACTGCTTTTCTGTCCCTTTCTTACACTTTCTGAGACAGTCATTCAAGACTCTATCAATGTCTCAGCTACGACACATTACTTTATAATCCTCTCCTCATTAGGATACCATTGTCAGAGCAAGCAGAGCACCGCTCATGTCAGACAGAAAGGGGCCTATCAAGCAGAGGACGTAAAGGAGGTCCTTCCCAATAGCTTTCCTCAGCTTATTTCAGGAGAACATTGCATTCCTCATTAAAATAGCATGGGTCATAGAAAAAGTTTATCTTCTGTACTGTGCAACAATATCAGGCCCTCAGAAGTTTACCAAAATTGTCTTCGTTCATAGCCACAGTCCTCTGTCTTCCAAAAGTCTTCTCTACCACAGCAGCAGGTAAGAGGAGAAAAAGATTCACACAGAAATATCCAGGAGGGTTTTCCTAGATCATCCGGTAAGTTTTATCTATGTCTGATTTAAACAAGTTATGCTAGTCAGAGCAGAAATGGCTTACTGCTGTTCAGGTAAGGTCAAGCACATCGCCATTGCTTGAACACATCTTGATAGTTAAGCAGACAATGGCTATGGTGTCACCACAGGACCAACAGAAGAAAACAGAGTATGTTATTTTCCCTCTCCTGCTTAGGGTGCTTCAATTTGTTAGAAGATAAATAGATTGACCAGAATCTGAATTAACATATTGTATTAACTGAACTGAGACCACATGCAAAGACAAAATATTTCGTGTTAACATCATTTTGCAGTAGCATGTGTCCTTCATCCTGAAAACATAAGTGAGAGAAAGATGACTCCAGTATTCCCAGTTCTATAGGGAGTTCCATGATTTTATTCAAGGAGTTTGGTATGAACTAGGATCCCGTTTCAACCATTCCACGAAGGCAACATCTTGCAAAGAAAAATAACCCTAGAGAATATTTTCTGGTGGTCTGAGTTGGAGGAGTTGTGGTGGGACTTTCTGCAAAATGGGACGCCTGCAGCACTCAGGGCACAACCAAGCATTTGTGCCTTTGGCATAGCTCTCTGGAAAGCCAGAAACACCTCAGGTTACCTGGACGTCTGAAATAATGTCGCATATCTACTGAGATTTTACAGAAAATCTGGCTTACCTGGCTTTGTTTCTCACTAACTAAAAAAATCACAGAAGTGCCTCTCTGCTCCACTGGAATCACAGAATAACCTGGATATATATATATACATATATAAAGTTTAAACTTCAGAAACTCCCAGTAAATCAGAGGCTATAATCTGAAAATATGAGTGGTTTTAGATTCCTCCTAATATGTCTAACAGTCTAGTGTCTGTTTTCACTTGTTTGTTTTTTTTTCCATAGCCACTTCTATTCAAAAGAGATAATACTATTAAACACACTGCTGATATGGTCTGTAAAAACGCATTTTATTTTGCTCAATGGAGCTCATGACAGATATAGAAGTAACAGGGGAACAAGAAGTGTAACGGAACAATGGGACGGTTAGCAAAATTTCCTTCCAAGCAGAAACTCAATAGCAGAAGAATGGAAGGAAGAGGATATGAGCTTGTTTGACCCAGAGAAGTCAGCACAGTCATTTTCCCAAGGCACAATTTCATCAGTGATGAAAAAAAGGAATCCACATAGAGATAAAATATTAATGTTAAGCCTAAGGAAATCTCCATGTTTATTTGGCATTTGCAATAGCAGAACAGAGGAAGAAAATGAAAAAAAAAGAACAATTTCAAATCAACATCAGTAAATGATTTTATTTTACAGGTAAAAAGTCCATGTAGAACTCACCATCAAAAATTAAAAGTAAAACAGATAATTTAGGATAATTTAAATTGACCGCATAGAATCCTGAAACAGAAGACAGGAGAAAAATAATTACTATCCCAAAAACCGTTTTGCCATCACCAGGAGAATAAAGAAAGGTTTCCTCTTTGAACTGAATGACTGTTTTTCTCACATGTTGTTCTAAACACCTGAACTAACCTCTGTCAAAAACAGAGGCAGAAGCAGGACAGGTTCTACTCACACAGTTATTTTGTGACAAGTATTTTTCTTTATGTTTTAGTATTTCTTTGTTAAGAAGGGACAGTGACCAAAGAGAAAAAGGAAGCTGTCATGAGTGATGAACATTTTCTCAGATCTTAGAGAAGAAATCACTCCCATCCCTAAAACCAGTCCACTCATCGCATAGATGTCAGTTCCATTAAGGTTCTTTCTAAAAATAAAGTAATTTGCTTATAGTGGTGAGTGTTTGAAGATGCTGACACTGACAAAGCAGCATCTCCTTTATCTTCTTATTTTCCTCTTGATGTCTAGGTAACACCCCAGTGTCAATTATTTAAAATAAAGACACCTTTTCCAATCAACATATTTACTCCTCCAGAAATGCTAATGGAAACTCAGCACCAGAATAAGAAAGAAATGCAAGGAGGGCAGCAGTGCTGTACTTTCATCTGTCACTGATGATCACTGCTGTCAGAACTAGTATAAAAATTACCCAAAAGACAGGCATCCAAATTTATGCTAAGTAAACACTTGAATCTATTACATACAGTAGAAACCTAGTTTTTATCTGGTCATTGCTCTGAGTAGTTATTTCCCAGCCTGTCTTTCCTATTGTACATACACACAGCCAGTCATTTCACTGTAGAAGACCATCAGGCTGATCAGCCATGATGACCTCATTTCTAATTCATGCTGAGTACTCCCAGTCATCTTCCTGTCCTGCGTAATATCTGGAAATGGATTCCAGGATCATTTGCTCCATCACCATCCTGGGGACTGAGTGAGGTTGACCAGTTTGCAGTCCCCTACATCTTTCTTTCCCTTTTTGGGGGAAGGAGTGACTTTTGCCTTCTTACAGTCCTCAGGATCTCTTTTCAGTCAGCACCTCCTCTCTGATGATATTTTAGAGCCAATTGTGAGTGACAGTTTCCTCAGTGCACTTGGGTTCACTCTCATCAAAGCCCATGGACACCTGTTGGTTGAGTTTATTTAGATGTTTACTAAAGAAATAATTATCTACTGAGAATAAATTTATACTGCTCTGGACTTTCCCATTGGTACTGGGGCTTGAGATTACTCAGTACAAGTCTTGTCAGTAAGCACAGAGATGAAGAACATATTGAGGGCAAAGACATCCCTATGTCCTTTTCCACAAGGCCTCCTTTATCACAAGGCCTGTCTGGTCTTGGTCCTGCATTTTCATTGCTCTACTTCTGTTGATGCCCCTGCAAAAACTTTTATAGGAACGCCTGACATACCAGAAGGCTGTGCTGCCATTCAGCAAACCTGGAAAGGCAGGAGAGCTGGGCGGAGAGGAACCAGATGAGGCTTAACAAAAGCAATTGTAGAGTTTTGCACCTGGAGAGGAATAACTGGATGCACCAGCACAGGGTGGAGGATGACCTGCTGGAGAGGAGTTCTGCAGAAGAGATCTGGGGGTCCGGGGTGGACTGCAGGTTGGCCATGAGTGAGCAGTGGTGGCCAAGAAGGCAAATGGGGTGCATTAAAAAGAGCATGGCCAGCAGGTCAAGGGAGATGATCCTCCCCCTCTACTCTGCCCTGATGAGGCCTCACCTGAAGTATCATGTTCCATTCTGAGATCCCCAGTACAAAAAAGACAGGGATCTCCTGGAAAGAGTCCAACAGAGGACCAGGAAGATGATAAAGTGCCTGGAGCAACTCCCCAGTGAGGAAAAACTGAGTGACCTGGGTCTGTTCAGCCTTGAGAAAAGAATACTCACTGGGGATCTGTTCAATGTCTATAAATACCTAAGGTGCAGGAGACAAAGAGATGAGCCCAGATGCTTTTCAGTGGTGTGTGGCAATAAGACAAGGGCAAATGGCCACAAAGTGAAGCACTGGAAATTACACACAAATGTGCATAAGAAATTCTTCAAAGTGAGTGTGACAGAGCTCTGGAACAGGGTGCCCAGGGAGGTTGTGGAGTCTCCTATAGAGATATGCAAGACATACCTGGACACCTGCCTATGCAGCCTGCTGTAGTGAGCCTGTTTTGGCAGAGAGAATGGACTCGATGATCTCTACAGGTCCTTTCCAGCCCCTGTAATTCTATGATTTTGTGGTACCTCTTGCCAAATTCCACTCCATACGGGCTCCAGCTTTCCTAATCCAATCCCTCCATGATTAGAGAGCATTTCTGTGTTCCTTATGGATCTCCTGTTCCTGCTTAAATCTCTCAAATGCATCTTTTCTGCATCTGAGCTTAGCTGGGAACTCCTTATTCATTCCTGCAGGCCTCCTGCACTTTTTACTTGATTTCTGCCTTCTGAGATAGACCATTCTTAAGATTGAAGAAGGTTATCCTTGAATATTAAAAACCTCTCTGGTGTCCCTCTTCTCTCCATGGCTGTATTCCATGACATTCTTCTGAGCAAATCTCTGAATAGGTCTAAATCCTTTCTGAAGTCCAGTGCTGTGGCCTTGCTTTTTGACTTATTCCCTCCTCTCAGGATTATCCCATGGTCACTGCATCCAAGACTGTTCCCTGACAAGTTGGTAGAAGTATATTTCAGGTCCCTCTGAGCACTTGTGCTCTTTGGTTCCTTGATCAGGACGCCATTGGAATTGTGCGTTGGAAATTTCTTGAACAGCAAACTTTTCATAGAGTCATAGAATCAAAGAATCATTTGTGTTGGGAGGGACCTTTAAGATCACCTAGTTCTAACCTCCCTGTTACAGGCAAGCACACCACCCTGTAGACCAAGTTGCTCAAAGCCACATCCAGCCTGGCCTTGAATGCTCCCAGGGCATACCTCACCGGGCAACTTGTTCCAGTGTCTCTCCACCCTCATGGTGAAGAATTTCTTCCTAATATCCATCCTAAATCTACCTTCTTCCAATTTAAAACCATTTCCCTTTGTCCCATCACTACATGCCCTTATAAAAAGTCCCAGCAAACCAGGATACGGTTGGCCTTTTGGGCTGCAATCTCACACTGCCGGCTCATGTTGAACATTTTATCAACCAACACCCCCAAATCTTTGTCCTCAAGGGTGCTCTCAACCCATTCTCCATCCAACCTATAAATGTTCTTGGGATTGCCCCCACTCTGATGTAGGAGCCTGCACTTGGCCTTGTTGAACGTCACAAGGTTGGCATCGGCCCACCTCTCAAGCCTTGACCAGGTTCCTCTGGATGTCCTCCCTTCCCTCTAGCGAGTCAACTGCACCACTCAGCTTGGTGTAATCTGCAAACTCACTGGGGGTGTGCTTGATCCCACTGTCCATGTCATCACCAAAGATGTTAAATAACTCTGGTCCCAGCACCAATCCCTGAGGAATACCAGTATCCACTTGGACGCTGAGCCACTGATGACAGCTCTCTGAGTGTGACCATAAGCAACTGTAGGCAAAGACTAGTTCCTTTTGCAGATAATTGTTGGGTTTTTGCTTCATAGATGCAGGCTTATGGCATTGTCTCCACAGCACAGATTATTTCACCATCCCCACCTTGTCTCTCAATACTGCCTCAGGTTTCAAACTGGCTCGAAGGTTTCAAGGTACAAATCTCCTAGCCCCTGTTGTCCGCCAGAGCCCTGAATTTGAATTTGCTGTGTAGGTGCTGAACTACAGAATAACATTCTCCCACAGGACCTGTCCTAGCCTGATGCCTCTGAGATGCAGTTGATTTGCTCCAGCAGTTGTTGGTGACACTGGCCCATGGCACATCATCAGCACTGCTAAGCAAATATGCACTAAAAAAAAAAAAAAAAAAAAAAAAAAGCTTTTGGTCCTCCAAGCAATTTGCTGCATTTGTTGTCTCCTTCTGTTAACTGCCCTCATTACAATCTAAGTTGTCTGTCAGCCACAAAATAAATAAATAAATAAATAAAGGGCTAAAAATAAAGAGAAAAAAAAGGTTAAAAAAAAACAAACAAAGAAAGAAGAACTGTTTTAGCAAGTGATCAGCAAAGCTAAAGAGAAATCTTGGAACAGCTTAAAAAAAAAAGAGAGAATTTTGTCAGTGTATCTCAGGGCAACAAGTGAAGGCACAAAATTCCAGAAGACAATGTCAGAAACAGTGGAAATGCTAACCATTAGTGTACACCAGTAGTCAAAGGATGCCTACCAACACGTAACCCGTTCAGTTTGACACTCACCAAAGGCTATATATTATTTTCACTTATTTCACGTGACCATAAGTGGTATATAATGTAGAAATTGTATTTCTTGAACAGGTAGCTTGCATACATTCATCAGGGAAGAAAGCTGCTGTTTTACCACAAAAAGCATTACTGGATGTAGAGTGGATGAAGCCAGAAACCCAGCAGGATGTGGGAGGTTACTGAACCATCACATACAATTCCAGTGGGAATTAAATTCTTTATTAAATGGTATTAAATAGGTAAGGAAAAGAAGGGTGAAGTGCCAGGAAGGAAATGTGGGCTGGACACTCCTGCTGTTTCATTCTTTAACTGCTAAAAAGCACTCGTTCAGGCACTGCCAATTTCCCTAGAAGCAAAGAAAGAAAATTTTGAGATCTGTGCTACAAATGAAAATTCCTGAACACAGAGGTACGGCAGAAGCAAGGCTGTCTCAGAGTTTGCAGCACTAAAGGTCTAATTCCCTGCTGTAGGACCAACAGGGGGGCGGTACACAACAGTGCCTTTCCATGTGTCACAGTCTAGTAGTGATGCTTAGTGTATGCTGGAGAGACTTAGCACTAAGCCTGCTTGGCTCCAGACTGTGATAGTGACCAAAGATGCCAAACTAAATGATTCAATTCCTAAAGCCACTTCGTGGGGAACTTGGAGGAGAAGTCAGAGGAGAGATGGCGGGCTAAAAGAAATGGGGGAAAAAAGAGATGAAGACAGCTGCTTGTAGCACCTGATTGAACAAATGAGCTGTCTCAAAAAAAAGAAAACCAAACTTGCTAACCACACTTTGGGTAGAAACACATGGTAAATTCAAGGCTACTACGGCTCCTTTCAGATACGGGCTTCATTTCTCAATTAGTTTATATGCACAACAGTAGAAGCAAATATTCAAGAAAGTTGACATTATACATGAAAAAAAATCGGGCCTCCCAGAAAAGCTTCAGTTGGAACTAAGGCACAGAAACACTGCCACAACAACAACAACAAAAAACAACAGTACTTCATTTCAGTGACTTGCTGCAGCCAGGAAAGAAAAGGAAAACAGCAAATCTTCTTTCTAGTCTCAAGGTCAATTAGACAGGAAGGAAATTCTTTCAGCTTGAGCAGACTCTTCCAAGATCCAAATGTTAGCTAACATTATTATGCCAACTGATTAAGACACACGCGAAATGAAGCTTTCCTCAGGAAGAGAGAGCAAAGCACAGAATCCAACACAGTGCACCAAGTGAGGATCCAGGGCTGGTGGTGCCCCTCATCCACCTGCAGCCTGTGGGATTTTACATTCTTCAGAGTAGCAAGATGAAAAAGGTCCCCTTTTCACTTTCTCCTTTAAGATATCAGATTTCTGTACAGTTAAAGATTTTCAAAAGATCTGCAGGTTATGATGGTCAGCTTTGCTGTTCTAGTTCTCAAACAGCAACCATCTGCAGTTCTGTAGAGAAAAGCAGTTTCAGCTTGTGTTGACTTGGAAATACGGAAAAAATGACACTTTATTTCTTTGGGTTGACATAGTGAAATGTCTTTGAAAATAAAGTTTACATTCTATATTCTATGAATCGAGAGCTAAAATTGTGCTTCATTGCAAAGCTGCAGAACTTTACTATCTTGTTTAAGAGTGAAATGTGATTCCATGGCTGTTTTTTGCATACTTCTTGGACGGATGGATACTTCGCACATAAAGATAATAATTGAACAGCAAATTGGATCCACGCATTCCATTTGCCTACAGAGATGAAGAACTGCTGTAAGACTACAGCAATCAGTCTGGTTTTCCACACATGTGCTAACCACAGAAGACTGTGCTTCAGAGAAGTTGCACTCATTTGGCTGTTAAGGATATTGTGCTTCCTCAAAGTGTGATCAGACAGTGTGGACTTGTGCAGAAAATGTATGACAGTGTCTCATTTCAGTGCTTCACATTTACGTATGATTATTAACGTATAATGTTCAGTGTATGAGTTCAGAGGAAAGAGATCTTCAGAAACTCACATTATCTCTTCCAACTTCAATAATAAGTGTAATTCGTTAGACTCAGGTGTTTTCCATTACTTTAGAATTCTGATTATGATAAGCGGACCACTACGGTGCTGTGGCAGAGAGAGTTGCATAGGACAGACTATGCAAGGTTTTATACAAGCAAAGCCTTCTGGCAGTGAAAAAGCCTTGAAGGCGAAGGCAGGGAAGACAACCTCAAACATAAGATGGGTGCTGTTGATCTGATTTCTCCATTCCACTGCATGGCCCCTGGAAAGAGGAAGGGGAAGCAGAAGGGGAAAGGCAAGGGAAATGGAAAGGATCTACAAAGACCATCTAGTCTGGCTGGCCACCTCAGTGCTAACTCAAAGTTACAGCATATTATCGAGATCATTGCCCAAATGCCTCTTGAGTGCTAACAGGCAAAGGATGTCAGGCATCTCACTAGGAAGCTTGTTCTGGTGGCAGACCACCCTCATGGCAGAGAGATGTTTCCCAGTGCCCAGCCTGACTCTCCCCTGGCATTCCCATTCTGCCGTCTGCTCCCAGGAGGAGAGTCTGGCACCACTGCTGCTTCTCCTCCTCAGGGAGTTGCAGGGAGCACTGAGGTCCTCTCAGCCTCCTCTTCCCCAGGCTGGGCAACACAAGTGTCCTCAGCCTCCTTACAGGATGTGCCTTCCTGCCCTGTTGCAAGCTGCCTTGCCCTTCTGGATGTTTTCAAGGACCTTTTCATGCTGTGGACTCCAGAACTGCACATGATAACCAAGATGAGGCCACACCAATGCCAGACCCAATGAGAGCATCCCCTTTGACTGGTTGTTCTATGTTTCATGCATCCCACAACCTGGTTTGCCATTTGGCTGCCAGGGCACTGCTGGCTCACATTAAGCTTACTGTTGACCTGCACCCCCAGATCCCTTCCTGCTGAGCTGCTTTCCAGCCACTTCTCTCAGTCTGTGACTTTGTCTGGCATTGCTCTGTCCCAGCATTTTCCTTTGTTGGACTTACTGCCATTGCTGATTGTTGAGTGTTCCAGTCCCTCTTCAAGGCTTCTCATCAACAGAACCTTGCAACTTAATTTGTAGCAAACTTGCTAAGGATGGATTCATTGTCAGCATCCAGATCACCAATAAAAATGCTGAATGGTACTGGCCCTAGAATTGAGCTGTAGGGAGCACCAGTAGTGACTGGCCACCAGCCAGATGTAGCCCCATTCAGCATGATTCTTCGACTTCTACTGTTCAGCCAGTTCACCACTCAGCATAGTGTGAACCTGCTCATCTCACAATTGGACAATCTGTGCAGAAGGAATTGTGAAGGATGACATCAAATGCCTTACCAAAATCCAGAAAGATTACACCTACTGCCATCCCCTAAGTGGGTGGATTGATACTAAAATCAGAACAAACACATTTTTCAGCTGCTTTTTAAAATATTCATGGATTTACAGAAAGGTTTGGGTCAGAAGGAACCTTAAAGATCTAGTTCCAACCCTCTGCCATAGGGGTTTAAAGAAGTGTTTCAAATCTGAAAGGCAAGATCTCTTGGTTTGCGTGATTATTGTCTTCATGTTTCTGGAAGTTCTGCCATAAAATTTAAAAAGTTATTGTTTCTTTTTCAGTGAAGAACACAACAGTCTATTGTTAGACCCTCAGTGACAGATCATCTTGATTCTGGAGCTGGAGCAGGAAGAGATTCCTCATCTTCTAGGAAAGTCCAACATATTGAACCAGGTCTGTTCTATAACTGCCTTATGATGCTCTGGGAGAAAAGTGGATCAATAAGGAGGAGCAGTCAAGATTTTGAGATCTGTGAAAGTTCACAGGAGCCTGAGAAAGGCAATTAAATCCCATGTCACACAGTGAAACATGTCAGCAGAGAAAAGAAAAGGGTATAAATCTAGTATCCAAGGTTCTGTATTGGAGTTCATGGATTTTTAAGTATAGTACCATTTCCAATTGGGGCAACATTCATTTTTAATGTAATTTTGTAGGAATTTAAAGAGATTGCCTTTTCTAGTATTTTTTAAACGGTCTCTTTCCCACCTCCCCCTCAGTAAAAACAAACAAACAAATTTCTTTCCATTTCCCTTCTGCCTTTGACAAACTCATTTTCAGACCTTGGGACACACTTTGGGCAGCATATTTAGGATCCCATGGAACTCTGCTGCAAAATCAGCACCAGCCAGACACAGTGCAAGCCTGTCTTGGTACACCACGTCTGTCCTGCACCCAAACCATCAGAAAAGACAGTCGCCTTTCAAAGCTACTGTATGTGTCCACAAGTGACAGTGAGCGAAGAAAAGCACTTTATGGTAGACTTAGTACAAGCTGCTTTTCAAAGTAGCTGTAATTCACTGCTTGTTTTCAAAGGTTTCGGCTCCTGCCAGACAGAGGAACAGCTTTGCTGGGGAGTTTGTCCATGAAGCCTCACCTACAGATAGGTTTAAGAGAAACTTGCAAGTCAGAGATAGATACAAATGCAGAATGAGTAGATGAAAACCAATATTTTTGTTACACATTGTACTATGTATTCTTTATAATGGCAGTCTATTATAGTGGGCTTTATATAAGATGAAATTGAGAAGAAATCTTAGTGTGACTCACCTTTCATCGTTCTGAAGCATTAAAAACTTTCTGCTTTCCACTCACCGTACTGTTAACAGACCTATCAGATCCTGTCAGTGCTGTTACTCCCAAAATACGTCCCGTTATGATGTTGAAACCCAGACTCTGATAACACCACATTGCCATTGACATAGAAGCAAAAGCAGCTGTGTAGATACGAATTGGAAGAAAATACCAAAAATTGACCAAAAATAAGAACAGGCTACGTCATAGCTCCAAGGATCAGTAGTTTGCCCCAAAACTTGGCGGCTCCATGAACTACAGTTCATGTTGGGGGGAATAGAAGTGTAGCTTAAGTCTGTTCAGACAAAATCTGTTACTGTTTTTCATCTGCTTGATGGCAGCATAACTCAAATTTTTATTGGTCAGGTATTCTCATCACAAACCTGGTAGTGACTGAGTTGCACTGAAATGATCCATGATTAAAGGGCATGAAAAACAAGATATTACTTTAACCTATGACCACGGCTTTTTCCTTTCAGCCTTTTATTATAACCTGATCATACAGAAGCAAATGGCTTAAATTTAGCTGTGCATTTCCTACAATAATGCTCAAGTACTAACATAAATGGATCAGGTATTCTGTTTAGTATTATTAATTCTAGCCTTCGTTCAGCATTAGGAAAGTCAAATTATCCTTGCTATCAAAAATCTTAAAGGCAAAGAACAATCTTCAGTAAAAATGGACAGTTTAGTATGCAGCTGATGGGTAACTCTTCTTCACATGGCCAAAGCTTGCACTAAGTGTAAAGGTCATCAGAAGACCACTGATAGATTTATGTGTGGCAGATTATTTTTTGGCAAAACTAGAGGTCAACAGCCCTCTCCACTGAACATGCAAAAGGGGAACACATATGTGACCCTTCTGAATATGTTTACATCTGCAAGTACTTCTAGACTTCATAGAAGTATAATCCATAGTTTTCTGTATTGCTAAAGTGAAAAAATAGATACACAAATTTCATGTTTCTCTTTCCAGTGTTTTCCAGATCTAAACGTTCTGATCCAATCAGCGACGTCACACGATGTACTGTAAAGTCCTATGCTCACTGTAGATCATATTTCCTGCACACGGTCTAACTCTGAGCAACTAAATAAAGGTGGTCCATACTCAAACAGCACGATCATTTCAGGTCCTAGTTCTTATTATTCAAGTATATGGTAAGACTGAGAAAGGGGATAGCAGCTGAAAAGGATGACATGATTAGGAGCTCATAATGCATTGAAGACAGCCTTCTGGCAACTTCTCATGGGAAGCTGCTCCCCTTCAGAAGAGCAGAGTGTAGAGTTCTTTCATACAGTGAATCCCTCTTTTGAGAAGAAATGTCACTCTGCAAATTATGTCAATTCTGCATAGCAGGTCAGTGAATTCTGGAGTTTAAACTGATAGCATTCCGTGAAGCTTTCTCAATCCGGCACTACATTTTTTCATCCTGTGCCTGGACAGAAACAATTCTGGGTTAAGTAAGAAAACATTTACTTGTGCAAACTTGTTTAGTTTTAAAATAACAAGAGACCACTTTTTCTCAGTGACTGCAAATAGCGAATGAGCTTCAATAGGCCTCATGCAGGTGGCCGGTATTTTGTTGGATTAGTGTCTGTAATTTAATTTACCTAACTAATGTTACTCTGGTTGATCCACTCAGGTTAAATTACAGCATGGGTGACTCCAGGGTGAATGCTGAGAACACTCAGAAATTGGTGAGAAAGTCAAGATAGGCAACAGGATTGTTCCCTAAGGCCATACGTCTCTCATCAGACAGATGTTAAGCTGTTAAAAACAAGGAGTCTTAAGGAACCAAGCAGTGCTTCCTGGTTAGAGGAACTGTGATGAACATGGCCAGACTGCTGATGAGTGTAGCAGGGATGTCACAGGCTGAGGTGAGATTGGGCAGGGTTGTTCTCCCCTGAGCTCCCAGAGAGGGGAAAACTGCTCACTCACACAGCTGGGCCAACCAAAAGTGTACTCCTTTATGAATGTCCATCTGTGCACCATCCAGACAAACACGTTCACTTGGAAGGGCTGATCTGAACCACTTACTATGACTCCAGAGACCAGAACAGTCATGTACATTGTGCTAATTTGCATTTGGATCTGGCACAGTTTGAAATCCATCCCCAGATGTACTTGCAATGACAGAATTACTGCATGTCACCTGCTGAGAAAAAACGTGTCACTTGCATTAAGCAATGAAGAATAAACTAGAGCTTCTCCATTTAACTTACTGCTTGATGACTGGGTCTCAATTGGGCTAATTGAACCTGGTAATTACGTTCTGGGAATGAGAAAGAAGAAAAAGACAGCGATATCCTTTCCAACCCTGCCATCCACCAGTACCCCCAAACCCTTTTGAACAAGGCTGTGATCCATCCTTACATCCCTCAGCTTATACTAACAGTGGGGGGTTACCAGGACCCACGTGCAAGACTTTGCACTTGGCTTTGCTGGAACTCAGAAGGTTCTCCTGGGCCCACTTCTCGAGTATGTGTAGGTCTCTCTGGATGGCATCCCATCCCCTGGACATGCCAACCACACCACAAAGCTTGGTGTTGTCCACAAACTCAATGAGGGTTTATTCAATCCTACTGTCAATGTCATTGATGAAGATGTTAAAGAGCACCAGTTCCAGTACTGACCCCTGAGGGACACCACTTTTCACCCATCTCCATCTGAACTCTGAGCCACTGACCACCCCTCTCTGGGTACAATATTGCAACCAGTTCCTCATCTATCAAGCAATTCACCCATCAAATTCATATATTTCCAATTTGGAGAAAGACATTATGGGAAACCGTGTGAAAGGCCTTACTGAATTCTGGATAGATTACATCAGTGCCACCTCCGTTGTCCACTGACACAGTCACACCAATATAAAAAGCAATAAGGTTTGTCAGGCAGGACCTGTTCTTGGAGAAGCCATGCTGGTTCTCAGGTATCAGTGTCCTCTCTTTCCTGTGCCTTAGCATAACTTCCAGGAGGATCAGTTCTATGATCTTCCTGGCTCTGAGGGGAAGCTAAGGTCAGTGGTTCCTGAGGTCATCCTTTCTACTCTTCTTAAAAATGGGCACAACACTGCCTTTTTTCCACACACCAGGGACTTCACCTGGCTGCCATGTCTTTTCAAGTACCATGAATAGTGGCTTGGTGATTACATCAGCCAATTCCCTAAAGACTCTGGGATGCATCTCATTGGGACCCACAGACTTATGGATTTTCAGGTTCCTCAAGCAGTAACAAAGATGATCTTCATTTATGGTAGGAGAGGTTCCTGCCTTTCAAGCCATCCACTTGAGGACTGTATGTAGAGCAGTCACTAGCGAAGACTGAGGCAAAAAATTATTGAATACCTCAGCCTTCTCCTTGTCTGTTTCTAACAGCCTGCCTGTGTTGTTCGCTAAGGAGGATGTGCTCTCCTAGACCTCCTTTTCTGGTCAATGTACCTACAGAAGACTCTTATCCTTCATTGAGCCCCTTGCCAAGTCCAGCTCCAGTTAATGAATTGTGAAATTTGAATACCTATATTAACTACTAATTCCAAGTGCTTAAGTGCATTGACAGCAACAAGTTATAGCATATCAGCCATGCTCAGCTTCACTACTTCATTCTTTGACCTTAAGAACTGCTTAGAGAAACTTCAGGGACTGAAGGAACACTGATGTGTCCCTACTGTTGTACTTGCAGGCAACAGCACCGATACCAACATAGTGTCCTCATCTCAGTGAGAACCTCAAAATGAATGGTCTGAGAATGACCTTCTACCTTCTCCTTCTTCTTCCATTTCTCATTTCATGCTAAAAGGACAAAAGAGATGGGAAGTAATGCCTCACAATTAAGCAGCAATTGGTTTTAGTCTGTAAGGCATCTATGTGCTTATAAGATTGATTCAAATGAAAGGCAACAGAAGAGCAATGAAGCTTAAACCCAGGAGAATGCATATACTAAATATACTATAATAAAATGGGATAAGAAACAGCACAAGTGGATATAAACTCACCTCCCCCAGAAACTATGGAAACAGAGGAAGAAAATAAGGTCTGGAATGCAGATAGTTCTCTTTTATTTATCGTTTACTTCTATCTCAGTATGACAGTCTTTTCAGTCTACATTTATTTTTACCTGCATCTCCTCGTGTAAGAACAGGCTGTGCAACCATTGTATTCACAGGTAGTAATGTGCAAGACTGCTGGCTCAGTCAGAGTATGGTGTACATAATGAAGCAATATGAGTTAATGTCACCACAGCAATGAACTGCAAATGACAACAAGACACTGAACATCAAGCAAAATCTCAGAAAACAGCTGCCTTATCTGGAAAAACTCAGTTATCATTCCCAACATGTCTTCTGGTCACTTAGAAATCATAGGAACTTCATGATGCAATATTTGTTGTCATTCAGACTTCAACTGCAACTTGGCATATATGGAGAAAAAACACAAGCTGTTATTCTCCAATTAGAGATTAATTTTGTCTTCACTATGTCTTTTGTGGACATGAAAATGGGTAAGTAATAATACCACAGGGCTTGAAACACAATGTCCATTTAGTAGAGGCAGGGGAATAAAAATATTTAACCTCCCAGAAGTGAGAAGTCAGATTGAGGCAGAGATTTCAGCATGTTCTTCAGCACACCTATTTCTTCATGTGACAGTAGAGTGAAAAGTATGATAAATATTGCCACATTCCCAGCCCTAACAGGTACACAAGATGTAAGCAAGACCTATAAATGTCTGAAGAGAAGGAGTGACAAATGCATGAAAGAGGTCAATATGCAAGATCTTTTTGCCTCATCTGAAGAGAGTGTTAAGGAAAAATACAAATGGTACAGCAACTTCCAATTAACTTCCATGTTGTGTTTAAATAATGGTTGAATACAACCTTTTTAACTTTTGTCACAAAGAATGAGCAAACTGCATCTGGATATTCATTCAAGGCATTTTTGGTCTTTATTTTAACTAACAAAGTTGCCCCAAGCACAAACTTAAGTGTTTAAGCATTTAAAATGCAGGTCTATACAGTCTCAAAGTATGACGCTCTGTCCCTTCCGAAGGGAATATCCACCTTCAATAAAGCAGAAGTAGGTAGATATTGTAAAGTGTCTCATATTATCTGATAATTTTCTGTCTTAACTGCTTTCTGTATCTTGCTCACTGCATCAAAATTATAGAAGGACTCCTTTTAAAATAAAATATACTGCAAATGAGTCAAAATTACGCATGGTTTATCTCTTTGGCTGCTCTTAACCAATCTTCCCTTTATCGCTATTGTTGAAACACATGTGTGCTACTTCTGCTCACCCCTTTCCTGAACCTATGGAAACTTACTTTGCATTCATGTCTCAGCTTACAGGTCACATGCAAGCCCCTATATAACAGAACATTGATCTGTTCTGTTGTTGTTTTTTGGTTTTTGTTTTTTTTTGCATTGATTTTAAGAGATTTTAAGAGAATGAGCAGAGAGAGACCATTCCAAAAATCCCTTTGTAACAACTTCGTTTTAACCTGTTGTGAACTGCACTGTAGACTAGATCATGTGTTCAGTAAATCTTAGTCTCCAAATGAGGAAGTGAAAATGGACTGTGAACTACTAATAAAGCTATTAATGTACTTTTTTGTGTTGTCAACAGTATTAAGCATGTACCAGTAGCTTACTAATTGCAGGCTACCTTGAGGCTTATTATTACAGCAGCTTTGCTTTAACTTTTAGTGCACACAAGCTGTGTGCACTGTGTGTATTTGCCATTTATTTGCCCTTTCCTCATCTCACTGCTTCAACAACCAGTGAACTACCAGCTTTATTTGAGAGCTGCATGACTGCAGAGTACACCTCCAGAGCCAGAGAAGCAACAAAGAAAGAACAGCTTGGTTTCTTTCTTTTTTTTTCCTTTTTTTTTTTTTCTTCTTTTTTTCTGAAAGCAATTAACATGACAAGGAAAACAAAAATACACAGAGGTCTTAAAAAATACGGCACCGCAATACTTAATAATGAGGACTAGCCACATTTAAGCAAGAAGCCATTTATACTGAAGTAATTTTGAATTTTTATTGTCTCAGAAGGTGTGAGAGGAGAAGAAAGAATGAATATTAATAGCATTTGAAATAAAGCTGTTAAACGTTATTCAGCTGTCCCACTTAATGCTGCTGCCTACTTCCCAGGAGAACCAGAAGCAACAAGCAAATCTCCCTCTACTTACTTTATGTTGCCTATGTCCCCCAGAGCACAAGCTACACTGTAACCAATTTTACTAGACAGCTTTAGGATGGTTGTTGAAATTAAGGTAGCAAATGAGTTATTTCCCCTTAATTTGGATGTGAGCACTGTCCTTTTACACCCCTAAGTATTCCAAGACATTGTCTTCATTTTTTATCTGAAAAGGAATTCTGTAAAAGAGAATATGTGTATGTAACTTTAACATATACATACTTAAAAAAAAGTAATTCCTCCCCTATTTTTTTGAAAGAATTTAGAGTGCTGTGTATGAAAACAACTTAGCCCGAGCACCTTTCTCCACACAGTAACGTGCTGTAACTACTAGCAAAAAGCTCATCTTGAAAAGTACAGTAAATCTGCACAGAAACAAAACAAGATAATGATTAAAAATTAATCTGTTTAGCAACATAATTCATAAGCAAAATAACAAGATCAACAGTAGGTGGTATAATAACGGAATTAAATAAAGTTACTTCTTTTTTAACAAAATGTTGTGCTTGCTTGCTTCAGTTTTATTCTCCAGCTGAACATCCACCTGAAAATAATTCTTAAAAATATATCAATCTGGGTCACTACAAACTCATCAGGCTCTTTGCAGATGGGTAATGTGATACTACACCTGTTGTATCTCAGTTGCTTGTTAAAATACAGTTTAAGTCATCAGCAACCAAAGTCTACAGCCAGCTGTTCGTTGTTAAGTATAGTGGGTTGGTAAAATTAGTTCATTTTACAGTGAAAAAGTAATACATATATATGTATTATTTTGGTAAGCTATCACTGAATATGGAATGGTCTCTGCATATCACACCATCTCAGAATCACAGAAAGTTTGAACCTGGAAGCATCTCTGGATGACACCCTGCCCAATCCCTTAACCACAGCCACACACAGTCATTTGTTCACAACCAGGTGGCTTTTGAAGATTTCCACAACCCCTCTTTGCAGTCTATGCCAGTGCTCTGTCACTTGCACAGTAAAAAGTGTTTTTTGATGTTCAGACAGAAACGCTTGCGTTCTGGTTTGCACCCACTGCCTCTTGTCCTCACACTGAGCCCCACTGAAAAGAGCTCGGATCCATCCTCATTGCAGTCTTCCTTCAGGTACTGATTCACACTGATAAGGCCATCCTGAACCTTTTCCTTCTACTTCTGAGCCTTTCCTTCTCAGCTCTCTCAGCCTCCTCCTTTCCACATCAGATACTCCAGTCCCTTAGCCATCTTATTTGTGTTTTTCTGGATTGGCTCCAACATGCCCAGGTTTCTCCAGAACTAAGGAGAACAGAACTGGACCTATGTCTGTCATCTGTGGTCTCACCAGAGCAGAGCAAAAGGAAGATAAGCCTCCCTTGACCTGTTGGCAACATTTCTATTGCATCCAAGGACACTGTTAAACTTCTTTGCCACAAGGGCACACTGCTGACTAGAAATGTTCAACTTGGCATCCTTCAAGAATCCCAGGACCTTTTCTTCAAGCTGCTCCAGCTACTTCTACACACGGATGGAATCAACATGTCTCTCTGAGATCAACGTATTTCTCTGTGAAAGACAGTATCTCCCACTGAGATAGGGCATATGCAGAGTGTCTTTGGCAAAAAGCTATTTTGGAAAAGATTCCTTTTTCAGTGTGACCAAGCTCTGTTAACAGTTGCCTTATATTAAGACACTGCATAGAAAACTCTAGGTTCACAGGTCATGAAAGTGTATGCCTAAGTAAATGGTCCACAAAACTTCAAATCTTGTTTGCAAGTACACATAATGTAAATTACAGTACCTATCTCTGCAGTGAAAGAAAAATAAGCATGAGAGAAAGCTTTCATTTCTATTGTTATTGCTCAAGGTGGATTTATGACCAAGCAAAAGAATCTTGAAATTGCTAAGGCTCTCTGAAGGTAACAAATTCTCTCACTGTGGGGCTAATAGACACAAACGAGTACCAGACAAAAATCACTGTTCAACTAAGCTAGAGGAAAACACTGGAAGTAGTCAATACATAGCAGAGCAGCATAAAGATATGTAATGTAGACACTCGCTGAAAAACTGTTCAGGCAACAAGGAAAGTTTCTGTTTGCACATGAAATTGTAGGCTTGCATATTTTTTATTGAATGTATGTCAAATTCAAGAAGTTTTGATTCCCACACAGAGTAGATAATTAACTGTAGATACTATGTAGCTCAAGCACTTTCACTACCACATCTTAGTACATCACAACCTTTATACCCCAGGGGAATACTTAAATAAACTGATTTATAGATGGGCTGACTGCATAAATGTCTGCCTCTGTAACTGATTGTTTTCACACCCACTGACGCCTGTGGGCATACACTTTCTGAAATAAAAAGAAAACATTTAATTTATTGCTTAATTGCTTGAATTGTAATTAGGTAATGAATTACAATTCAAATTAATATTTTACTACTTTAGCTTTATTTTTATTTTGGTATGCATCAAATGCTTTGTCTCTGTGGACAATTCCATAGTATCAGAATGAGTTTTCAATTTAACATGTTCAGGAGAGGCCACATTGGACCTCTCTACAGGCAACCCTCCTGCACTCTCATCCCTACTACAGGAAGGCTTTTGTGGAACTCATTAGCACACGACTGTATCTATTGAGCAAGATTATCTCTTTATTAAGAAAGCACCAACACCGTGGTCTTCAAAATTACTGGAATTTTATTTGCCTCAGGCTTATGACTTGCAACCAAAGACATTGTGCAAAGAAAGCAAAGATTAAGTACACTTTAGGGAAAAGGTGATAATCCACATTGGTAACATAGAAGATCAGTCTGATGAAAGAAGCCATCCATTACACTATATAGATTGCAATATTCAATAGCATTTTTCAACCCAACTTTTTTAATCAAGGAGAAAAAAGTTAAGCAAAGTTTACAGTAGACATAAATTTGATACAATTCAAAAAGCATTTTTCTGAAGATCGTCAAGCATAAGTGGAAAAACATAAATGGGACGAAATGGATGAAAGCTAACTACTGTACAAATATAAGCTATTAAACAAAGTTGCATATATGTACCACAGTGTAAAAAAAAAAAAAAAAAAAAAAAAAAAGAAACACAATACAGAAGAAATAAAAACCTCAAAAACTGCCTGATGAACAATAAAATAACCAGTGACTTTTAACGGCTTCTCCTGGTTATCAATGCTACAAAAGACTTTTTTTTGTCTTTCTGATGCCACTTAAAAACTTCTTATCAAATGATAAAACCAGGCAAAACCAAACCATTAACAAGCTAAACCCAGCCCATAGAAATATACTACTAACCCACATTTTCCATCAAAAGCTTTTTTTTGTTGTTTTTTTGGTTTTTTTTTGTTGTTTTTTTGTTTTTTTTTTTGTTTTGTTTTTTAAATCTTTGAGGCCCATTTGGTCACAACATTTTTTTTTTTTTTTTTTTTTTTTTTTTTTTTTTTTTTACACCATGATATCATATGTTTGTCTGGCACTATCCTAAAGCTAATTCATAGAGAAGAGAATACAGAAACAACCCAATGTCTATTTGACAAAATGAATTCACTGGGCATAAAATAGGAGAAGGGAGAAGAGAAGGGGAAGGGGTCAGTTCTGCCAAGAAAATAAACCCTATGGATCACTCATCATCACTTCCGCTTGCTTCCGACTGGTCCTAGAGGTAAGAGACACAAGACAAGTCAGAAATTCTTTGCCAGCTATTCTGTGGAATTTGTTAAAGAAGAAAAAAAGAAAGAAAAGGGACGAAAGATGACAATTAAATTGACACATCAAAGTAGACTTAAGAAATATAGTTATCTAATATTTCTCTTTCAAGACAGCTGCTGCAGACTTCCTTAGAGAGGAAAAGACACCAAGTAAGGAAAGATCAAGTACTTCTATCTATCCAGATGTTTAATAACAACTGGGAAGAGTTCGTTTTTCATTTGTTGTATTTATAGAAGCAACTCTAGTACCAAAAAAAAAATCAAGCTAAGAATTTTTCATTTGGGGATGAAAGCGAACAATCCACAAGATTTAAAGGTTCTAAGAAGGTAGGAACAGCTCCAAGAAATAAGCTCCAGACTTCTTGTCTTTCAGCACTGGGACCAGATCTCCTAAACACACCCAGACACAGTTAATACCCTTGCCAAATCCTCTTAAGATGATGAATACAGATTAAATATGTGCTTAAGCATGAATAAGTGAGAATTCTGACAGCAAGCAGGACAGGGTAGAGACGCAATCACTGTAACCACTTCCACAGTCTCAGTGAACAAAACTTACATTTTCATCTTGATCCTCATCACTATCATCATCACTCACAACAGGTTTGGCTTTTGCTCGGCTTTGCCTCTTCTTGCCCTTTCCTTTCTCCCGACTTTTTTCATCCTTTTTAGTCAGCTTGATTTTGACTTTCACAGATTTTGCTGCAGAAAATGTAACGTGCACATGAGTGTGAATAAAACAAACTACTGAAGGTCACCTATCAACTTCTAAATGCTGTCTCTGTTTTTAGAAATTTTCACCTGGTGGCAGCAAAAGATACTCTCCCTGTTCTTTGTCTGGACCATGGAACCATTAACCAGAATACTTGCTTTTACTTTTCTACTTCTTGATTGTTGCAGCAATATTGTATTAAGCTATGGAGTATAACTTAACCATTATACCTCTTCTTTTTCATGTTCAACAGGTAGTACCTGGTTCTATAAGAAGATGCAAACCTAAAAACACTTTCCTACCTCTATATAGACAAGTTTATTCTTTGTACAAGCAGAAAATTGTGTCATTTTAAAACTACAGGAATGCTAAATGGAGGTAACTGGCAAACCTGGAACAAACACCTTTCAGAAGAACATATGAAGTGCTTGATTTCCAAATGAACTTCTGAAACAGTATGTTCTACAGAGCTACTTGTTTTTCTAAGAACAGTTCAGGGCAAACTTCTAATGTTTCTTTAACCATACAGAAGGGGCAGCTGAAGAGTACAGATACTGTGTGGCACAAAGTGGAATGAACAGATGCCTCCATTTCCACTATATTACATTTCTGAATCTGCAGGAACATCAAGTATGGTGATTATGCCTCCACCAAACAAACACAAATCAACAAGGAGAACTGAAAGGCTGTATGGAGAAAGGTCTTTTGTATGGTCAATCCTTGCTCCATTTTGGCCATCAGTATGCTAGGACGCTTGTAATACATTAGTTAATTGGTGGAACAGCATATAGGCACCAGATTAGATTTCGAAATGGAAAAGACAAATAATTTCAACCAAGGGAGAACATACTGGCAGAATGTTTCAACAGGGGTTTCGAAGTCACTCTCCTTCTTGGAATACATGCTCCAGATTTTCCTGCATCGCGCCCTGAATACCTGCTGAACTTTCTGTCCATCTCTGTCCTATCCCATTACTTGGCTCTTAGAAGAATGGGTGTCACCTCCTGCTTCTGAAGCAATCTGAGTTCCAATTTGTCCTTGTCCCACTGAAGAATACTTGCACTATCATTTTAACTAGGTGATGAATTTCATGTTGCATCATGCCTGAAAGTCTGATCACTCATGGATCAAAACTGTACTTGGCCTTTCTAGTACTTTTACTTGCAAACAGTGTGAATAGGACAAAATGGGTTTATCAACAGTCATAGCCAGTCAAACCCATTCCCACATAACTCTTCTGTTGTTTGAAAGTACTAAACTCTTAGAAATACACAGCCAGAAGAAAAATAAAAAAAAAGACTTAAGTGGAATGCAGTAAACTTGGTAAGAAGTTATCTTCCTCCACAGAAAACTCAATCTAACAGCAGAAATCAGAACAACTAATTACCCCTACTAATTTTCATTGTTTAGATGGGACTCACATTCTGACTCTGACTCCTCTTCATCATCATCATCTTCATCATCATTGCTTTCTTCCTCACTTTCTTCTTCTTTGGCAATCTTCTGTCGTGCACTTTTGAACACGGACTGAAGAACAATGGAATCCTCATAGATCTACAATGTGAATACAAACCTAAGTCAGAGCTGTAAAATCAAGCAGCACGAAAGGAAATCATACTGCACACCTTTATTTCTGCTGGAAACCTATGGACTATATGGTCTTTTAAAATTACAAGTAACAGTTGATGTTGCATGAATTTTACAAGAAATATCAACATTGACTTTTTATTTTCTGAATAAAAAAAAGTTGTCAATAAAGATAAATAAATTTGTCACAAAAAGAGTGTCTTAAAATATCTTGTTTTAAATGTCCAATTGTTTGTCCAATTAAATGCTTTCCTTTATTGTTTCTATTAACACAAGGGCTTTTTCACATTTTCATTACATTTTAAGTGTTGAAAACCTCCCAACATGACAACCTTCAGCAGTAAGCACCTCAATTATAAAACTGGATTAAAGTATAGTATTTACAGCAACAAATGACTAGCTTTTATGTTAGTTATCATTAGCTTCTCCAGAAGCCCAAACCAGCTGCAAAGAAATTTATTTATCCCTAGCATCCCATCCTTTTTTGCAGATCTCAAAAGGCTGGAAAATCAGTGCCTGTCCCAAACTTAACATCTTTCCTTAAACACAGGCTAACTTGCTGAGCACTTCTGTCATACCAGATTTTCACTTCAACATCAAGCATCTATATACAAGAAGGCCACACCTGGCTTTTAATGCATTTCTCAGATTAACATAACAGAGATATAGTCTCCCTAAATAACTAGGACTTCAGAATCATCTTAACATAGGAGCTTGTCTATTTTGCTTTTCAAGAAGACAAAGCACTGGATAATTAAGAATAGTTATATATGCAACAGTAAAGGGTCACAAACTGTATTTGATTTCCTCATCCTCACTTTCTCCTTCAGCTAAACAAAATATTTTCTTGTATAAAGGAACACTGTCTATTAGTGAGAAAAATGGGAAGATTTTTGGCTGTCATTATACAAGCTGCACATTAAAACTGATAAAACCACTCTCATACTTTGCAGGTTCAGAAAGAATTGGAAAAACTTGGTTCAGAATACTTCATATGAAATACACAATCTTTTTTTTCAGTTTATTTCCAAGTACCTTTCATAAAAAGTGACTTTCAGTGCAGTTAGTACCCTGTTTCCTATTCCATAAATACTCCAGTGACTTTTGTTAGGAGATGTTAAGATGGCTTGTAAATATGGGCCAAGTGTTACCTGACACCCGAGATACATAATGATGATGACTGTTTTGTAATGGCTCTTCTTTTCCTTTTGTCTTGTGCCACTACTGGGATTTTAGATCCCAGAGTGTTTTTTTTTCCTCCAAGAGTAATCATTACCGACACTCTCTTACACCTAAAATTTTTAAAGTTTCCGGCCCCTAGAAGACTCTGAATTTCTCTTGAACGTATTTCCTTTTCTTTCCCATAGGCCCAGCATATTGTTCTTAGGGTTGCCTTTCAATAGCCTTGCAATTTTTTCTTAGAGAAAACACATTTCTAAGACAACAAGAATTAAAGAAGAGCACAAGATGGTATTTTGAACTCCAGCCATTACATATTTTAAGATCTCACTGTGATCCAGACTTTTTAACAGAATGTCATAGAAAAAATAAAGGGGTTTTAAAAAAATATTATCTTTCTAAATACGGAAGTCTTTGTAGATGCTCACTGGCTATTATGACTCAGGAAAGATTTAGAGCTTCATTCAGAAAATAGAAAGTTTTCTTACTTTGACAATAAAACTGATTCCAATAAGAATCATAAATGGAACAGCAATAACAGAAGAACTTCCTTCAAAATGAGAAAAACAGTGACAAAGAAATTTAAAATACCGCAAATTTTTAAGACAAATTTTTTTCTGTTTCAAAAGACATGCATTGTTTTAACTTCTTACATGTCTGTTTTTCATTTGACCCTTACAATGTTAAAAACTTTTGAAACTGCTGAGGTTTCACTGAGCACAAAAGCCTCAAAAAACAAGTCTGTCTGTCTCTGAAAACCTCTCCTAAGATTTTGGCTCAAATGGAACTCTTTGGCTTCAAGGAAAAGAAATATGCATTAACACTAGCAAAACAAACATGCAGAATTTCACTTGATGTTGCTGTGTACCTGAACAGCTCTGTTTGAAGTAGCCTTTTTGTTTTGGGTGTGCACACAATAATCCAGTTTACTCGAGTAAACTGTTACGTCACAGCAAAGGTAGAACTAAACTATCACAACAAATATAAGGACCTTAAAAACTGGAGGACCACTGGAAAAATGTCCCACAATTCACTAGAAATAAAAAGTAAGTTACAGGAATATAGTATAGAAACTTAAGCAAACAAAACAAATCAACAACAGCAACAACCAAAACTTAGACACAGATTGTTTAGGATTTATACAACAAAAAAGTAATTAATTCTGGTAATTAATATTTGTATGCTAGCATGGAGAAAAACTCTGAAGCTGGTTGAACTATTTCCAAACAGAGTAACAACATCTTGAATGCTTATACCCATTCAAGAGTGTTCCTGCCAAATCTATCACTCCACATAACAAGAGACCAGTTCCAGATTAGCAACTCATGCCATTCTCATCAGCATAATTATTTTTTTCACGTAGCTACTGGTTTTTACTTTTCCCTTTTTAACTACTGTCATCCTCCCCCTCCAACAATTTTAGTGGTACTTCTTGGGTAGGTTTATCTTTGTTTTTTTAATTCACAGCTAGTTTACTGCTACTTGACTAAGTAGCAAACTGGTATTTTACTTTTGGACACTTAGTAAAGGCTCTCTTCCACAGTTTGAGTCATCACTATTTCTATTAAAATAATTTTAGCAGATATGTTTACAGGCTGTTTCTGTATAATTTAACATAGTGAAAATATCACACGTTTATATGACACAGAAAGCATTTTCTGTCTCTATTAAGAAAAATAAATACAAAATGACCAGTTGTATTCATCAATCCTGTATCTAATTGCATGTTTCAATGTTACATCTCAATTTTTCACATACATTCACCTGTTTAGCAAAGGGTTATCAATAGCATATAGTTATTCAGATGATGCATTAATACTGGCCACATGAAACCTCCAGCTAAATTTACCTAGGCTTCCTGAAAGGAATTTTTTTTTCTCTTTCAGATTATTGAACTGGTTTTCAGGTCCTTTCTTCAATTTAATACTGTATTTGTAGCACACAATTTAGACTCCTCTGCAAAAATATGTATCTTATGCTACATTTCACTACGTCATGTGACAATTTTCCCATTTTGTAGTCTCTCATTTTGCATCAGCGTCCTCCGTTCCTATTTTACAAGACTGAGCACAATCGTACCTTTATAACATTTGAGGTTAGAGATTTTGCTTTGTAAACCTCTGAGACTCAACTGGAATTAATTATTACTAAGTTTCAAAACGGGTATAGATCTTTCAAAGAAAGATCAGTCTGACGGTAAAGAGAATATAAAATCTCATACACAAACTTCACATCTGGATCTTGAATTTCTATCTTGCAGTAGCAGAGCTGGAGAGTTCACTGCTAAGTACTTCCTCTACAACTGGAATTAGCTGTACAATTATACCTGCTCCTTCTGCCGTCCAATCTGGCAGCACAAACCAATGTATAACTACATAAACAGGGATCCAGCAGAGATTCAAATGCTCCTACAATAGCTGGGAACTACAGGACAGATCAAAACAAGCTGATCTCAGAACTTGACTCAAAACCAAATTCTCTGCATGCTCCCACTTCAGCTGTGACCAGAGAACTTTGGATAATTCTAACCATCTGTCATTTTCCTCCACTTAAAATAAGAATTAAAATACAGCATTTATAGGCGCAGTATAATAATCAGTTAAGAACTAAAAGTATCAGGAAGGGAAAATCTGTATGCGTAATATTAGTTTGGTCAGACCTGTGATCCCTCCAGATTGAATGTCTGAGCATTATGACACAGCAACATGACATCCTTCTCCAAATCCCCAAGACTCCGATATTTATGGTTGCGAATCCTTTCCTGTTGCATTTGTTGAGGAAAACGAGAAGTACAGAGAGGCAGTGATGCAGGAAAAAAAAAACAAAAACAAACAAACAAACAAACAAACAAACAAAAAAGTAGATATAGAATTAATCTTTGAAAAAACATTATTTTTAAAAATTCTACTTAAGTATCAAAACAGGTGCCTATTTAAAAGAAAGAAAGGAACAATAAAACGTATCATGAACGTAATACTAAAAAAAGTCACAATTGGGCAATAGGTATAAAAAACATGCAATTGCTGTGTAGAGTGGAAGGGCCAAAAGCTACAAATTTGAGTTCTTCTGGTAAAAGGAATTTCAGTTTCTTCTCTTCTGCATGGACATACAATATGCTACAATATGAACAGCATTACAGTTGCATCATCCAGTGTGCAACAAGTTGCCTAAAACCCACCTGACAAACTGCTTGGATGTTAGTTTAGGGATTACTATATTCTTCTACAAGAGTTTTCAAGATAAAGATTTCTTTATATGGCTCTTTATTGGTTCTTTACAAAAACCAGATTGAGATGTCCACTAGAACAGGTTGCCCAAGGAGGTTGTGGATGCCCCATCCCTAGAGGCATTCAAGGCCAGGCTGGATGTGGCTCTGGGAAGCCTGGTCTGGTGGTTGGCGACCCTGCACACAGCAAGGGGTTTGAAGCTTGATGATCATTACGGTCCTTATAAACCCAGGCCAATTTTTGATTCTATGGTTCTACATCATCTCTGAAAGTGTCATTCATGTAACTGCTGCATTTTGATTTAACTTTGAAATTAAGGTAATATACTGTGATACAAAAGAAATAAAATTCATAACAAGAGATGTGATAACGTTTAACATCCAAAACACAGAGGTAGATTCAATATGCATATTGCGGTCATTTATATACTGACTTCATACTCACCAGTGTCTAACAAAAAGAAATATAGGAATCTCCACTTCCAAAAATGTTCTTACCTTAATTTTTTTGAAATCCACTGGTTTCCTAATCAATTCATAATATTCTGGTAGCTCTTTTCTCGATGGGAGCTGAATGAAGACTTCACTTAGCTGCCGTCCAGAGCTGTTGAAAAAAACAAACCCAAACACAAAGCCAAGAACTATTACAACTTTCTCACACATACGGGTCATACAATCAAATCATTAAAAAACAGATTAACAAACAACAACAGCAAAAATACAACCCCAACCCCTCTTCTTTCAAAGAACTAGAAAGTGATCTCTTAATTATGTTAATCTTATTATTATTTTAATAAATTGATACAGATAATTGATTTACAATTTAATACAAATCTTTCTGCTCTGTCCTAAAATATCACCACCATTAGAGGATCAGAAGCGTCACGGAACTTCATGAAAGCAGGATCAGGACTTGAATAGGAATAAATACTGTAGTGCTTTGACAAGTGCAGTCTTACCCTTTTCTAACCTTTTTTTCATAATTCCTAGCATGCACCCCTCCTGCCACTCTATGTTCCTCAGTCATTTTATAGTTGCTTTCATATCTCCTGGTCACACTGCACCATTTGTTCATGTTGACTTTGGTTATACCAGACACTGATTGCCATCAGAACAACTAGATACATTATTAACTTCCATTAATGAGTGTTAGGATCCTGGAAAGATCATTCTGACGGTACTGAAAATCTTTACTGTGATTTGTACTTCTTCAATTATCTGAAATAATGTGATAGGTTATTTACAATCATCTGTTTCTCTAGGACCATGTCATATTATTTGAAGGTGTCTGGAACTACTGAAGTTTGCAGACTTACCATTGTTAACCCTCTGGTTTGTTTATTTATTTATTTAAATTTTCCCACATGTAGCTCTTCAGCTACTTATATATGTATATATATACAATAGATGACTGCAAGATATTTGGAGATTAAAGGTATTGATGGCACTTACAAGTGTAAGGTTGTGTTTGTTTGTTTTTTTTCTTTTTGAATCTCACATCAAAATAGTGGAAAAAAATCTCTGCTGAGAAGAACTGCAGAGCATTCACATGCCATTTCCTGGCTCTGTTCACATACTTCCCTCTCTCACAGCCCTGTGAGAGGAGGAATTGGATGGTAACTTAACATGCAAAACATTCATAGGAATTGAGCAAGGAGAAGGCTGCTGCCTAGTCTCAGTCTCCATCTCAGCTTCAATCTCGCAGCCATCATCCATAACAGCATGGGATATTAACAGTCATGTTAAATTGATACTGGATCAAAGGTTAATTGAGGCAATTCTGCTACAGAAGATAAGGATGGTGAGAAGTGCAGAACAGCTTTGCCCTTTGTGAAATTTATGAATGCCTGCTTATCACATCATTATCACATCTAATGTCTCATCTATTACTAGAATTTTTAGAGGCACAAACTTGCTTTGGGAACCTGAGAGATCAATGAATAAGAATGAACAGAACTTTAACATTTCCTAAGCAGCTGTTGCTCACCTAATCCAAGATCTACTGTTCTCAGAATGCTTTTGCTCATTATATACTCTGCATTAGAGAGACAATGATATTAAAGTTCTAATCATAGCTTGCTAATCAATGTCATCCAAATGATATCCCTAGGGACAACTTGCATCTGGAATACTGTTCTATCTAATGTTAACACTGTATATGCCCCTACCTCATCATCATTTTTTCTGATTTGCAGCCGCAGAACCTGTTACCTGGTCTGCTTACAGTAACTGCCAGACTCCTGCCCCCTGGCTGTTTCTGAAAGATTATGGCACGAAGAAAACCATACTTGGTGCTGCAGCTGCACAGTGAGATAAGAAGGTGTACTGTGCCACTACATCAGCAAGGTAAGAGTTAAACATATATACACTACACAAATACTGGTATAGACAACCTGACGGACCATTTGCACGTCACACAATACTCCAGACAGTTTACTAGCAACCTCAGCCAACAGATCACAGAACTATAGGGACTAGAATGGACCTCTGGAGATCACGTAATCCAGTAATCCAACATTCCCAAATAAATCTAGTTCATTTGGGACTCCCTCTGTTACAGAAATACACAAAATGAAAAAATGACAACAAAATTGTCATCCCAGATTTTACCATCTCTCTCCTGACAGAAAATAATTGTGATGCTCTCAGGCCATTGTATCTTCATATCTCCTTCAGCAGTGAATTACAATAAAGAGTCAAATTCATTAATTTAATACTTGTCCTGCTGAAGTGGTAGTCATTTATACTACATTTGAAGTTACTGATCCTGTTAATGATGTTTGTGAGTGACAATGTCACATCAGATAACAGAATCTGTCTTCATCTCAGACTACTAAGAGCAGTTTTTTAAGAACACACTACACAATTTATAAAATACATAGTTGCTTTCAAAACTTTATACAGTGCTGATTTGGATTTGGCATGCAAATACTAAGTTATCGCTGCTGTATTTTAAACTTCAGCAGCTTCCTTCTAACAAAGACATCTATTTGAGAAGAAATAGAAAACCACTGAAGCAGATGTTGCTTCATTTCATTCATACATTTCAGAGTCTAACAATATTATTTAAGTATGAACAGCTACTAATAATATCCTAATTTTTATCAGATTCTGAAATAGATTATGTATATTTGCACTATTTAAAAAGTTTCCTATAATTACACAGCCTTTTATTCAATAGCTCCAAAATTCTTCCCCCCCCTTTCTTCATACTTGCACACACCCTTATATTGTATTGTTTGAAAAATATAACAGTAGTAAACTGTTACACAGCAATATTCTATTTTCAAGGTATAAATCTAGCCAACTGCAGCTTCCTCACACAGTCTATTAAACTAAGAATGCCACAGAAAACCTTCCAGCTTTTGCTTGATGTAATTAATTACTGAGAATCACTTAAGGTCATGAAAAAAAAAAAAAAAAAAGGAACAACAAAGCACTAAGGGCATGAAATATGCAACAGACAGAAAAGGAATGCCTGATCTTGTCTACGCAGATCAATAACAGCTTATTCTGTCGTACCATTTTTATAAAATCTCCTCTCACAAGGACTGTTATCTTCTGCTCTTTGCCTATATTGAAAAATCATCTGACACTTTCTGACAGTCACGGTCTGTGTTAGTCGTACAAATGGAGCAAATTATTAATAATTAATCATTATTAAAGCAATGTTCAGATTTCAATCCCCATCCTCACTTTTACAATTAGAAAAAAATAACAACTTGCAGAACTACTCCATGCGCAGTAAAAAAATCACTTACAGTTGCCTGGCAACTAGCAGGATACATGCTGGAGGGAAGAAGGATCAGAATAAATTATGAGAGCTGACAGTGAAACAGCCAAGGCTGACAGCTCACTGCATCAGTCCTATGTGGTCACATGCAAATACTAAATGGTAAGCAAGCTAAAACTCATTAAGAGATATTACTAATTTTTTAAAAGATTTTTGCTTAGGAAGTATTTGTGCTCAATGTTTCCAATTTTACCTTGGAATTGTTTACAATGTGAGTGTAAGTACATACTTCCACTCATTTGGTATTATTGTTAGTAGAATTGAATGCACGAACAATTAGGCTTAATTCATGCATATCTGGTTTTGTTTCCCTTTTCCCTGGCAGTATGGGGCCAGAAGCAAGTTGCAACCCATCTAGCAAACCACTTTCTGTTTAGGATTCAAAAGAGAGAGACAATTGCAAAGATGAAGATCTATGATGCCCTCATATTTCTAGCAAATCTCACACTTCTTTGTTAACACTGAAATCCAATGTAGAGTGGTTGAAACGAATGCTGACAACCAGAAACACAGTAAACAAATCACAGCTCCTGCGTGAGTGAAACTCAAAATGATGTTTGCTAAACAAACAAACATTCAAAAAAAAAAAAAAAAAAAACCAATTGTGTCTCTAAAGAATTTAAAGAAAATAAATGAAGAATCACCTTACTGTGTTCAACTTCAAAGAGTAATCCACATAGGCAGGGAGGTTATTCATTTTTGTTGGAAGTATTTAGTGATTCATCTTTTTTGAAACTGACCACAGTAATAAATGGTGGACCTGTCCCTATCACTGAAATTGAAATGAGTACAAATAGTAACTAATATTCCTGAGATATGGATATATATTCCATAGCTTTGGCTTGACTATAAGTAAGAATTATTTCCTTTGCATTTTTGAATATTTGATTGAGTACCAGTTGGCATAATTAATTAACAGTTAGATCAGCAATGGCTAGTTACATTACTCACATGTTACAATAGTTAAAAACTGCCAACCTGAGAAAACTGCTGGAGAAAGTTTGAAAGAAAAATTCACTTAATGTAAAGAGAAAAACACTCTCTCCCAGAGCTGTGCTCTATCAAAATCAGAATACTATAGCCACCAATTTAAACATTTTATTTTTAAACAGGCAGTGATAATAATACAAGGACTCACAGAATGAAGCAGGAAACACGGGTAGGACACAACAATTCCAGCCTCCAGTTTTCTTATCAGTTTTATTAAATGTGGTCAACAGCCACTCACAACAAGGTAGAAGCTACTAGGCACAGCATTTAAGTCCTTACTCTAGGTAAGGCTGATGAGCAGTGAAGAGTTGGATCACAAATGTAAATCACTGCCTGTAATTGACCTGAAAAGGTCACGGGTCTCTTAAATATAAAGTTTCTATCTAAACAAAGGTAATGCAAAGCAGCAGGTAACACCAACAGGAACCTAAACTGTAAACTCTCATGCAAGGCAGCAGTGGACTACAGATTTGTATGGATGCTGAAGGATTATAAGGTATGAAGTACCATTCTTTTTTTCCCGCTTAACTGCAACAATCAAGAAAGTAAGCAATCTTCACAGCTTGTCTTCCTCTACAATAATTAAAACAAAAAACAAAAAAAACAAAAACAAAAACAAAAACCCTCCAAAGGAAGAAAAAACATGTTTTTTGGAGGTAGGCATTCATGTGCATGATGCAAAGCTCAAGCATGTGGTATGCAAATTCCTTAGTCAGAAAACAAATAAACCTCTCTCTCCAGTAAAACTGTTCTTCCCTTCAAAAGGCTAAAGAATTTCAACTGGACTACCACATTAACTCTGCTTTCCAAAAATACAGCGTGAATGTTACACGTTATTCTCTATATTATGCAATCCTGTCGGCATTCCTAATTTAGAGGGAAGAGAAGACAAATCAAAATCATCAAAACTAAAAATGAGTGACAGTAATCTGGGTTGATGCACTCTCTTTTAAACAGGTGATTTATACAGAAAGATTAAAATGACGTACCGAAGGTGTAAAGGCATCCAAATACTATTGGAAGTCAAGAAGTAATTTCAACAAAATATCAAATTAAAATACACTGAAATTTATTACACGCAGAGCCTGTAAAGGAAATGTGCCCATTTTACACTGGAGGATCAGAATCAATGTGCTTTCAGGTCCTTGAATCTAAGACCCTACTAATAAGCAATCATATGAATTTTTTTAATCAAGGAATAAATCCTAAATCTAGATAGCTATTTTTGCTTCTCTATTCCCTACAGAAGGATGCTGCAAAACTCTTTTTAGTTACTAATTTGAATACATTCTTGACTGTTTACATTCACGTAGCCTTGTGATCACCATTTTGTATTCTACTTATTTCCACATTCTCCCAGTGTTCATGCTTTCTTTGTTTCTCTGGTGAATTTACTGAAAGCAATCATCATCTCCTCTCAGACTGTGCTGCATGAGGATAAATAAAAAACCCTGTTTCCTCTTGCAAGACTCTCTCATCCTAGTTATCACTACAGTAGCTATTTACAGTAGTTAAAGTATAAACTAATCTTCCTTATTCAATGAAGGCATTCCTTAAGAAACATTAACTCTATCACATGTAATGATATCTGTATTTCCTTACTGGCAATACTGTTCTCTGCGCTAAATGCTAGAGTTCTTTCAATATTTCATTGCCTTGTAATTTTCCTATCTACATTCTCTCTATCCCCTTAAACTATCCCTTTGTCTTCACAACCAATATCACTATCCTTAATGAGAGCTAAATAAGCATTCATTTAGCTCTGCAGGCCACAGAGCATCTGTCCTATGAAGAAAGGATGAGGAACCTGGGAGTGTTTAGCTTGGAGAAGGCTCTGGGGAGACCATACTGCAGCCCTCCAGTACTTGAGCCGAGTTTATAAGCAGCAGGCTGATAGTGACAGGTCAAGAGGAAATGACTTGAAACTAAAAGAGGAGGATTTAGATATTAGAGGGAAATTCTTTACTTGGACAGTGGTAAGGCATTGGACCAGAGACACTGTTTGGATGTCCCATCCCTGGAGGTACCCAAAGCCAAGTTGGATGGGGCCCTGGGCAGCTTGATCTAGTGGGTTGGCAATGATGCCACGGCACAGGACTGGAAGTGGATGGGCATGAGGTACCTTCCAGCCTAAGCCAGTCTATGATTCTATGATTTATTTACTGTGTCATCCTCACTGCACACTACATCTTTCCTTATTCCTTTTTTATTAATATAAATCAAGAAATATTTTCCAGAATGTTCAATATTTCCTGCAAGCTTTAACTTACTTCTGGGAATTCTCACTTCTTTTTCTCAAAAAGACAATTCTGAAACAGTTTCAGATTTCTTCACCATTTTTTTTTCTAGAAACAGCCTTTATTCTTCTCTTTCATCTAGCTAAAGCTTCTTTTCCCAGAAGACTATCCTTCATTTTAATATTAACATTTCACAATACTTCCACCTTAGCAAATTCAGATCTCATTCACATTAAAACCTCAGTTTACTGAGCTGTTTTCCTTAATTTATCAAACCCTACTCTTTCCTCCATCTGTCCATTTAATTTACAATGAAGAAACCAGATTACTTAATCCAAAATTACTCTCCACAGCTGTATTCCATCTGAGTAGATGCTGCAAAAAGTTGGAAAATCTAGAGTAAGAAAAGATAACATTTTTAAGATCAATCTTAAAAATCTTTCTTCTCTGTCATAGCCTTACTTAGAACATTCTTCCCAGACGTTAAGTGATTCTGACCATCTCTCCATGTTGTTTTTCCTCCGCTGAAGATTTATTCTCCAGTCTAAACCATTACAGATGAAATTTAGACTAACTATATAGGTTTCACTTATAATAGAGAAGAGAAAATTGCTCTGCATCCGTAGTTCTGCTCTGCTACAGCTGGTAACATATTTTATCCTTCGATACTCGAAGCTGAGTACGTATACGAATACTGAATACGAACAGAGCATACGTAAAATTTAAGAATGTAACACTGATTTCAACACACATTTTTACTTCTCCACAGCACTTACTTCACAGTTTCGCAAATTCAGTTATGACTATTTGTTTCAGCAGTACTAAGATAAATGCTTATCAACACAAAGCGCCTAAAGAACATCATCCAACAGTATGATCCAAAGCACAGCTGCCTGAAAGATGTAGCAGCATGAATTTGACAAAGTGCTCAACAGTTCTCACTACAAAGTATCCAAACAGAGCCAAAGATTTTAACAGTGCATAAGAATTCATTTTGTCCGTCTTTACCATTTGCTTTATTAAATGGGATATACCTCCACGAGGATGTGACCTCAATGCTAACTTTCATGGCTTGCATAGAGTTCTTTAAAAGGATTTTACAACTAGTTAGATATCTGCTTCTGAATTTTGTTTTCAAAAGAATCATATGCTGCATTCCTCTACACCAAATACTTGTTTTAAATGCTGCTAATTTGCCCAGTCTCTCTTTGACCTTATTTTAATAACTGCAGCTCGTGGTGCTGGTTAGTAAAGCTTAGATCCCTCAAAATGGATGGGGCTTTAGGATCGTGGTCTAGTGGGAGGTGTCCCTGCCTACAGCAGGGGGACTGGAACCAGATGATCTTAAAAGTCCCTTCCAATCCAAACCATTCAATGATTCTATTATTATTGTCAGTATTATAGCTTTTAGCTCTCTTAGACATTGACAACCCATTCTATTTTGTTTCAAACTTCTAGAGTAAGCAAGGAAAACAGTATACTTCTCACCAAATGGCTATAACAGAACTCAAGGACAGGATAACAATTAAGAAACTATTTGGAGATTCCTTCTTCACCTTAACATTAACCAGAACCTGCGCGCGCGCACACACACACACACACACACACAAAATCAGTCAACTAAAACCCTATATATGTATGAGCTCTTCTCAAATGTAGAGAAACATGTAGAGAAGCTTTTTTAAATTCTGTCAGACTACAGCTCCATATACATTTTAAAGTTGCAAACGATTCTGTCTTGCAGAATTGAAAGACAAGCTCCTAGGACAGTGACTGGCATGCCTTTTCTCTACAAGCAGCACAGTTACTTGTATGGCAGAAATCAGATACAAACTTCCTGGGGAAGAAGAAACGAGCACAGTTTTTTATTTACCCAGCAACTATCAGTTACTATCAGTAATCATCCCCAGTAACAGTTTAACGCTATACAGGAGGCCCGTGGAAGTAACATGCTTGCTATTTTTGAATTGAGAGGTAGAAGCTCCCATCAGAAGCAGGTTAGCTAGGAAAAAGCTCCAGGATGGGGAGCCAAACCATGAGAAATCCTTTGTTATTATTCCCTGATCACTAGTCCTGAAATTTAAACACTTTTTAAGCTTCTCTGTTAGAAAGTCACAGCAAAATCATAGACACACAGAATGGTCTGGGTTGGAAGGGACCTTTAAGATCATCTAGTTCCAGTCCCACTGCTATAGGCAGGGTCACCTCCCCCTGGACCAGGTTGCTCAATGCCCCATCCAGCCTGGCCTTGACTGCTTCCAGGGAGGGGGCATTCACAACCTCACCTGGGCAACCTGTTTCGGTGTCTCATCAGCCTCTTCCAGTTTAAAGACATTTCCCCACATCCCTCATCTTTTGCTGCATGCCCTTATGAAAAATCCCTCCCCAGCTTCCCTTAGGCCCCTTCAGGTACTGGAAGGCTGCTACAAGGTCCCCCCAGAGCGTTCTTTTCTCCAGGCTGGTAGCCCCAACTTCCTCAGCCTATCCTCATAAGAGAGGTTCTCCAGCCCTCAGATCCTCTGGACCCCCCGCCCCCCTGCCCCCAACAGCTCCATGTCCTTGTGCTGACTGCCCCAGAACTGGACACAGTACTCCAGATGGGGACTTATGAGAAGCCAGTCATGCTTCCCTTGATTCAACCCAGGGCACTGCTGGCCTTCTGGCCTGCAAGTGCACATTGCCTGCTCATTTTGAGTCTTTCACGAGATGAGTATACTAAGGATGAACACATTAAGTTTGTCGTCAGCATCGTGCTCATCCTGTTCACTGCTGTGAATCCTCTTCTGATACAACAAACTTTAACAAGTACTCTGGAAAGTCCCCAGATCACAGAACGATTCAATTCAACAGTTAATGTGCCAAAGAAATCAGGCTCTGTATCCTTCACCAGATACTATCTAAGTTAACTTTCTGCAGCCGTATCTAGAATAGAAGCTGCAAAAATGAAGAAGTGCAACTTCCCATCAAAAACTCTGAAAGTTTCCTTACATGCAAAAATTGTACCGTTACTTTGTGTGGGTCATCTAATGCAAACACTTCACAGTTGTCTCTGAATGCATTTTATATTAATTTAGCTAAGATCAGTCTTTATATGACACATCTAATTCAACGTATGGTTAAGAAAGGATACATAAATAAAAAGTCTGTACTAAGATTTGGGAAATAGAAGCAGAGTTCAAAACCACAACTTCCTGAAACAAATCTGATTCAAAGGTGCTATTAACTAACAACTTCTTAATTTTCTCCTCCTGAAGCAAAGATGATTTTCAATTTGAAAATCTGCCAAATAAAAAATCTTCAAGTCATATTTTGGTTTAGAACCACATTTCTTCCTAAGGTTAAGTGATTAATTATTTTATGACGCTGAAATGGTTTGATGACCAGGCTTTTACCTCAAATGCATACAGCACATTATTCCCAGTATTTCCACATTTTTTCCTTTGGTAGATCAAGAGCTCAAAATACTGACCCTACATGTTTTGTGTAATCTAACAAGTCATGGGGAGAACTTGCCGTAACAAATTCATATTAATGGTTAATTAATTCAAATACATATTTGAAGAGATATTAATACAGGATGCACCATTCATTAAAGGAAAATCCTTCTCAAGCTGCATGTTCTGAAGTACACCTCCTAAACAGGACGACTTCATTTCTGAGTAGAACTCAATGCTTTTTTTTTTTTTTTTTTTTTTTAATACATATTTTTATTTCAACAAGTTCTATCAGATGGGTCTTCAAAATTTAAACTCTCTACATTAAACTCTCTACATTCATTTTACACTGGAACAGGTTGCCCAAGGATGTTGTGGACGCCACATCCCTGGAGGCATTCAAGGCAAGGCTGGATGTGGCTCTGGGCAGCCTGGTCTATTGGTTGGCCACCCTGCACATGGCAGAGTGTTGAAACTAGCTGACCTTTGAGGTCTCTTTCAACACCAGCCATTCTATGATTCTATGATGCTATATGATTCTATGATTAAGGAAGACTTCCAGGATTAAGCCCTAAGAGGAACTACTTTTCAGAAAGGCTGTGTAAGCAATTCATTCCGAAGACTGAAAATAAAACTGAAGCAGGACAGGAGGGTAGGGGGAAAAGAGAGAGAAAGTGCTCACCTGTCTTTGTAGTTTATCACTGTATCAATGATGGCATTCATTTGCTTTGTCAGTTTGGGTGGGTTAGGTGATAATTTCTCTGCAGGAGGTCTGCCTCTTCTTTTCTTTGCTTTCTCTCCATCCTCCTTGCCAGAGTCCTTATCCACATTTCTTCGTCTCTTCCGCTTTTTAAGCCGAACTTCCTCTTCCATTTCTTCCAAATTGCCGTCTTCAATCGCCTGAAAGTCATGGATTCAAAAAGTACAATTTTAAAACAAAGTATGTATTGCAAAAAGAAATAACAAACTATATTTAAAAACATAAGTGCAGCCCCAAAGGATGCAGATAATGCAACTCTAAATACTCAGTTCACTTATCCGAAAAGTTTTCCTGCATAAAAAGAGTTCAACAAAAAACTGAGTTGCTGGCAAAGTGTGCTGATACACTGCACACTAATTTGATCTAAAAATCCTCCAGTCCTCTAAATGAATAAATATTTATCTGAACCTTAAATTTCACACCATGTCACAGTTTCACAGAAAATGAGGGCCTGTGGTACTGTGTCAGTAAGTATACAGAAAACAGTTGTTTGTTACAACTGGCAGTTCTTGATTATTTAGCTGTACACAAAACAGAATTTTATGTTGCTTGATTTCAAATAGGACAATCTACACTACACTCTGCTCCCAAAACCAGATCACACACAGTTCTTTGTTCACACAAACAATGCACAGCTAACTTACACATTAACAATAAGAATCAGATTCTCTTCCGAATAGTTTAAGTAACTTACAAATCATCTAAACATTAAAGCCAGCTATTAAGTACATAATTTTCTTCTACAACGGTACCTTAAGAAAAGAGCCAGAAGAACTGACAATACAGTGCTCTGCAGTAAAAAGCACTCATAACATGGGATGCGGAAAAAAAAAAAAAAAAAAGGAAAAAAAGAAGCACCGCCACACAGTCACAAACAACGAACAGCGGTTTCCATTACCTGGATGTTTGCTTTTAATCAGACCCAGCAGCACCATACAGGGAGATTAAGAAAAAAAATTGCTACCAAAAACAAAACAAACCAAAACCAAAACCAAAACAAAACAAAAAACCTAGGGAAAAAAGGAATCCGTTTACACAATGACTTAACAGATCCATGTGATAAACCAAAAAGCTGAACTTTTCTTCCTTTGAGAAAGGCTCCCCCCCTTCCCACTCAAAAAAATAAAATAAAATAAAATAATAAAAAAGAAAAGAAAGAAAAAACACCTGGGTCATAAAGGAGCTGGAATTAAAAGGAAAAAAAAAACCCCAAAGAAACTTAAAACTAGTCTTTCTGATTAACGCTTTCTCAGAACGTAACTGTTGTTGATATTTGTCCCTTTTGCCTCTCAATATTGCCTGGAGTACATGCGAATGCTAATCAATCCTTTCTCGAAGCTGAAAGAGCTCTAATCATAAGGCAATTACCTTCATTTTTCCACAGCACCAAACATGGCTAATATTTATGATCATGTGAGCATAACAATCTACATGAAAAGAGTCATTACAGCCCAGACATAATTTCTTTCAATTGTGTACAATGTCTCTTGAAAAACGTTTTGTGAACAAAACCTGGTGCGCAACACAGAACAACCTGGCATGTTAAAAACACCAGTGGGATTTCAAAATCTGTTTCCTATGCATTCTCCAGTGTGCAAATCCACAGAACAAACACGAACACACAGAATCCTGAGGGACAGCCTGAAACTAGGCCTTAATAATGAAAAAACAATTTACATCATGCTTCCACAGCACTCAGATAACCATTATGAAGGAGGCTTGAGATCTGATGAGTTAGGAAGAAAAAAGAATGAAAAAAAATCTGCACACAAATTCATTAATATTCATTTGGCTAAAGCAGGACACCCACTACAAACCACTGCAGCTAACGAAGATAGAGAAATTTCTCTGCATATCTTGGAAGCTAGAAATGCTAATAATAAATACAGCATGCAAGGCTGTCACCAGTTAATGTCACTGCTCTCCTTAAGCACACAGTGGTACACAGAATTACAGAGAGCACCGACTTTTGATGTGTTAAACACCTACACATGCCTGTGACGTACTTCTACTGAATCTTCAAGACAGCAATGAAAAAGGATATTTACCTTACCACTATCAGCAGGCCAGCTATCGGAAATCACAGTTAGTGGGGATAAAATTAACAAGCCAGCAAAGCAGCGAGCTGCTAGTCTCTTCATCAGCTGATCAGGAAAAAAAAGAGAGCTGGGGAAAGGCTATGTTTTCATATACAAGTAATTTTATTTTACTGAAATTTAATACTGAAAGGATTGTGGATACTCAAATCTGCTGTTTCATTCTACCTACCACAAGGCCTGAAGCCTTCCTCCTTCAGCCTGCTTTGATATTGACAACTACTTATTGTATTTTTCCCTTCATTATTCTAGCCATCCAAATTAGATTTTTAGTTGAGCAGTTATTTATTCTTGCTAGTATTTCGACTGCAATGGCAAAATTAAACAATTTCACATATGAATCTAAATCTACATTCGGTTGCATGCATTTTAAAGAGATATTTATCACAGAAAATGTATTCCTACTGCTCTGCAGCGAGCAGATCAGGTTTTGGTTGCTGAAACTGATAAAATGCTATTATAATTGACAAGAAGGTAAAAACAAACAAGTTATCATTTTGTTAACTTCGGTATAATTTGGTTGTCTTCCAGAAAATTGGCATCTGCTCAATTACAATAATCTGTGTTTTTGTCTCGTTAAACGTTCTGCTCCCCAAAAATGTTACCATCGCCTCAGAGTATACAGCCATGTTATTTTATAATTATACATATAGCTCTTGCTTACAGTATACAGTAAGTTTAACAAAAAAAAAAAAAAAAAATCATGACAGAAGGAAAAAATAAAGATACAATTTTTTTTAAATGCTACACATTTGGCAATGAAATAAAACTTCAAAATAAAAATAAAACCCAAGGAAAATAACTCTTATGCTTCTATTTTTAAAATTAGTGACAAGCAAGTAGTAAACTAATGCATAGCTTACCACAGGCCTGCAAAAAAACACTAAAATTTTCTACTTACACCAATTGATTACTATAATCAGCTTTCAAAACTTACACGCACATAGGTAAACTTGGATAGTTTTTCTGAACTTAAGGCTTAATTTACAATTTCTTTTGACAGCGCTTGCAAACGAATTTTGAAACACAAGCAGCTCAAAAATGCTATTAATGTGACAACTAAGCAGTAAATCTACATTTTGGACATAAATTGTAGTATTTAAAACAAAACTTAAAACTTATTAGTTATGCTGCCCTAGATATGGCTTAAAACCCACAAAAATCTAGTAAGAGCAAAGGTGTTAACGATCTGTGTATGTGCTTACTCATGTGCATATACAACAAAATTTCTATTAAACTAATCCATCTGATTGAACTCCTATCTATAGGATATATATCTATATATCTATATATCTACAGGTAGTCCTAGACTACCGTTCTAGGACAGAAGTGCCACCGGTGAGCAGTGAGAGAGTCAAGAAAGACAGTACACAAACAAAACTTCAACAACTTCCTTCTCTTAAGGAAACAAGACAAAAGAGTACAATAGCCTGAAGCCTTCATTTTGAAAGAAAGCCATGATGCTGTGACAATTTAATAGAGTCCAATTTTGTGAAGGATTGACACCTCTTCAAAGGCAGAGAAGCAGCCACTGGAAGTGTCATGACTCATTTTAAGTCTACTACTGACAAAACTTTCCTGAATCTTATTGTTGTATTCCAGTCCACATAAACAAAACTATTTCCTTTCTCAACTGGGGCTTCAAAATTGTAAGAAAGAGTATATAGGCCATAAATTACAAAGTCAAATCTCCTTCATCTGAAATAGAAACCCACACAAACACAAAAAGTTGATTTTTTAGAAGCCAAACAGAAGTAACTGATTCTTAGTCAACGTTCATATTGCTGCTTGCAATTACATTTTCTTCTTTGTAAATGAAACTATCTTAGCTATTTGGAGGTGGAAGCATTAGTAAATCTGGAGACTATGCTACAAGAGTCCCACAGAAAAGATCAAAATGAAAACAAATTTGTACCCCCATTAAAAGAATAGTGCATTAAAGAAGCAGCTGTAGCTATGCAGTGAGATTCTTGAAAACATGACACATTATTGAACACCAGTATTGAACACATTTTCAACTTATACTTACAGATCCAAGCAAACATGAAGAGCTACAGCAGTGTGGTGTTTTGTGACTACCTTCCACAAGCATCATATAGGTCTTAGATCAGTTCTGAACTCATTTTACAGGAATCAAACAACTTCATAGAGTTAATCAGTGGAGGTACAGAGAATAGTATCAGATTTGGTATGTAAGTCCTGTCTCTAATGTTCATACTACACAACTTTGAAGACAGTTATTTTTCCTTTGATATAACTACAGTATGACTAAGCTAAAGCATACTGAAAAAGCATTGCTATTACTTACAGTCAAAGACACTAAATACACAAAAGGAAATAAAAATGTAGTTGGGAGACATGATAAATTTACTTGATGATAAAAACGTGTTGAAAATCCCGAAAACATAAATGAACAGGAAAAGTATGCTAGCTTTTAAATTTTCTAAGCACAAATACTAGCTCAGCTATGCAAACTTTTCAGAAGTCTGAGCTTTTCCAGGGACAGTAAATAGCATGTGCTTGTGGTTTAACCCAACAGCAGTTCAGCAACAAACAGCCATTTGCTCACACCACCTCAGCTCAAGGTGGGATGGGGTAAGGAATCAGAAAAAAAAAGGAAGTAGTACTCACAGGCACAGGTTAAAATAGAAACTATTTACTAAGACAGGGAAAAAAAAAAAAAAAAAGGGAGAGAGAAAGAGAACTGACTATGATGATAACAGTCTAAATGTGTATCTATAAAAAAAGAGACACACAATGCACCTGCTCACCTTGCATGCATCCATGCCCAGCCAGTCCCAGAGCAGCAGTTGCCACCCAATCAGTTCACTCTTCTCGGTTTTATGGTTTTTTTTACATGATGCCAAATAGTATGGAACATAGCTTTGGCCCATTTAGGTCAGCTGCCCTGGTTCTGTCCCTTCCTGCTCCTTGTGGCCCACCAGCCTTTCGCTGGCAGGGCAGTATGAAGAGCTGAAAAACTGAAATGTCCTTGGCTCTGTGCAGCACTGATCAGCAACAGCTGAAACATAGGTGTGTTATCAACAGCACTTTTCTCCTAAAGCCAAAACATAGCATCATATCAGACACTGTGAATACCGTGTCCCAGCTGAAATCAGGACTGCACTGTTCTGACAACTGACCATGAAAAACTGAACTAAAGGGCTGTTAAGGGCTTAACAACAAAAAACCTATCAGTAAAGCAGTTATTAACAAGAGGCTACTGCTTTACAAAATGAATTTCCTTTTTTTTAACAATTTTGAAGAGAAGAAAGAAATGAAAAAAACCCACAAAAGGCTAAGGTGTCAGAAACACTGAAGTGTCACTTCTCTACTGCTACCTACCATTTTTTCTCTTCAGAATAATCTAAATCCTGCAGTGATATTCCAATACAAACCTCACTTATTTCCTTCTATGCTCCATTTGAAATCCTGTCTTAATTTTATATTTTTTCTCAGTCTGTGTCTGACAGCTGATGAAGACTTCAACTTTCAAACCTGAAATCTGTCTTCCATGAAGATCACTTCAAAATCCAGTTCTGCTTAGTTTCTCAATTGCTGACATTCCTGATACCTGGCTATTCTATAGCTTCCACATATCAGAATTATTTGCTGGCTCCTCTTTCTCTGTAACTAGATTGCTCTCACTACATTACATCATAGAAATCAGTATATTAATGATAACGATTATGAAGAATAAAAATTATACCACATTTCCGATTGGATAAAAGGCCATGGATATACATTACAATCAAATGTTCAATGACTAAAGATCTGGAGTTAAAAACAGGGTTGGGAAAGTTAACTAAATTTCAGATAACACTGTACAGCAAATTTCCATTCTGACTTTGCTATGTCTAAACTAAAGCACCACATAAATTCAAATCTGCCCAAGGCAAAGAATTAGTAAATGCTTCTAGTGTTTCTTTATTTTCACTGATGACTGATTCTAATACAGACAGGGAAGATTTCAGATGTTTTCAATCCATCACAAGTGAGAAATGGACAAACACTTTTTTTCTTAAAAAATGCAAACAAAATGCTATTATTACAAAAACACAAACTTGTAATAGAAAGTCTTCTCAGCTATGCTGGACTTCCACAAAATAAGGAACTCTAACTTTTCAGCCAATATTTATATGTCAGAGTCTGCATGTTCACATTACTGAAAACTGCTTCTTTCTGAGAAGTGAGAGAAAGCTGTTTTCAGTTTTGCATTTAAAAATTGTAAACGCTGCTTATTATTAGCACAGAAACTCCAACTGTATGCTTTCAATTGGAAATTAGGGGTAATATTAACGCAAATTGTAGAAAAAATTCCTTGCATTTGATCTTAAAGATTGCTGTGAAAAAGAAGCCTGACATTATAATTCAAGTACATACCTTTAAAAAAATTGCCTCATCCAAGATTTAGAAAAAATAGCTATCTAAAATTTTGTACAAATAATGCTTTTATCCTATGTACTTTGTTTTTGGTCTGGTATAAACACTTGTATCTTACTGTATAATCATTATCTGTAATATGACAATTAGTAAATAAAGTATCACAGAGAGACAGCACTGATAAAGTTCCTCCCTGTTATAGCAAACTACATTGACACAAATGTAAGTTCCATTGTTGGGAACGAAGTGAGTGATAAAAAGGAATGGTTGAATTAGTTTTATTATAATAACTGTGAATATGACTTCTTTAGGCAAACAGAGCACTGAGAATAAATGCTTTACTGCATTAAGACACTAAATGGCAAAACAGCATCATCTTTATTCTGTGGTCTACATCTACTCAACCACAAACTCTTGTGGACTTCTGCAGGCTTCCAAAAATAAGTGAGACTTATTTCTCCCATTTAAAAACATGTATACTTTATGTCTTATTAAGTTGATTTAATTTGAAGAAACAGCCTGTTGTTCAAGCAAAACTCATCCAAGGAAAGAAAAAAACAAAGGAATTACTTAAAAAAGTTATATCAGCCAGAAATCATTGTTACCAACCTCTTAGTCTATCACTGAAAGATATTTTGGTTTGGTTTTTTATCATTTTTTTGTTTCTTTTTTAGATCTTCTACCTGTCTTTCTGAAAATCTAAATCACCTACCAAACAACTCTAGTTCACTTTAGCACTGTGTGGAAACTCTCTAATTCAAAACTAGAGGATTGGAAGCCAGTACATAACAGACTTAGAAAACACTGCACATAGGTAACTTCAAAAGTAATGCTTCCTATTTTCAAGGAAAACACAACAAATACAAAGAACACAATAACTGAATTTGATAGAGCAAATTCTTAGCTACAAAACTCTATTTTTCAACACAGTCACCATCATTAGCTATGCATTTTCATCAGCAGTGAACAAGAGGCTGTATGCCATGCACATAACAATCTGCACCAGTGGAGGTGACCCACTGTTACCACTGCTGAAATACACCACCGCTGTCTCACTGTGCTTATATCCACTGGCTGGTCTCCATAAACGTTCAGCAAGTGTTGATGAATGTCAATGGGTCCAACCTTTTCCAGATGGAGGAATTCAACGACGCACCTTTACTTAAAATGCACTTCTATTCTGACAGAGTGGCCCTCTGCTGCCATCTGTCACTCAGTAACAACACATAACAGAACACTGGTGAGAAGGTTCAATTTCTACTGCCTTGCCACCAACATCTGTCTCTCACTGTTGGCCAACATAATAAAACGAGAGTCATTTCTTTCGCAGTTGCCCTCACAAGTGAACACTGTTACAACATAAATATAATTCTGAAAGGGTTGTTAATAATAGCTGTTCTGAACTATGTGGTTATCTGTGTATTTTGGATTGTTTAGAACCTTATAGTGTATTGATAAAGAAATCAGAAGAAAACTGTACAAACGGAACAAGATGCAAGTTTAAGAAATACACTGCAAGAATACCAGCTATGAAAATACTATAGGCAAATCTATGACAAAAAAATATTATTTACAGACTAACAGTTGTAAATAAATTTAATGTGATTGAATCTTCAAGACTGATTTAATTGAAGTGCTAACAGATATAGTTGTAATTTCAAATAGAAAAGAAAAACAAACCAGGAATTGAGTATGATCAATCACAGAATCACAGAATGACCTCGGTTGAAAAGGACCAGAATGATCATCTAGTTTCAACCCCCATGCTAGGTGCAGGATCGCCAACTACCAGACCAGGCTGCCCAGAGCCACATTCAGGCTCACCCTGAATGCCTCCAGGGAGGGAGCATCCACAACCTCCTTGGGTCCACAACCTCCTTGGGCAACCTGTTCCAGTGCATCACCACCCTCTGTGTGAAAATCTTCCTTTTAATATCTAACCTCAACCTCCCGTCTCAGTTCAAAACCATTCCCTCCCTTGTGCTATCACTATCAACCCTCGTAAACAGGCATTCCCCTTCCTGTTAATATTCCATTACGAAGAAAGGAACATAACTAGAGGGATTCCTCTCTCTTTTTAAAGATCTTCTGCTCTTCCTTCCTTACCACTGAAGTCTCAAGCTCTTCTGCTGCATTATTGCCACATGCTGTGACACAATACAGATCACGATGCAGTGTGTGTTTCTTTAAGGGTAATACTGTCTTCAGATGTGTCTTATTTACTTCCACATCTCTGAGATATTACTATAAAACTATCTAGCCAGGAAAAAAATGTCATTTTTTCTAAACACAATTATTTTCTTAAATTGTCCGGAAAAAAATGATCAGTTTCCAGATTGCATACATAAAGATAATATTCAATTGATGAAATGCCATTTTAGGCAACTCAATTCTACTTTGCACATTTATTCTTACATAAGATTTATAAATAACACTATGAAGTTGTCACACTTATTCTTCTTTAATTGAGCCAGTACTGATTCCTTGAAGTTTCCCTTGCCAAAAATAACAACATCTAAACCCAAATTTAAGAATTTTAAGAATCACTCAACAAGCCTGATAATGAAAGGGAATGTTTCTGAAACAAAACGGATGAGCAAGAAATGCAAGAACCCTTCTGACAGCAATTTGCATAGCAAATATCTTATTTCACACTAATTACTAAAAGGTGAAAGATAGAAATAGGGTTCTGACTGCAAACAAGTCTTCCTTGCTACTTGCTCCAGTCTTTCCACTTGTGTGTGATCTATTACGTACAATTTTCACCAGCAGAGAAAAACAGTTAAAGAAAAATACATGCTTCCTGCCTTCTGGATTCCCAGGTAATTCATCTTCAAGAAAAATTTAACAAGACTGAGATGCATCACTTTTTCCAAGTTATCTTGTACTTATGACAGAGATGCTTATGTGCATTGCACAGACAAAATGCTAGAGCATTTCAGGACTGTTCATTTTACTGAGAAATACTGGAAAGAGAAGAGTTTTCTTACTATTTTCAAATTGCACTGGTTATCTTCTCTCTAACTTACTTGGAATTCTGAATCTGGACAACTTATCTTTAGCAGAATAATGACAGTACATGGTACCATGCGACCATCACTACTATGGTTTTTTTTTGGGGGGGGAGGTTGTTTTATTTTGTTTTCTAACTCGACCAAGTATTTTATGTTTCATAGGAGAGGGGGCAAAGATAGTTAGCTGCATTAGAAACTTTTTTAAGTGGGTGACAAGAACAGGTGGGGGAGATTGCTTTTCTCATTTTTCCAAAATTCTATTAAAATAACAAACACTGAAATAAATAAAGAGTATAATCTTTTGTGTCCTACAATATGAGATGTTCTGTTTTCCTTGTCATCATGGATTTTAAGAAAAATGAATAAAACAGGTGTTTATACCTTGGCTGTACTATGTATTTCACTTCCAGATCCCTTCTTCTGTAGTCTAAAATAAATCTTTTACTGGTGAAATGTATCATTTTATTCTTCCCTGAGATTTTTTTTTCTTTCCTTTTCAACAATTTGTTAAAACACCTCATTAATTCGTTAAGAACTTAAGAACAAAGTTTAAGACAATTCAGTAGTATCCCTAGTAACGACTATGTTCTTTTCATTGCCTGAAGACAAATCTCTGAGGAGAGCAGGCTGCAAGTTAAAAGGTCACTCAATAGTAAAAACCGGAAGATTCCCAAATAAAGGAATTAAACAATATTCCAAGGATTTACTCTCTCCCCGTCAGACAAGACAGTTCAATCTACAGGGGAACAGTGAACACAAAACTTAATCAGAAATACATTTTTATGATCACTAATAAATGGTTCACCATGGTGGCTTCTGTTCACAGCCCTGAGACAAATATTTCCTGTTGCTGTTCACCCTGTCTTTATATACTAATGTAGACTTCTTGTTTCTTTGCATCATAAAATGTTCATTTATTTTTCTTCTTTGAATAGTAGAGTGGTTTTCATGGATATTTATACATAAGATATTATTTTCCTCTGGAAAAAGTTAGGATATCATTATTGTAATGTTAATTGCCATGGCAGACTGGAGGTGTGGATAACTGTTAAACTGATAGGCTTAGTATTAAAATGGAGACCTTCGATATTTTTCTTCATAAAAAAATTCTAAAATTCAGTCTTTCAGAATGGAAATTGCATGGTGAATTTTTAGTTTGTTTTAAATAGGTTTTCTGGGGTCAACCTCCCCTCATTTAAAGAGCATTGCCTACCTTTTCATCTGAGACCTACTAATTAAGTCAGGAAAATACCTGGTATAATGACAGAGTTTACAGCCTCTACAGATGAGTTCTTCATGTGGAAACTGTAGCCCTACCTCTTTCAAGGACTGTGTTTGCTTCCAATGCATTTTGCTAAGATTTGGCAATGGAAGAAGTAACCAGAGAGAAGTGATCGACACCTCCCTCTCTGCTTTTCCTCATGAGAAAGTTATAGACCACAGTGAGTTCATTTCCCAGCCCTCTACTCCCTAACTAAGCTACTCTCAGCCATCCCCTATACATCTTGTCCTCAAGTCCTTTAACTGTTTTTGCTCTCCTTGGGACTCATTTTAACATTTTTATACGCACTTTATATAGTAGAGCCTAAAACAGCACATAATACTAAGGAGAGGCTGCACCAACACAGAGTACAGTTGGACAATCATTTTTTCTGACTATATAACTATGCTGTGCACAATGAACCCCAGGATACAGTTGGCCCTTTTGGATTTTGCTTATCAGAAGGAAGTAAACAAGACAACACTCATTTTGGACTCAAACATGCTTGTCTGGCCAACAAACAAAGCTATTTCAAATCAAATGCACAATAAAAGAACAGAACTTTACACATGCCATCTAGCCAGAAGTTACCCTGAACAAGAAGAATGCTGATATTTAGCCTCAGAGTAAGAGAGAGTCAGAGATAACTGACAAAAAAACATGAGAACTAGATAACCTGTAACGGTCATGCAACAGCTGTCTTGAAGCCTCTGCCTTAGTCAATGCTATTAGAATGAAGATAAGTACAGAGTAAGTATTCCAGACGGCAAAGAATACGTTAAACAGGAAAATGCCCCTAGATCAGCAGGATAAACGCACTATTTCATGGTCTCTCAATAAAATCTTCTGATTCTTGAAGCTGATTCTTCTGAGCAAGGCCGACCTTATAGAAGCACTCATGAGACTCTAGGAAATCTTCCCACAGATCCAATATTTTGCAGGCCTGATAGAAACGGTGCAATGATACAATCTCCCACAGCACAATACACTTCCACAATACACATGCCTCCTAAGACCAGGAGCAAACTCCTCCTTCCTTTTTAGGGAACGTAGTTGTCATGCCAACAGTTAAAGAAAAGCAAGCTGCAGCGACAGCTAGTGATGAAGCCTGTTTGTATTTTACAGTTTCTCTGGAAGGTTGTTACTGAATTTCAGGTACTTTAGGACAGCAGCACTGTCTCACTTGACACTGTTTATGTCCACGCTTACTGCTTCTGTGTCTTCTTATCTTGCCTCTTGCTTCCAAACTCACGTACCTGACCTCTTGACAAGGACAGAGCTGACATAGTTTGACAGTATACATGCATGCACACAGGCCTTGAGTTATTATCTTTCCTTTAGGGATCTGCTATGATGTGTATATTTATGAAGGTGGGACCTTAACTAGAATATTCAGCATACGGTGTATCAGCAGAGGGATCAGAATCTAGCAGAACTCCTCAGAAAAGAGATGAAGTAAACCTCCAACATAAATCAAGGCAAAGAGGCAGCTGAGTACTGGATACTGATATTCTCAAACTGACTTATTCAGAAATGCAAAGTTTCCTTCTGCAAAGGCCAATGAAGAGGATAGATACAAAGCTGTAATAGCAGCTACAGGAAGAGAAAAAAAATCAACTCTCAGCAGCATCTCTCACAGTGCACTCTCACGATCACCTTCATAACTCAAGTACGTAAGATTTCTACCCACACAAACTATATTCACATTGGCATCAAATCTGTGATCATTCTAAAAAAAACATTCTCTTAAACAATGTAGACTAATTTTGTGCACAGTATTTTATTGGTATGTATTAGAAATCATAATGTTACCAAATTTGCTGGTTTTGAAAACACTTTCTTAACCTTCTTAACATCCCTATTCCTACCATTCTAAAAAGATGTATGGATTAGAATTCTTTTTACATGTATTTTGCAGAAAATGGCAAGATTCCCCAAATGCAACAAAACCAAAGAAACCCTTCTTTAACGTTTTGAATTCTAGTAACATCACTTAGCAAGATTTTTTTTTTGCCTCAACAGAGCCAAGACTTGCAAAAGGAAGAGCATGGGGAAAGAGGAATTGTGTGGAAGTTTCCAAGTTACTAGAAAGACTAAATTAAGCTACTTAATAAACAGATAGGTAGAGGTGCAGCTGCAAATGCTTACTACCAGCTAAAAGTAGATCTTACCCATTTCCATTGCACAACTTTGTAGTTTTCAATGAAAAAAAAAAGAATAAGTAAATGAACAACACACAAATAAGTGTCATCTTTAAAACAAACAAAGAGTTACCCTACCCGCAGCCACTGCTTCTCTGTGAGAGCATCACTGTAGTCCACATCTCTGCGCTGACGGGATCCTCTTCCAAATATCTTTTCCTCCTCTTCTTCACATGTGAGCCTTTCAACTTCAGCATCGTCCTTAATAATCCAGGATGGCAATTCATCCTCCTCCATCAGGCGGGGCTTGCGCTTGGGGTTTCTGGCATCTTCTCTACGACGGTCCATGTCCATACGCTGAAATGGTAGATGGGAAAGGATAAAACAGTTGTAAAGGCAACTAAAACAAACACTGGAATTCCCGCCAGCTAAAAACACTTAAAATTTTAAACCAAGTTCTTCACAAGTACTTCCCTTCCTCTAGCCCAAGACTTGTAAAATGCAACTGTAGAAAGTAGTTACATTTTACAGTTGATTTTCTGTGAAGTTCACTACTCCATAGCTAGTTTACACTGAAGTAACTCCACATGACCCAGGTAAGACAACGTAGATTAAGAAAGAAGGAAGCTATCCATTAAAAAGCTCTATTTTTTTTTTTTCCCACACACAGTTTTACAGTTTCTATATATTCATAAATGTGATTTGCAAATATTATTAATTCCTTTACAACATCCTCAAAAATATGTTATATAACAAAAAAGAATAATTGAAAACATACTAGTTTTGTGATTCTGAATATCAGAGAAAGTAAATTTAAAAGCAGACATTAGAAAAAAGGAATCAAGAGATATAATTAAGAATTCAAAGAAAAGATGACTCAATGACAGAAACTCAACCAGCTTCAACAAAAATTTTTACTTCTCCTACATTAAGAAAAAATGAAAACACATACAATAAAAATCAGGCAAGATTAAGTAAAATGTTAAGAATATTAAAAGGGTAATATGGTGTAAAAACCTGGACTTCAATTACTCACACAAATTAATTTCAACTGTGGTGACCAATTACCTCATAAAATAGATACGGATACTCAGGATACATTCTTGTGTGAATTAGGTGGTTTATAGTTCTCCCAGGAAAGCATTCATTTCTCTGCATTGACTATATGCTGATCTAAGCCCTAAGCTCCCATGAATCTCATTTAGGCTATTTAACTAGCTCAAATAAGACAATATGTACAGCCTTTTCAAATACACCTTAAAATAAAACCCACTCAGTCATAAAATGCACTCAGTTTAAAAACACTGATTTATATAGTCAACTGGTGTCATAATGTCATTTTGCCAGAAAAAATAACCCTTGTTAAACCACACTATGAAGAGATGACAATGGTTGCAGAGGTTACATTGAAACACTCTGAATTTTGTATACATTTTTTATTATAAGATGAAAAATCAGAAGTGTCATCACTTGCACTGAATACAAAAGTAGGACACGCTGGGGCTATGTGGAATTTTTACCTACATATGTGGAGCCACCAAAAACCATGGGAACGTAGTCTGCTTGTATGCATCCTCTCTGCATACATAGCTAAATATCCTCTGAATACTACAGGATTAATGTCAAAGAATACTTCTAAACCAAAAAGTGACAAAATAATAGATTCTTGAGAAACCTGTCAGTTTTCTCTCTCATCTATTGTTTTGGAACTTCTCATTTCAGACTAAAAAAATAAATATTTGATTTATACAAACAAAATAGATGTTTTTGCACCTTTAAGCCTAATTAAATGAACAAACCAAAACACAATTTTTTCTTGGATATTACACTTTACTGAATTCCTATCACATCTGCACAGAAGGGAAAAGGCTACCTGGGCATCACTGAGGTAAGAAAAATATAAACTTAACTTCACGCTCTCTATATGACTACCTAAGAGATTAATAAAAAGAATAAACCTGACTACCAAACTTGGTTTTCAGAATTTCGTCTTAGAACTGAACAGCTTAATAATAAATGAAAATCTCTCTTAGAGATTAACATTTAACCTCAATGTTTCCACCTTAAATATTTTCAAATCCCTGGTTGTCAAAGCTCTTTACCTCTGCATCTTCAAATTTCTACCACCAGCTCTTTATTGTCCCTTACAAACTCATGCAAAAATTAACTTGAAAAACACACAGCATACAGTGTTAAAACCATCTCCACTCTAGGCAGGTCAACTGTTTTATTGGATTGCTGTTTACTTTCAAACTTAACTAGAAGAGATAGACTTACAGAATTTCCCTGCAAAAGCCATTACTCCCATTCATGGATTAACTCTTTCCTTCTGGATCTGATGGAGGAGTTCTAAGTTACTGTTTCCAGCTGCAAATCTACATTCATTGAACTCAGGTTACTTCTTTTTTGACCTGATTTCTGAAATATTAGTGCTTATATTGATCACTATGCATTTAGTACACTCAGTGAGGACAGCTACAGTTGCAGCAAAAAGTCTAGAATACATATGCAAAACAGGCTGTGATGGAGAACACAATCGACAAGTAAAAAGCCAATAACTGGGCCGAAATTACTCCTTTCAAGTTTTGGTTTCTGTCATTCAAATCTCCTTAGTCTTTGAGAGAAAGCTTAAAAATACAAATGTCTGTAAGCACTCCCTTTCCACCCTTTGGAGATTTCAGCTCTTCTAAAATAACACTGCACCAAACTTAGCACAAAAGGACAAGACAGGTGATTCTTCAATGAGTAAAGGCACCACCATGTGGGGGATTTGGCCTTTGTTCATTTGTGCATTTGAAGAATTGTTAGTTGGATAAGAACAGCCCTTGTACACTTGTGTAAGTAAGTTCTACTAATTAATATCTGGGCAGACAGCAAGAAATTAATAACGTGTGATCCTAGAAATGTCATTTCTCCAGATAGCACTTTCTGATACAATTTCATTTGATCCCACAAGTGTCTTTGTTGCTCAGTCCTGCAGAATGAAGCAACATAGGTAGAATGAGAAGAGATGATGCTTACCCCTCAGTGGTTAAATTTTTAAGTATCTTCTTTCTGTTGTTTCAGTGTCTCTTAAAAGCCCATCAGCAATCCTCACCACTGCACAAATGCAAAAAATTGGAAGCTATGCCTACCCTAACATACTAGTAATTATTCCATTGTTCACATTTGGATCACTGTAACTACTCTGGTAATTCTTCAACAGTTCTAGCAGCAGCAATGAAGTTAACAGGGCTCTTGAAGAAATCAAGAAAAATTAGCAAACCAGCTAATTTCCAAGGAGAACTGCACTGTAAGTCTACTAGTTTACTATCTTGTTCAGTTCCCGTGTTTGCCTTTGTCAGTATCACAGCACAAAAGTGGAAAAAGTTCTAAAAATAAAAGCATGCTGTACAACTTGTAAGACAAACACTGACTATCAGTTTTAGACTGCCTAAATTTCTCAGGTCGTGTCTTCCAGATTGGCACTGCTCCGCTACTGACTGCAAGGATCTCTGAAGTCTTTCTGTCTTGTGAGGAACTCTGAGTTTAGGAAGTCTGCTCTCCTTTCCTCAGATAAGCAATGCAAGTAAATAAAGCCATTCCTACAACAAAGTTTTACAACATTTAAATGACATATAAGGTTAAAGCCTTTGCTAAAAACACTAGAAATGATATACAGCATATGATCATATCATTCTCACCATAAAGAGATCAAATTCCTCCTCACGTCGGGCGATCATCTGATTCAGAGTCTCATCATCAGGAACTTCATCTTCCTCCTGGTCACAAAGATTGATAAAGGTACCAGAAAGAAGCTTTCATGTTCAACATAAAGTAACAGTCTGCATCAGGCCAGCAATGTACTGAGCCTCCTTCTGTCAGTACATGTGTGAAAAATGCAAACCAAAACTAAAACTTCTAACATGATCAGCAATTCAGAAGTAACACAAAGTAGACAAAATTAGAGACAATTGGGACTTATTACCACCTCCATAAATTGAGAATGAGGAAATGAGCAAACAGGCAACCAGGAAATTTTGGTTTGTGGTTTTCCTGGGTCAGAAGCACAGCTAGGGCTTCAGCTAAAATACATGCATTTCTGTTCTGATGTTCTACAGTACTCCCTCAGAAATATAATTCAGTAGTATAATTTTAATTTTCAGTAGTATAAAGTCTTTTCTCACAGAAAGGAGACTGAATATGGCCCTACCTAAAAAAAAGAATTTAAAGTATCACCAGCAAAAAAAAAACAACATCATGTAACTATATCGAGAGCATTCCTCTTTCTCCGTCTTTTTAGAAACAGACACAAACCTCTGAAAGGCCTCTGAAACAGTCCCACACATCATCTTTATCTCTAAACAGGACAGATATGGGTTTGAAGGGTGGACTATTTGGGGGATAAATAATTAGCTGGAGGGTTGCAGCCAAAATATTGTGGTCAGTGACTCCATGTCCAGGTGGAGGCCAGTGACAAGAGATCCCCCTGTTCTGGAACCAGTGCTCTTCAACATCTTTATCAATGACATAGACAGAGGGATTCAGTGTATCCTCAGCAAGTTTGCAGACAACATCAAGCTGAGTGATGCAGCTGACATAACAGAAGAAAGGGATGTCATCCATGGGGACCTGGCCAAGAATGGGAAGTGGGCCCACATGAACACACCTTCGGCAATGCCAAATGCAAGATGCTGCACTTGGGTCATGGTAAACCCTGGTATGTATACAAATTGGGAAGAGAACTCCTAGAGAAGGACGTGCAGGTTTTGGTGGTCCAGAAATTTGAAGTGAGCCAGCAGTGTGTGCTTCCAGCCTGGAAGAACAACTGCATCCTGGGCTGCATCAAAAGAGGAGGTGGCCACCATGGAGGAGGAGGTGATCACCTCTAATTGGCCCTTGTCAGGCCCCATCAGGAGTACTGCATTAAAATCTGGAGCCTGTGACATAAGAAAGACATAGAGCTGCTAGAGCAGGTCCAGAGGAGAGCCATGAAAATTGACAAAGGGCTGAAGCACCTCACTTATGGAGAAAGGCTGAGAGATCTGGGCTTGTTCAGCATGGAAAAGAGAAATGTCGAGGGAGACCTCACTGCAGCCTCCTATCACTTAAAAGAAGGTTATAAACAGGAGGGAAGCAGACTATTTACACAGTCATAGGACAAAGAGAAACAGTTTTAAACTAAAAGGGAGATTTATATCAGATGTCAGGGGGATATTTTTTTCATTCAGTGGGTAGTGAAGCACCAGCACTGGCTGCCCAGAGAAGCTGTGTGTGTGCCATCCCAAGAGCTATTCATGGCCAGGCCCTGGACATCCTTCCTGATGTAATGCCAGATCTAGCAGCTGTCAACCCTGCCCATGGGAAGGGAGATGGAGCTAGACATCTTCATGGTCTCTTCAACCCAAGCCTTTTTATCATTCTATAATTTTCTGAGGTAGGAAAAAAACACTGCAAAATGGGACTTCTAGTGTGTGCTTTCAGTATAAGTAATACATTAACATAGTATTTTCTAAATGCAGTGCTTATCCAAATGATGATTGTTCACAGTAAAAGAATAATCTGCAGCACCAGAGAGAAGAAGGGTCTCACCGTTCCACAACCACAGTTTCAAAGAGTGGGACAAACTGCCAGTGATACTTCAACCTCACTGTCCACTACTGTAAACAAAAGTGTGACAGCTGTCTTCTAACAACTATTTTTTTTTTTTTCTGAATAGAAACTGGTAATTACAAGTCTCTTGGTACAGAACCAAGAAAAAAGTCATTTTGGCTGCCTTGCCCAAACAACACCTGAAGTCTTACCAAGAACCCAAAAGAAAAAGCAGGGTTTCAAATGATTAAATGTAAGAAGTCCTAGTTTTCTCAGTATATCTGAAAATCACACTATTTTAAAACATGAACTGGTTTTAAAGACTGCTTTATATCCTGGAAAACAAAAACAAAAACAGCCCTTGTTCAGAAAGTTTTTGGCAAAACTGAAAGAGCAAAATGGATTTAATATGCAAAAGATTTTATCATCACCAGATAACAACCTATTACTATGACCAAAAAAAAGAGATTTCTTTGACTGGATGGTAAGATAATTATTACAGTTCTAATTTTGAAGTAGTCAGTCTTTGAACTTAGGGAAAAATTAAGTTCTCCCTCAAACATGCTCTTCTCAATTATTTCTAACAACATTACCTCATTTTCTTCCTCATGCTCCAGTATAGCCTGCAGAAAAGCTCTCCTTTCATGACTTGAAGACTTCTGATCAAACATTCCAGCCTGAATAACTTTTTGATCTACATTCAACTTATACTTTGCAGCAGCAAGAATCTTCTCTTCCACACTGTTCACAGTGCACAGTCGCAAAACTCGAACTTCATTCTGCTGACCAATTCGGTGAGCTCTATCTTGTGCCTGCAAGTCCTGTTAAGTAAAGAAGACATGGAGGGATTTATGTAAGTGTGCAACTCAAATTGCTTTCTGCTCACAGTGTGTAATAATGCTGAATTCTTTTTGTCATCAAAGGGAACTACCCAAACTACAGTCCACTATAATTCACATGGCTCACTCTCAGTTGTTTTCTTTCTTAAAATTTCATCCGATCCAGATAGGGAGAAAACAAAGAAAAAAACTTGTGCAGTGTGTACCGTAAATGCTATAAGCTTGCGCAGTGACTGAAAAGGGCTTATGTATACATTTTTTCTTTTCTGCACAAAGGTTCATGACATTCCAAGCCAGAATGAACCCTAAAGTGAAACATCCCTTGATTCCAGGAAAAAAAAAAAAAAGATTAGTAGCATAAAATTAATACATGATCTTATCTACACTAAAGGTAGTCACTAATTAAAAAATGTGTGAACTATAAATTATTTGATCTGTAGAATAGGCTTTTACCTTTGAATAGTTCTGTTAAAACAATTTAAACATGATCTTAAATTACTTTCAGAACACTGCAAATAACTACTTTTTGGTAAAACAATTGCACTTAAAATTGATAGATGTAAAAAAAGCATGCTGTAGATTACTGGGAGATAATTATTTTTATTAATTCAAAATCTTACTGATCTTCTTCGGGGGAAAAAAGAAATTAATGTACACCCTATTTCAGCAAAATGCTGTCATAATTTTCTGCTACGTCACAAAATAAATTTCTTGAAATAATAATAAACCAGGCAACGAGTTTACCATTTCAGACCAGCACCCTACTTGTGATACTATTGTTAGCTCCTGCTTTGTACAATTTCCTTTCCAAGCCACATGGAATTTAAAAGCAAATTTGAAGTTTGCAGAACAGCCGAAATAAACCTTTAATATTAATTTGTTTATATAATAGTTTTCAGAAGAACAGGACAGTAAAATGAGGAAATAGAAGTTTTTCCTTTTTGAAATATGCTGTTTAAGTACTAAAACAAACAAAAGCATCTCCTTTAGCATGTTGCTTATTAGAAGTAACAAGTGATTCTCAACGAAAAACAAAATGAAAACTGCACACATTTTGTGATTTAATAATCTGTCCACTAGATTCTCTAGGAAACATTCTCTAATGTGAGATTTACTGCTACCCAACTGTTAAAATATACTTGCATTAAAAATGTCTGTGAAGGTGACAGAGATAACCAAGAATATAAAGAATTAAGTGCCTTCTGAGGTGGTTTTTAACCCTTTAAATTGCTCCAGATTTCACAAGCTCTGTTTTAAACTGATTACCAGAGCATTTATGCAACTGCTGCTTTTAAAGTTCTATGTAAAATTCTTCCATGTCTTAACCTTTATTTTTGCACTTAATAACATTTAGGTGATTAGCTTACAACTTTAGCTGAAAAGCTGAAAAGACATGCATAATCACTATAATCAGGTACTTCCCACAGATACCTAACTTCTGTTGTTACAATTATAAAATGCACTAAGTGACAAAGACCAGCTTCCTCTTATTTTTTTTTTAATTTTAAACTGAGATGAAGAAATAAACCACCACCAGTGTCTCAGGACAAGACTAATATGGCCATTAACTTCTCGAGACAAAGCACTGATCTGCACAGCCTTTTCTAAAACACTACAAACTACTGCAGAATCAAAATGAGGAATACTTGTTAGAGCTCTGAACAATAAAGAATGAGTATAGCTATAGTACTGGTACAAGACTAGAAGACCCCTAGCTGAGAATCCCTCGAGACAGACAAAATAATTACACAAACTCAGAATTACTTCACTGATTCAAACTGACACATTTCTTGACTGCAGTAGTTTGTCTTACTAACTGCTCCCAAACGAGAATGCTGTATCAATGCTATTTAACTCAGAATATAACCTCGAACTAAAGAAGCAACCCAAAAAAACCATCATGAATTCTTTGCGATTTGCTTGCAGATAAGCAAATAATAATCACCTGATGAGGATTCCAGTCACTATCAAAGATTATAACAGTATCAGCAGCCTGGAGATTCAAGCCTAGCCCTCCAGCCCTTGTACTCAGCAAGAAGATGAAGTACTGTGACCCAGGTTCGTTGAACTTCTTCAAGAGAGCAGCTCTATCTTCTGATTTTGTTGTGCCTGAAAAGTAAAAACATAACAATGATGTGAACCAAAATACTCTAAATACAGTGTAATGCCTAAATGTACAGGAGGCAGTGAAATTTTAGCTCACTTGTTCCTTGTGATCTCTGCTGTATTTTCCATAATAAATAAAATATTGCCCATGGATATTTCTGTCACCTGTTTTTACCACATTTGAGAGAAGGACTGCAAAATACTTAAGCGTTTATTTTTGACATTTCAAATGTAGACTTTAAAATGCCAGCTAGCATTGCTATACTTCTTATAACTCACATAAATTTCAACTGAAGTTATTACACACAAACAGAGTTGAATGTATCTAAGTATTTTTAGAAGTCACTAGTAAATTGATTAATCAAAACGTCAGAATTTATCTTAGGAGTCACAGCAATAAGAAGAACTGAAAATTCTTAATATGTCATATCTTAAGTGTAGTTGTGTATGTGCAAGGGAAGGAGAGATGGCAAGGAATTCAATTGTGGTTAAAAAAGAGATAAAAAACAAGTATTGCACAACCTGGCAATCGCATTAACTATTACATACTTAATCGAAACTCTACGTGGACAATCTCTGGTCCACTGATATCCTGATATTTTTCACACTTCTGTCTGTATTTGAAGGCCAAAGAAAATCTACTTTCATACATATTTATATATTTATATAACACAGAAGATATCCCACTATTACTTAAGTGGGCAACCTTGGCTGGCTTCCTAAACTCCTCCTAGATGCTCTCTCAGTTCCTTTTCCTTAACATGACAAGAAGAAAATAAGATGGAAAAGGTTCTGCACTGAAACGAAGGCAGTTTACTAAAAGCAAAAGCTATGCACAGAAGTGAAGCAAAAAGAGGAATTCATTCACTCCTTCCCATTAGCAGGCAGCTGTTCAGCCACTTCCTGGAAAGTAGAATTCAGTACACATAGCAGTTGCTTGGAAAGACAAACATCATAACCACAAATTTCCTGCATCCTCTTCCTTTCCTTCAGCTTTTATAACTATGCACAGTGACATGCAATATACATTTTGGATCTTGCATCTGCTCCCCAGCTCTTGCTCTATGCTTACTGCTCACCTTCAACCCCCTCAATGGGAGGGGGATGCAGCTCGGAGAGAAAGCCTCAACACTGTGAAGCACTGCTCAGCAAGAGCCAAAATACTGGTGTGTTATTAACACTTCTAGCTACAAATGCAAAACACAGCACTACATGGGCTGCTATGAGGAAAGTTAACTCTATCCCAGACATCCACTACAGTCTCACAGTCAAAATGCTGCCAGTACATGACTTGGGTAGAAAATACGATATGTGCAAAGACATACAGCAGATAGAATTTATATGTATATATTATGTTCCATCGTGGAAGGCAATCAGAGAATAGGAGAAGTTGAAAGAAGAGTTCATCTTACTGATTTATAAATTACCTGCAAAATCTCAACAAAATATTGTATTTATCATACTGTGTATTGCCATTGACATTCTAGCATGAAAAAAGCACAAGACATCCTGTGACACAAGACAATAATCTTATGCCCAGTTTCATTACCTTGATTTATATTTGAGAAGGACAGTGTTTGAAGTTTTTATATTCATTAACACTTGAAAAGGACTGGTATACTTCTCAATGTTAATTAACATTGCAGTACCCAAGAATAGTCAAAAGACCTTAAATGCTCATTTATTCATGCTGTTCTTCATATTTTTCTTATACCACTGCTTTTCTTGAAAAGGCATTTTGGTAAGTGCTGCTGGTCCTCTACAACAGCACTACGTGAGAGATAAATTGATTAAAAAGAAATAATATTTAAGAAGGTCGGAGATAGAGACACTCATCACAGAAGAAAACCACAATGGAAACATGGGATTTCCACATAGGATTTTGAATTTTTATTTATTTTCTTTCAATACTTCTCAATTATGTTTCCTTTTTTTTTTTTTTTTCATTTAAATGTAAAAAAGCTACCTATTTACATATTAAATAATTGAGGCTAGCAATCTTCCTGTAAAAATCAGAAGAAATCTATAGGTACCATTTTATTTTTCACTGAAATTCATGTAACCTGTGGAGAATGGTGATGAATCTTTAGTCACCAATCAATTAATTCCACTGGAATCTAGTCAAAATACCACCATTCACATCTATAATCAAAAGAATATTTTCAGACAACTTAGGTACTAACAAGTGGATTGTAGATCTCTACATCCTCCGCATTCCAGGAACATGAATGTTCATCAAAACAATCCCTCAGCCAAATGGTTTAGATGTTAAATGGATGAAAGATAAAGTCAAAGAGTCAGGAAGACAGATATATCTCAGATCGACTCTACTAAAATCACCGTAAGTACACCCTGCTCAGTGCCTGATATGTAAGGACAGGGAACGTTCCAGTGTAGTGCACCTTATAGATCTGTAGCTATACTTTCATAACAAATATCCTTGCAGGCTTTTCCTTCATGGAACTGTTGAACCTGTTCACACTTGTGTAGAGTCAAATCACAGCAGTGGCTTACTATGAAGAGAACTTAGGTATTCCATGATCTGGATTAACGAAGGATGCCCGTCCCTAACTTATTCATTCTGCTTTCATTCAGCTTACCATCAAGACGCAAGTAGAGGAAATTTCGAAAGGCAAAGTAGTCTTCCATAATGGTCATGAGTGAAGTCATTTGACAGAAAAGAAGCACACGATGGTTTGTAGCTCGTAACTTTGGTAGGATGCGATCAAGCAGCTCAAACTTCCCCGAGGCCCGATAAAGTTCAGCTCTGTTTAAGAGAAGAAGCACAGTAAATACTAGAATAAGCCTACAAATAGAAAAGTTTTTAGTCATGGTCACATCGTAGCATAACAGAAAGATTCAGTTAAGATAAACAAGACTCATACATCTTTTTGATTTGCTTTATGTTGATTTAATACAAAATAAACACCCATGTGAATTCCTGCTTGGAACAGATTTTTCTTCAGTGTGGACTTACAACCACAACTGCCTTTATGAAATTGAATTCTGTCTCACTATGCATCAAAACAAACATTATTTCTCACCTAAGTAATCGGCCATTTATTTGTTAAGGCATTCACCTGTTAATTTTGCTTTCAACAGGTGTTTGTTTTTGCAGCTACAAGATGCTCTAGACAGGTATATGTCAGAAATCTTTCCATTCAACTACAAGAAAAAACTCCCTTCCTACTATGCTCAGGCAAAAGATGAATTCCAAACTGGACAGAGATACTATACAGAGATAACAGGAGAAGCTTTATAAGAATAAAAACTTTCAACATGTACCCTTAAGCAGTCTTGCACAACGTTTAGTTGCTTTGCTTAACTGCTTCTCTTTCTCCTATGCTATGAACTACAAAACAGACTGCTAGTGCTGAAATTCAATCCATAACTAAGAAAATGAATTAAAGCAAAAAGGATGATTGAATCAACGTAACAAAGATGTGTATCACAGAAATAAATTCCACTTTTTTCTAACCTTCATTATATCCTACAAATATGATTTATCATTATCAACTATATAATTAAAAAAAAAGGTACATAATCTTCTCATATGCATACATACATAAACACTTAGCAAAAGACTAAACTGTTTAGGAGCCAAGAGGTCTGACTAAAAAAAAACAAGTTGTTTTAAAAAAGCAGCAAGTGTCAGGTACAAGATACACACCTTTCTTCTAAAAGCATACGTTTATGGACAGTTGGATGAAGAAGTGCCAAGAAAAAAAGTTCTATTTCATTTCAAATAACTAGTGTAAGAAGTGCTACTTTAATTTAGAATAAAGATGGTAGAGAAGTTAAACAACTTGAAAGGAACAAGAAAGAAAATTCCTTATGACGTCTTTGGAGAATCACTGCAGTAACTTTCAGGTGTCTGGTTTCTATGCAGTTTCTAGAACAGGCATGGAAAGACACCATTTTACCACCTTCTCTGCCTGTTCTCCAGTAATGAGTGGAGAGTCATAAAAGCCTCACATAAGAGGTCTAGCACTTTTGCCTTAAATATGTGTCTTAAATATGTTATTTTGCCTTAAATATGTGTCCTGCATCTCCTCTGCCCTCCTATAAAAGAGACAAAAAATACACCATGATAGGAATTCTCCCAAAGTTTCTTCACAAGCACAAGTCCGCGCTGCTAAGAAAACACTAAGCCATATGCATACATCACAGGGCTACCATTTGCCTCTGATCAGTAAGTCATCTAACTATAAGGACTCTTCAGTATAACAAATGGTTGACCATTACACCGTATCACAGTGAGAGCTAGTAATAGTGAGGAGAATTCTCTTATATACAAGGTATCCTGATATCAAATAATTTCTACTGGGAATCTAATTAAGAAAAGGAAATTTCATACTTTTGTGAAAGTCAAGAGCTAAGAACACTTGAGCTTGGAGAGACGGAATGCTGGAGGCAAATGTAATGAACAATTTGGAATGATACATGAACTAAGGATTCAGTTTAGGAAGTCTGAACTTATCTAGAATGAGAAAATGGCAAATCAATCTGAAATACTGTGGAATATTTTTTGAATTTTAAAATGTACTGCATTTCCATGTGCAGGGACTAGTGGTACTCAGAACTAGTATGTGCAAGGTAGATTACAGAACACTGTGGACCTGTATAAAATAATGACAGGAACAATCCTCTAAAACACTTTATCTGCTTAGCCAGTGCTATCTTAACACAGCAATTTTCAGTCTGTGTGAGAAGGACACGTGGTTTCCAGCAGTTATAGTGTTCTTTCCTTTTTCTTTGTAGAATTGCTTCTGCGCTAAAATTTTTTACACGTGTCAGACAGAGTGTATTCTGGAAAAGACTAGCACAGTGAGTATGTCTTCCAGTAAGAAGGAAACGAAACATCTGTTCCATCCATCCATCTCTCAAAGACTGAGACTGTGGATTTCAAATTTCCTGTTCAGTACAATATGTTGGGAATTATATGAATTAACGTTGTCTGATGAATAAACTTTGTCTTGTTTCAGAATAAACAAATGGTAAAAGTTGGCCTGTGTGAAATCTATCACAAGAGAATGTTGCACAAGTGAGTTCTCAGTCATGCGGTTAGCTGTAATCAGTTGATATATATGAAACACAGCAGTTCTAAAGTGGCAAAAATACTTCGCAAGGGTTTCAGTTTTATTGTGTGGCATGCAGTAACAACTGGACATTCATCTTTCATGTTCTATTTTGTTGGCCTGGATTAGTATAATAATGGGAGAGTTATCCTTAGCTTTGAGGAGAGATGAGAAAAAGCAAACATAGATGTATACAGAATCAGCTATTGAGACATCCAATCAAGCATGTAAGAACTTTTAGATGGATCGCCTTTGCTACATAAGGTAATATTTTAAAAAATAAAGGAACCTTTAGCTTCACAAAAAAAAAAAAAAAGGAAAGAAAAAAAATTAAAAGGCCCTTGAAGCAACAGGAAATACTCTTCCCACAGAAAGAGAAATACTTTTATCACATGTATTCCAACCATGAGAATTGAAATTTCAGTGAACAGAGGGATCCTGTGAGCAAATCTCTGGTCTGACATTAAGAAAGTCTCAGAATCCATCTTCAGACTCCCATAACCATTACCTGCTTAAGGTGAATTCTTCTCTTCATGATACAATACTCCTAGATATTAGTCAGAGAAACAACTTTCTCATTCAGGAATTAGTGATGGAGCACAGACAGAGCATTAGTCAGAGAGAGAATTCTCATTACCAATAAAGAACATTGAAGATGGTCAACTGCTAATTCAGGGACGAAATAATACTTCAAGTAAGAGTAGTGTCTTGGATGAGAGGGTGACTATGGAGATAGCTTGCTTTATGGTTATTAGGAGTCTTCTTAATAATATTACCCTGATTTAATTTAGAAACTGCTTATGTTTGTTAGCTTCTATCTTCTAGAAAATGGATATGATGCAGTAGTCCTAAAACAGTTTATACCAAAAGGAAGAAAAAAATGAGTTACCCGTTGATGACACCATTTGAGTAGCCTAAATGTTCAGCAAAGGATTCCTGTAGAGTTACAAGCAATAAAGAGATTATTACAAATAGGAAACCAAAATTATGCACCTTTATTTCAACTACATTAAATACATGAATGTCAAGAGTTACAGTTCTATTACGCTGATACTGTTGGTATCCACCTTGTTGCACTAGTGCTCTGCTTAATATTTTTCTGTACTGCTATTATTTGAAACTCAGATTGCAAATACAGTAGAGCCTAATTAAATTACACTAACTACCAGAAGAACCAATTGAAAATTACTCGATTAGTTAACAATCAAAAGAATGAACAGTGTAACCACAACCGTGCATCAGAGTAGGTATTTGTCTATGCACAAATGTAGTTCAATTTCAGATATTTATGATACTTCCTAGATGTACTAGCTTATTTACGTACTTTGGGTCCTTCTGAGAGATCAACAGCATATTTTTGTTGACAAACAAGGTGGATAGAATAGGACGATTTTGGATACGGTGAAAGATAAGCAGTCTGTTAGTTATAAAGACTCTCTACTGCTTGGCACTCTGGACTAACATACCCTATGTCACAAATTAGTTCTGGGTAGGGGTTAAGTTAGTCTGGAATGTCTTGAATTTAAAAAAAAACAAAAAACAAAAAACTTCATTTTTTAGAGATGGTATCTCAACAAGACTAAATGCTTTAAAACTAGACTTTGGATTGCCAATAAATATAAAAGACTGGAATTACTGTGCTTTCCAAATGTTTCTTTTCCAACACAAATTATGCGTGCAGTTGTTCCTTATCAGAGACTCAAGCTTCAACAGCAGTTTTCTACTGCTGTTAGCTATACCGAATAAAAACAACTCAAAATCAAACCTAGCAACCTTACCTCAATGTGCTGAAACATATATGGATGATTGCATATTTTTCTCAGTTGCATGATGGTGTTCATAAGAGTTTTTGCACCACCTTTTCCCTACAGGAATAAACAATGCAAATCAAATGCTGAATTTCATTTCCTACCTAATTAAAGAAGCTTCTAAAAGACATTTTTTAAGTGAAGTTAATCCAAACACCAAATTGTTATTAAAACAAAAAATAAACAAAAAAACAATAGAAAGAAAAAAAAACATAGGAAGCAAAGAAGATCATAATCTGTAATGCAATTATCTTGCTGCATAAATTCACCTATCACAAAGATGCTCTATAATGTAAAACAAAGACCTGAACGTAATTTGCAAAAGGCATTCTGTCTTTCAGAAACAGTACAACTTTTGTCCTGCTTACCATTTACAGTATGAACTACTTTGGATATGAGCCCTCCTAGCAGGAAACAGTACTAGCTGGACGCTTTTCAATTCTATATTATCTGCTCCTCCTTTCCGGGCCAAGCAAAACACAAGACAACAGACAGCAAAAAGACTAACTAAACACAGTGCATGAGGTGTTCTAGTATTTCACAAACTGTACTTTCAAAACCTACTCTGTAGTGAACCCTTCTTAGAAGCAGGACTGAATTCAGACAATGTTCAGTTCAGCTGAGAAAAAACACTCAAGAATCACTAGGTGCTAGACTAAGCTGTACATTTACAACACAATTATACGTAGTGGACTAATAAAGGTAAAATAAAACCAGATAATACTGTAAAAACTATGCTATCCAGTCATATTACATACTTGTAATATTCTAATCTTTACTGGAAAGTGCACTAAGAACATAACTTCATAACATCTAAAACTAAAATCATTTAAAAAAGAACAGGAATTTTACATCTGCAGTGGGTACTCCATACACCTAAAACTTGTTTTTTATTCTTTTCAAAATCATCTCAAATTTTCTTGAAAAGGTATTCATATTCACACTATTTCCTGAAGCTCTGTTGCTTAATGTATTCTCTCTAGTGTGAGCTGGTCTCTGGCTAGACTTGACAAAAAAACATGATTTTTAACTAACAGCAGTTTTTTGTTGAATGAACTTACAAGTGCTCAACAACCTTCGCCTCCCTCTGCTGGCAATGAGTAGCATTGAATAAAAGTGCCTGATAAAGCAGTCATAGACAAGAAAGTGAATGGAGAGAGGGTTGGAAGACAGTGAAAAATGATACCCTTGAAGACTGGAAGTAGAGGAAGTCTTAACACAACAGAGCCAGTCCGAAGTAATTAAAGAAAAAGGAGAAGCACCTAAAGCACTGGAGAAGCAACTATGGAAGAATCAACAAAACATTCTGAGGTAGTGTACCTGCACAAGGATGGTGAAAAGACAGTATGTGTTTGCATTATATGAGTAAAATGCACAGAGTAGAGCCAAATAGGCACAAACAAAACTTGTATGCAAGCTGTTCTGCAGTGTTCAAGTGCTCTATAGCAAGAACTCTCACGGTGCATTCAACGTATTTCACTTTAATCATAATGTCATAACATATACTGTATATATAATTAAGCTGATGAATGGAAATCTCCTTTTCCTGTATTAGCTGAAGACCCACAGTGTCATAATCAACATTTATTAATATGCATTCTAACATCCAATTCTACGAATCTGAATCCTACTGTTCTCTTAAGAACCTTTTCATTAATAGATTAATTAAGTATGAATGCTATCCAAAACCAGATTTAAGCTAAGAGCTCTGGAAGATGACAAGAATAGCCTCTCACAGCCAGGGCTTCTGCAAGCACAATTACTCAGATAACTTCTTAAACTCAACCAAGAGAAATACTGTTTGTTGTTTTTTTTTTTAATTTTAAATATTGTCTATTTGAGAAATGTATGTACACTTACTGTTTCTTTTTTTTTTTTTCCCTTGTGAATAGTGAAGAAAAGCTACAGACATTTAAAACAATCTCCGATAGAGATTTCATTTTCCATGAGAGATACCTGCAGGAGCAGTCTACATACTAACTTTATGAAACAGAAGTCATATGTTCAAGAAGTAATTTTAATGCATTGTTTCCTGTGTGTTCTAGTCTGTGTCTTGTACCTTCTTGTCTTTCTCAGAACCATCTGTAAGAAGGATTCCCTTGGCTTGCATGTGTCGGTATAGGATCTTCTGGAGAGCAGACATATCACATTTGATCACATATTCCACCTAGAGTTTAAAAACAAACAAACAAACAAACAAACACATTGATATACTAATTTTAGCAGAATCTAGCTGCAGGTTCTTGTCATCCTAAAATACTAACCAAAGAACTTACTCTTTTATCCATAACCTAACAGCACCTTTGATTTCAGCAAGCAGCAAACAAAATGCAAGCATAGCAATAGGTACATCAAAGCATTATCTGTGAGTCAGAACTACCATTAAACAGCTGGATTCTGAGAGCGTAATTGCAAAACTTCCAAACACTTTGTTTTCATCTTTTAATAATTAAAAAATATGTTTAAGTAATGTTTAACTTACTGTTTAACATGGAGTTTAAATAAAATAAAAACAAAACCAACAACCAAGCATGTACATTTAACAGCCTGTGGATTTTATGATGTCTGCAAAGCACAACAAAAATCATTTTTGTACTTTTAGTAAACAAGCATAAGTATCCCTTACATGCCTATCTAGCATTATGCATATCTAAACTAGAATGCAGTCAGTTTAAGTTCTTATTCTCCTTTGTACAACTGCATTTATGAAAGCAAGTTTTGACTGCTCATTGCCTTTAAATCAATTCATATTCCATTCTAACATATTTTTTCTATCACCCAACTTCCGAATTACAGGCATTATGTTTTTAATTATGTGTAAACATAAATAAATGAATAAATAGCAGTCCCATAATAAAGCCGGATTAACTAGAAATCTTACAAAAGGACTAGAAAAATAAGCTGTCTAGTAAGTAATATATAACCAATAAAAATTATAAAGTTATTTCCATATAAAAAGGACAGGAGGATGAAATCATAAAAAGTGAAGTAACTATCTCTTTAATGTCTTCTTTACCAAGATGTAATAAGATCAAACAGAACTGATTGGGTCAACAAGTTCAGTGCTCTTAGCTGAAGTAACTACTTTTTTTTCTGAACATGGTATGGAAACAAAAACTTCTAAAGCCTCCCTTCTCCAGATTTATCAAAAACACTGACTCTAACTGGACTTAGAGTCCACTAAATTAGGATTAAATTAGAAGTCTAAATTAGAATTTTAAAAAAAAATCACTAATATTTTTAAAGTTAAGTATGCTTCATTCTCAAAAAGATGTTGCATAGGAGGGTGCTAATAATCTGACTGTTGAAGGAACAGAAAGCCACAGCAGTAACAGCATTCACAAGCCACAAAAATGAGAAAGACTTGAACCCTCCATTTAAGTATGCATATACAGAGCTATTTGTTCATTCAGTCACTGTTCTTTAACTCATGAAGTGCCACACATACAAAAAAATCATTTTTGGTACTGCTTCAACCCAGAAGACCTTAGAAGCAAATTTTTCCTTACTGTGCTTTCAAATTTACTTTAAAAAAAAAAAAAAAAAAAAAAGAACAGAAAAAAACCATATCAACATATCTACTGCCGTTATTCTGAGAAGAATAAAAGTGAAAGGTGATACAGGACAGCAGAGGAAGATGGAATAGGACAAAATGAGATGCCTGAAGACAATAATATTTCAAATCAGAACATAATTTTGCATTCTGATTACAAATCTACATTCTACGTTTAAACAAAACAAAATAAACTTTTGACACTCCACATAACTCAGAACTCCTGCAATAGGAGTTACAAATTTACAATAAAATTCTGTCCATTTTATAATGTCAGTAACACTAATGATTTTCTGTGCAATGGTTAAAAGGTTCTACCCAGTGAGGGGAAGATGGGATAGGATAGAATCTAATGCCCACTTACCACTTCAAATTCCAAGAGAACTAAGCTGATGGCCTTACACTTATCATGGATGACTACAAATAGAATTAAAGCTGCAAGACTGAGGATGAAGACTGAGAATACAGAAACTTCAGGTCTTCAGGATTCCTCAGCCTTCTTTGCAAGGAGTTATGAAAAAAAAAAAAAGCTACCCACAGTTGTTAAAGAACCACTCTTCTGTAAAATGAATCTGAAAAAAACCTTATAATACTTTAAAAAAATGTATTAGACCCCTTCCACAAATTCTTTCACTGCAAACCTTTTCTGGCAGTTGAGACTCCACTTCCTTCTTCAGTCTTCTCAGCAAGAAGGGTCGGAGTACTTTGTGAAGACGACGGATGATCAGAATAGTTTCTTCTTCATTTAAGTCCACCTACAGAAGTTTACAGAAGTCACTACAAGACTACTTACTATGTCATGTCTTATCTCACATGAAAGCTAAGTATGTGCATTAATTGTATGTTACAATCAAACTGATTCAGAGTTTAAAAAAAAAAAAAAAAAAAAAAAAATTGAAATTTTCTGGCATTAGAAAAGGTAGCTTTTAATTACATTAAGTCCTTAAATACCAGAGAGAATTTAAGCGCTACTGTGCTTCTGAAAACAAAATGGAGCTCATGCAAAGTATTTTGTTTCTGATGTTCAAAAAAAAATAAAAATAAAATCCTGATACAGTACCCTTTCTCCTGTCATGGCAAATGGAGCATTGAACCACTGTTCAAAGGTGCTACAGCTCTTGAAAATGGTTGGAAGAAGAAAATTGAGAAGAGCCCACAGCTCAGGCAATTTATTCTGCAATGGTGTCCCAGTCAGTAGTATCCGTCTAGGGGCCACATAGTGAGTGTTCAAGACCTGAGTCAGTTTGCAGTGATGATTCTTCATTCGATGACCTTCATCTACTATCATGTATTTCCATCGAATCTGGAAAAAGAAAAAAAAATTAAAAAAAAGGAAAGTCGGCAAAGCTAAGCCAGACAGAAATTCTTCCCAACAGGTGTAAATCAAAAATATTTCAAATGTGAAACATCAATAAAGGAAATAAAAAATATATCGAGCATTATCGAAGCACGGGTGGCCTTACAAACAGCAAAAAGAATTTAGGATGTCTGACTACTTAAGGTCAGAATATGATTTAGATGGGAAGAAAGAGACTACGATTTCCAAATAAATGTGTTTGCAACAACAACCTTGACAAAAGACAAAAGAATTTTCAATCCAAATAACTGAGCTTTCAAGGAACAGCAAACCCTCAACCTCGCTTTGATTCAACTAGTGTCATGTTTTTATTTGTGAATGAAGCAGGATAGTTAAGATCACTTCTGTTACTACACTCCAAATTAGCTTTCTAGTTTTTAATGCAGAAGCTGAAAGTCACAGTGGATGCTGAAATGAAGTTGCTCATATTGTCAGTTATTATCCGGCAAAATTCCATCTAGAGTACTGCATCCAAGGCTGCAGCTTCCAGTACAAGGACGTTGCGGAGCTGTTAGTGGGGGTCCAGAGTTATAAAGATGTTCAGAGGGCTGGAGCACCTCTCCTATGAAGAAATGCTGAGAGAGCTGGGGTTGCTCATCATGAAGAGAAGACTCTGGGGATACCACGTTGCAGCCTTCCAGTACACGAAGGGAGCTTATAAGCAGGAGAGGGATCAATTTTTTACATGGTCTGACAGTGACAGAGCCAAAGGGAATGGTTTTAAACTAGAAAAGCAGGGATTTAGATGCTATGAGGAAATTTTTTTTCTCACAGGCTGGTGAAACATTGGAACAAGGCTGTCTAGAGAAGCCGCGGATGCCCCATCCCCAGAGGTGTCCAAAAACAGGCTGGATGTGGCTTCATGCAGCTTGATCTAGTGGTGGCAACTCTGCCCACAGCAGGGGGTTGGAACTAGGTGATCTTTAAGGTCCCTTTCAACCCAAGTCATTCTATGATTCTATGTTTCTGTTTTGTGTACCATATGAAAGTATTTGTACATCTTGCCATTAAGAGACAATAGTCATTATTACCTTAGCAAGAATATGTTTGTCCTTTATTATGTACTCATATGTAGTCAAAAGAACATTAAATTTTCCACTTCGAAGCTGAGGAACAAGTGAGCGGCGCATTGCAGGTGTACCCTAAAAGAGAGAGGGAAATGAGTATTTTGTTATTCATTCTTCCAAGGAAGTAATCAGGTCCATCTTTTTAGGAATAAGTAGACACAGAGCAAGCACATGAATCCTATAGCATTGAAAAGAATTTATTTATATATTCCAAACTTACTCAATGTCCTTCCCCTAACTTGTTGCTAGAATACACAATCTTCTTTTTTTCTTTTTCTTTTTTTAAATACCAGGGAATTAAAACATGCTAGTCTAGTCTTATTACTATTGCCTTCCTCATCACTACTACGGTAGTCAAAAGGCAAAGTAGTCAGCTATGTATAAAATGGGAAGTATTGCTCATTTGTATTGTTCTCATTAGAAGCTTTGCAAAATATGGTAATTAACAATTTTCTTCTGCATTTCACTATCTGAAAGCAATTATAGCTCATTACAGTCATCTTCTCAGGATGATTAATTCTCACTGCTTGTACATGAAATATATGTGACAAATTTGGAAATGCATGCAGAAGCAAAGGAAAAACAGTCTTTATTCTCAACCCTTCACATTTATAATCACATAAAAAGTGAATCAAACCTTGTAAGATATCTTCACCACAGAAGGAGCCCACTTGTCAAATTCGTATGTCCAGTTGGATAATGTCCTACCATAGATGAAGAAATAGTTCATTACTTGTAATTCAGATTGTAATTCCCAGTGGATGCATAATTTTCAACACATTCCATATAATCAATCCCCATAATTAAATTAAGTAAATTAAAGAAAATAAAAATCATATACTGTAACAAAAATCTTGCATTTGAGAGAAATGGAAACAGGAAAAAAATGGGGAAAATATCTTTCAGCTCACATTCAGAAGCCTCTTCAAAATTAATCCAGATTGTATTTTACAGTAATATTGATATTCCGGAGTATATTATGGGCAGGAGAGGTAAACCAGAATAGAAAATACATTTGTGAATTATTTTACACTACTTAGGATCCACAGAGTTTGTAACTTGTAAAATACAGCCTTATGATGTTGACAGTAGAATTCATCTATTTTCCACTGTAATGACGTTAATGTCATTGAGTGCAACTATGCAGGTCCTGACATCTGCACTTTATTTCCACCACAAGGTCACAACAAACACCTTTTTAAGTGCAGCAAAAGTAGATCTTTTTTTTTCTTTTCAATAACTAGACCTGCAATGGCAGAAGCAATGGCTATTAATGTTAGAATATGGAAAAAGATAGAGAAAGAAGCCTTCTGTAAAGCCTATAAGAATTTCAGCTCTTCTCTTTCAGAAACAAAAACAGGAAAAAAGCAATAGTGAGTACTCAAATGAAATTTTACAATTTTACTGTGCCTGTAAGAAAATACATATTAATAACATCCCTTATTTTTGACTTCATTTTACTTTATAGCGTTTCTTCTTGTCATTTCTGCTCACACTAGAGCATGTCACATGTCCTCATAGAATAAGGTATAGCTGTGATATTTATGCTACTTAACCACTAATGCAGCACAGTGAGAAAACAGGATGCTTAAAAAGAAATCATAAAAGATGGCCATGAATAAAATATATCCCAATCCTACAGTACTTGCATGCTCTACACAATCAGTACATGAATTATCTAACAGTAAGGACAAGGAACTTTGGTATATAAATCAAGACATTTATTATGTACACACAAATATAAGAAAACAAATCCTCAAGATACTACATTCATTTTACAATACCTAATGGCTTTTCTTTAAAACTCAGCATTTCAAATCCCTGGAACTCACACCTTGTCTTTGGTGAAAGCAAAATTCATTGCAAAAAAAAATCTATAAAACTACTATAAAAAGTAGAATCTTGGAAAAGGAACAGTGGGCAATAAGACAGATTATTAGTCATAATAGTGCACAACTGACCAAGTTGTGAATTCACACATCAAAGCTACAGCAAGGGCTAGCCATACAGTAATTAAAAGACTACTTAATTACTTACAGTAATTAAAAGACTATCTTAATAAAGTATCATTACTTACTATTTGATGGGGGCAACACTTGTTTAAAGAACTAAAAAACAGATTTTGAGTATCACTGTTAAAGCAGTAGGGGGATCTGCAGGCATGTAATCTGAAAGAAAACGCCATTCTCCTCTTGTGGTTAAGGAGTAAACAATGGTAAATTCACTATATGTTTTGTAAAAAGAACAAGACATGAAACCAGTGGAAACATGTTCTTTGATGAGCCATGTGGTTAACATTCTGGATCAAGACAATTACTTGGGAAGAAATCAAAATGATAGCACAGATGTGCAGTGTGTCTCAGTGTGCCCCCACATCTTGGTACAACATGAAAAACAAGCATGTATTCCTAAAAAATCAACCTGTAATGTTTAGAATTATAGTAGGTGAATGACATTCTCTACTTACGAAAGAGGAACAATGATGAGATAGGGGCCATTGAGCCTTTTGTGCTCCATCAAGTAAGTGATAAGTGCAATAGTCTGTATTGTCTTTCCCAGACCCATTTCATCAGCTAAAATCCCATTCAGATTGTTATTATAGAGTGAAACCATCCATTCCAGTCCTTGAAGCTGAAATGAAGAATAATATTTTCTGTTATCTAAAACATGCACAAGTAATTAACAGTACAGTAATTAACAGTAAAAATCTGAAGATTCTCATGACCTGCCTAGTTAAATGCTGGGTTTCCTTCAATAACTCTAGGAGCACGAGAATCTCTGTCTATCTTAACTTCTTTTCTCTCTTTCTCCTCTAGCCGTAATCACCCACTACTCACTCCCCTCCCTACCTAAACAAAAATAAGCAGACACAAACAAACAAAACAAAACAAAAAAATCCTTCAGGATTGTTCCTGGTAGTAGCTATATCAAAATGGTCTCCTGTTGACTGGAAAAGACCAAAATGTAGTCAGATTTCATACATGGAGAAATATTTTTTATTTTTTTATTTTTTGCAGAAAGAAATGCAGGCACTCTTTTATAAGGCTGACGAACACCTGACATTACATGAATTTCTCCCTCAGTTTTAGCACTAATGAAATCAGAAGCTTCTTGCGCATTTTGAATACAATTTGTGTGCCTCATCAAAAATCTTCTAAAATCAAACCTGCTGATTCTGTGCAACACTTGTAAATCTCTTGTGTTTGGTAAGCCCTCACACTTCCCAACTGCATCACTGATGTTCTGAGCCTCTTGTAGCAGACACCAGTATCTGGCTGTCAGTATTTCCTTGTCAAAGAACACCCGTTTATATACCTTGTATACAAAAATCCCACAGCTGGAAAGATTCCAGAGTACTGTAGCTAAGAGATATCTATATAACAGGAGACCTTTACATTTCAGAGAGCATTACTAGAAAGCACAGCTATAACCACAGTTTTAGGATTCACGCTATAACCACAGTTTGAGGATTCACATTATTGACTTGTCACGTGGTCTTCCATGTATGTATGTATATGATTACTTATACAATTGCAATCTAAGTTTCTGTTTCTAAGATCCAGACTTTCAGTGCGTTTCAGACATGGAGAGAAAACTAAATTATGAAGTCCAAGAAAGTTGAGAGAGAAAACAATGTATGTCTGAAGTAACCTTCCACTGTCTCTGCAAGAAAATATTCAAAATAATGTTGCTGATTTACTAGGTTTATGTATGTGCTTACTGATTTACATCTGGGTACTAAGTTCTCTGGAAACTAATTTTATTGAACTCAAGACATCAAGAACAGATCAGAATTTATTCTGCAACTGTATGTTTCACTTACAAGTAGCTTCAGAATTGAGGACAGGAACCCAGTCCTTCCTGTATCATTCAACTTCCCCTCCTGACATACATGAGTACTCTTATGTCAAGAAAAGAATCTAACCAAATTTGACAGTAAGAAATACGGAAAAGCAGAAAAAAAGCTAAGAAGGAAAAAAGGATATAAAATACAGAGGACAGGAAAGTATAGAGGTTCAAGGGGACAGCTGCAAAACACCGAAGTCTCCTTCAAAAAATTTCTGCTAGAACCACGGACAAGCCTTAATGCTCTTGCCATAAGCTCTTCTGCCAAATATGTCTCTTATTTCTTGTAGTAGTAATCATCAAATAGAAAAGATATAATGAAGAACAAAATCCCCAGTTCAATTGCTAGATATCACTTAAATAGCTGAAGGATCTGTTCTTACTGGTAATTTCTGCCACTATTTGTCAAACTCCACAGATTGAATTATTTTACTCTGTGATACACAGGGAAATTGCACTGCAAAACACAGATCAACATAACTTAACAATATCTCTATGCTTCAAAAAATAATTAAAATACAGGAAGAATTGTCACGCTCCTGTCCATGAGCATGTTAAGCTAATATGGCCATCAAATTTATACTGTCATACACTGACTTTATTTATTGCATCAAATTAACCTTCCCAGACAATGAATAAGGATTACACAGTAAACAAGCCTGTGATGAATCCCTGCTTCATTTGGTGTACAGCCTGGACAACATATGCAATGAGGCTGTAAAAATAAAGAGGACCTCAGAGCCAAGAAAGTCACATTTTTATCCTAAGAGTGAATCAGATTCTATCTTGTCTTAGTAATAGTTCCTCAATGGTGCTAGAAGTGTTAACTCAGCACTTTCAAAAATCAGTTAATAAATAACAACTTTCTCTTTTTGTTGAGTACTCAATGTGAAACACTTTTGCAAAAACTTGAGAAAATAATTCAAATTCAGACGGAGTTTTGCTTTGGACCAACATAGGATCATGCAGTAATTCATTTTGGAATAGGTTTCAGGAAATCTTTAGCCCAAAACCATGATCATAACAGGCTAAGACAAGTTGCTCAGGGCTTGATCTGCTTAGGTACTGAAAACCTTCTAGGAAGGAGATAATAAAACTGCTCTGAGGCTTTGCTCCATTGTCCTTGCAGGGAAAAAGTTGGACCATACAACCAGTCTGAATGCTCGTTTCACCTTTTGTTCATTCTCTTGTTCTCCCACCATGTAGAGGAGTTCAATTAAAAAAAAAAACAAACAATGAAATGCTTTCAAAAGACAAAATTAGCTTAACACTTGAATTTTAAGTAACTTAAACAAGCTACTGTAATATATGGTAGTACTGAGAACCATACAGAACAGGGACTAATTCTGACACACTGAGCACTTAGGAAATAGTCTTCCTCCCAGTTCTCTAGAAGTGCAAAGACATACATCTTTATGGTAACTCAGAGAATAGCTTTTTTTTTTTTTTTAATTTGGACATGCAGATAATGGAGTGGTCAGATGGCATAAAGGATGCAAAGTCCATAGAGCTCCCTGGAAAACAACACAACATTCAAAGTGCCAAAAACACCTGTTAATAACATTTTCAGTGTATTCTGCTTAGGCCAGAACACAAAAACTCTTAAGTTACTAAATCCATTAAATGTCTATAAAGAGTATGAGATGTTATCCACCATAGTAAATGTTTTCTTTCTCTCCAAACTGTAGTGCATCAGTATACTGAAACATCAGGATTTTAATTGAAATATTAAATTCTCAACTTTTAAATATTGGAAGAAAAGATTATTATCAAACACCACAAATGAAAATTTTAAGCAAAACTGAAACCAAGATGGTTTCAGTCGCTGGTCCAAGAAGGATAGTAAAAACAAAACAACATTGAATTGTAGTGAAAAATGTTACAGGTACACAGATAAAGTTGTATTATAATTCAAGCACTAAGCATTAATCACTATCTGTGATAGATAACTGATATCTTTGTTCACGTGAATCCTTATTTCTAAACTAACTGAATTCTTGTAATACTTAAAAAAACCTTGTGTTTGTCACTTGAAATACCACATTGAAATATCTGACACTATCCGAATTTTAAATATTATAATGTTTCAATTATTTCTCACCTGATAATGTTTTAGTGTGCCATTAATTAGAAGAGAAGACTGCTTTTCCACCCTTTCTGTGATAGCATGTGCAACTGTGTAGTAGGACTGAGACCCTCTAGCACTATATTGCATACTGTATTCATCATCCACATCTTGTTTGGCAGTCCTGCAAAGCAGAGAAATGATTAAAGTAAATTTCCAGAAACAAACAAATCAACAATGAAAAAAGTAAACAGTATGTTTTGACCGTAGGTCACATTTATTTGTAAAGAAGTGCTAATCACAAACTCTGGCAAGTACTCTGGATGGAGCTAGTCTTCTAGCAGTACATAATAGATAGCCAACTATTACATGCTGCCTTTTGCAGATTTTCTTGTCAAAGAAGCAGCTATAACTCACTGTGAACTACAGCAAGCCATTCTTGGGGGACACCACTATAAGAAATCACAATTCCTAACAAAAGTAAAAACAAAAGTAGCACATGCAGAACACTCACTCAATGATTTGCTTAGCATCTTTCTCAGAAACTTCTTCACTGTTAGGATCCAGGAGTATCTTCTCATCTGCCTCCAACCTGCTTGATTCCTCCTCATCATCCTACATAATACAGAAGAAGAAACAGCTGTTAGAAAATGTAACTACTTTCTAAATGATACTTTCAGTGGGCATTCACAAACTGGTAGGTTTCACTAGTCAATGTTTTATGACAGGAACTTGAATCCAGAAGTCCATCCTACACTTATGTTTCTATAGAACTGCACTACAGCAAAACAGAAATATAATGTTTGACACACATTCTTCTACATAAGGTCACAAATCTCTGAAATAAGAAGTATCTTCCCCTTCAATCATCTTATTTTAAGAAGTCTTACTATGTCTACTCAGTACAGGGAGAAAATTCCACAACTATGCATGCTTTTGTACTGTATTCCCGATTTGTGAAAATTTAATGCAGTTTAAAAAATTGCTAAGTGTGGTCTTTCACAGGTTTTAATTTCTTATTTTTAAAAAATCACATTTTTTTCCTTTTAAAAATCATTTAATTTCCCTCTGCCTTCAGCAGTAATGGATCAACAGCAACTTAAATTTTCAGAAATGAGAAAGAGGAAAGAATACTGACTTTTGTGAGTCATTTCCCCAACTCAGAACAACAGATGCTGAAGAGCCTGTACTAGAAACATAGGCACATCTCAATTGTGGCCCAAATCTGACAGATACCGGTCCCTGACTTCCCATCTTAATACATGCAGTCTTCTACAGTAATTAGTATTTCTCCACTCCTAAGCTTTTCTCTCCTTTAGAAAGTATTTGTCTGAAAAACACTGTGGAACCTCTGGCATTGATCATCCGCAGTATCTAATGCTACAATCCTGAGGGAGCAGTTAGCAAGGTAACCTGACTGTAATGAGAAAAATTCTGACATAAAATGATTCTCAACACAAACAGGAGCAAATATGTCTGCCAGCCTGAAAACTCAGTCTGAAAACATCCACTCAGCCAGAGCTTTTAAAGGAAGATGCATCTGTGCAGACTGTGGTCTGTGGGTAGTGTCTGGACCTTTCTCCTGGACCACAGGTGAGTGGCAAACTTGACTGTGTTAAGATGTGCCCAGGTGGAGGACCTCCTGTGACAGCTGACTGACCTAACTCGTCTAAACTGAGGTAGACAGATAGACATGATTCCCAGTGGATAACAACTACTGCAACTAAGGAAAAGTGATGGGTGATAGCGGTGGGTGATTCTCTTCTGAGAGAGGGGTACAGAGGCACCCATTTGTCATCCTGGCCTGCTACCTAAAGAGGTCTGCTGCTTGTGAGGGGTCTGCAACAAAGAGTGACAGAGAGGCTGCCAGACTTTGTACAACTTACAGACTACTACCCCCTGCTGCTGTTGCCAATAGGCACCAGTGACACAGCTGTCAGCAACCTGAAGAAACCAAGCCTGAGAACTTGGCCTTCAAACATAGGAGCTCTGCCTGGGAACTGAGGGCATTCTTTACGTGTGGCTGAATACCAAATACCAGAGGCACCCTGAAAATATCACTGATAAAAAAGAAACTAGAAACAGAACAACTTATTGCCTGAGAAAATGAGAATCAAAGCGAGAAATAAATTTTTGTTTAAAGAAAATAAAGGAAAACAAGAAACATCATCCTTGTATTTCTCAGTAGGAAAACAGAAATTAAAGCACCTAAGCAGTGGAGTCCTATGCCCTCTTATGTCTCAATATAAAAACGGCATAACTTCCACACAAGGCAGAGCTTCTCTCTCTGAGAATCTTACCATGTTGCATATACTCCTTTTAATTGGTTTTTAATTTCTCTTCAGAAATAGGCTGAAGCTTCACTGGTAAACAGAATGAACTCTGTGACTCACCAACACTGAAAATTAAACTCTGTGACACTGCACATGCCATGACACAGATCAACTCTGAATCAAGGCTATGTCCCTTATTTGGATTTCCCTTATGGGCCCACTCCTGGGAGCTGTGAGCCTCTCCTGAGATAAGTTCTAGATTCCCCTCCACCCCCATTTTTGAAATCTATTTGATGCAATTGATATCAGTAATTTTACAAATACGTATGCACATACATAAGCTCTCAAGTATCCACTGGTAGGTATAACCGATCACAAGTCTGTTTGCTGCACTGGTAAATTTGGAATCCATGAATATTATTGTTGTCAGAGTACTGCCAAAAACTTTACTGAATCTGCAGTTCTCTTCAAACCCTATCTGCTACTGCATTAGTGATCTTCCTACCTCAAATTGCATCTTAGTTACTAACTCTAATTACTTCTACTATTCATTGTTACTATATCCTTTCTATCTGATACATACAGTAGCTTTTTATCCAAACACACAGTTATTAACCTCACTAATCACAGTATTCTTGCTAGCAGTGGTATGTATTGACAGGAAATCTTTAAAAAACAAAAATGTTTAATAAAAAAAGGCTCAGTGTCCCTGCAGTAAGGAATCCTATGAGGCCATTATATTGATAACTATGCACCTGCAGATCAGATAACCACAAATCCCCACTTTCAGACCCTGACAGGTGCTTCAGGGTCAGGATATTCACATGTATTAATCTTAAGATTCTTCCCTTTTTTAACCTTTGGAACAGCTGTATTTAAGTCACCAATGAAGTACCGAATCAAATAAACTCGATTTCAACAGTCTGAATCTAAGCCTCCAACACAATTCCCTACGTTTTCACTCTTAAAACAACTGGACATCTGGTACTGGTTTTCTTCTGACCTTACTAAAAAGACGAGAATATCATACGGGATAAGAGTTTGGTTTTTACTGGAACACTTGTCACATTATTACTGTTATTATTATTTCTTTAAAGACACATACCTCCTCCTCATATTCAGAACCACTTTCATCTTCACTGTCTGACCTGGGAGCAACTTCATAGCTACACAGAGAAGACAGCATATGAATTACAGATAATAAGAGGAGGGATAAGGTTAACAAATGTCATATTCAGCTTGCACATAGTAAATTGAAAGGAGAAGGAATAAGTAAAAAAGAAAAAAGAATAATTAAGATAAATCAATTAAAGCAAATCAAAAGAAAAGCCCACACATATGCTAAGTACTTACCCAGGGTTCATTTCCAGCCAAGCATCTAGCTGACTTGCTTTTGGTGCCTCTGGACCAAGAAGAACTTTGCCTGTTTCAGTGTGAGTCACTTTGACTGGAAGGTCACTCATCTGGCTGCTCTCGTCTATGGGCTAAAAATTCAAGCAAAATTTCACACCGTAAGGCAACTAAATTTCATCCTTGCCATGCAAAATGAAAAACAGCAACTTCAGAATTATAGATCTGAACAAGGAGCAAAGTCTTATTTGTAGACACAGCTTCCCACGTGGCTATGAAGCCAACTCTGAATGACAGTATTTCTGTACGTAACATATCTTTATGTGACATACACAAATATATCACAGGATTTCAATTGGATTAAAAAGAGCAACAGTGAGCAGAAGAAAGTGCTGACCTTTATGAAAGAAGAGATAAGGTTTGTATGCTTATGGTCATTTAATTCCAGTTGTTAATACCAACGGACATCTACAACAAGAAATATACCTTGTGGCCTCTTCTCTTATACAGAGAGTTGAGGACATAACAATTTCAAACTTTTTAAGTAAAGAAAGCCTGCAGCAGAATTGCCAGTTCACAGTATGAACCAATGGCTGAGCCACCAGACATGGCTAACCCCAGGAGCTCAAGTGCAAACAAAGCACCTCAGTGACCAGAAGGAATTGATCACCCCTCCTCACACTCGTTTTAAGGGTTAGCAGCCAATAGAACAGCATCTCTGGATAGAGACTGCACTCCTCTTGAGCCACCACTGGTCACTGGAAGGGGTTATCCCATTTTCTGTCTCTGCCACCTGCTATTGCTCCATAATGCATCCTTCTAGAAGGCACCATCATCACCTTCTTTTCCCATACAGATCTATTCTAAAGATTTACTGTTCCGACTACTTCAGTTATGTTCATGAAGTACTTGCAATAAGAAGTCCTCTTACTAACTCCACTTCTGTTAAAAACTAGAAGAGCAAGATTACACTTTTCTGTTACTTCCTCCTACTTAATCACAGAATTTCTACTTTAAAAACTTTTTGCCTTCTACTACTGCCTACACTGAAGAATTCTTTCCTAATATGCACGAGTAGGAAAAAATAAATAAAACAGTTAAAAACAAATTCGCTGAGTTTAAAACTTATACTCTTCACAAATTCCAAAGTTAAAGTGCTATCATGTGTATTTTCTTTGAGCAGTGTGAAACTGTATTAATGGAGTTTATGATAAATCTTTAACTATACCAGGAGAAGTCTATTTAAAGTATAAAAAAAGATGAGAACTAAAATAATACCTAAAATTATGAAGTATTTATGTGAAAATGGAACAGAAGACCAGCATTAACAGGATGTTAATGAAACAGAATATGTTCTGCTTCATTATGTTGTTATTATAAAAAAATATTAATCAAAGAAAGACTCAGAAAAAATTAATCATTTTCATCTGCCTGAGCAAGCAGGAACATTCTGATACATTAAGTCATCATTCCACTATCATCCATCCTATATCTGGAAGCCTGCCCACAGTGGGGAGGAGGGTGCGACTAGATGACTTCTAAGATCGTTTCCATCCCAAGTCATTCCATGATTCTAGCAGAGGTAATTGACAGTGGCAATAATGTAATTTTTAATTTACTGAGAAGCTAGAATGTAGGTGATTACAACCACATTTTAAAAAGTAAATTACATCTACTCATGGGTTGCAAGAAAACTGTTTACTTTTAAGCACATAAAAAAACTAAGAGGAATTAATCAATATACTCAGTGATACATTCGACACATTTTTGTTTCAAACTTTTTCCATCTTTTTTATTAGACAGAACTTCAACATGAATGTTAATCTGGATAGCATTTTTTTCTGCTCAGAAACAACAGGTCTTCAAGCATTTGAGGGCGTGACTTTTGGTGAAGCTATCTCAGTGGCACATACCACAAGACAATCATTGGAGAAGTTGTAAAATTGTAAAACAATACCTCTCCATCAGGACCAAGACCAGATGCCATGCCTTCTGCATTTTCTTCAGCCTTCTACAAAAAACGAAGTAAAGAGCATCACGATCAGTCACAAGAACATACTGAATACTTGATATTACATATTGAATAATTGATATTACATTTATATTATTGTGCACCACAAATAGGTCTCAATCCATGTCTGCAGTGTCTGGAACCCATGTAGTTTAGAAAAGATGGATACAGACAGATTTGCACACACAGCCCACTTACCACATGGTATATACAACACCTCCAGTCCTTGCAATGAATCTGAAAAATGGCTAGCCTTCTGAATTTCTCATCATGATCACAGCTCAGTGCTTACAGAGAGTGTCAACAGCAGTTTCCACGTGATTTACTCTTGATTTATTCTAAACTGATTTAAACTCAGTTTCAGAGGTGTCACTAAGCATCACAGATGATGTATTTCTGCATGTACTTTTAATTTGGGTATGTAAACAATTAATTTTTGGTCTGACACTAACTACCAGAACCCTTTGGAAATTCTTTGTGCTATATCTTAAGTTCAGACCACAGTTGCTCAATTTACAAATAAAAAGAAGTTTGATGGTAATAGCTGGAGTGAGTTGGATGTTTATCTTTCAAGACACTCCTCTGAGAAATAAGGTGTTTCTTCACCAAAGTCTGTCCTCATTTACCCTATTTAAAAATGTGGAGATGACATGAAAAAAATGGAAGACAGATGGCTTCTGAAGTGGCACTTCCCTAAATAGTTTTGAAAACAGCTAAGGACAGATGCAGCTTCTGTCTCATAACAGTGCAGACTTTGATACACTACAGCACAGTTTTACTTGGGTTACCAGTGCAAATAGATCACATTGAGAACAAGAACAGATCTTTCAAATTGTATTTTAAACAACTTTCAAGTACTGTTAACAGGTGCTATAAATTTACATAATTCTGGTTGTTTTATTTTGCTTTGCTTTGTCTTTTTTCTTTTAAAGCATAGACAAGCTGCACTTCTGAACACTGAGATGATCCTCAATATCTGTTTCCAATCAAAACGAATTCTTTGCCCTTAGAATCCATCTCCAAGGCACGAACTCCAGGTGAAAGTGCAGTAATAGAAATGGGCCAATTTTACATTTTGAAAAACTTGATTCTCATTTTACATAACCTTCATACTTCAACACACATACCTACTAAACTTTGTTAACTACTCTTTCTCTTGTATTACAAAAAAAAAAAAGACTAATTCAGCTAAGCCTACTTTTTGTCTAAAGCCTTTAAAATATTTATAAAATATAATCACAGAATCATAGTACGGCCCGAGTTGGAAGGGACCTCAAGGATATATAACATTTTTTAACAGAAAAAAATAACCAAAAGGAGAGGCTTATATACATTTTCCTGGACGATACAAATATCATTGGTCCTGCTCAATACAAAAGTAGCTGTTGCCCAGTTAAGGTCAACATCAATATGAGCTCAAAGGCTGCTTGCTTTAGCATTTCAGAGCAGCACGATCATCTGCTGACAGAGAAAGGAACTGTGCCAGATCTAAACCAGTTCATACCGAGTGGTAGGATGTTGCAACAACACATATCTGGCCTCAACTGCAAAGACTTCATTTACTTGAGAATATTACTTTTCCTTGGATGAACAAGGAGGTGGACAGACATCCATTATTTTGCATTTGAGACTGTCTCTAACATGTAGAGGTTGTTGCAAATTAGTTATAATCAGTGCTTACAACTCAAGCACACAACTAAAGAATACGAGGTTCACTTTGACTGCATAAATTTACACCTGGCAAAAGCAACGTGTATTTTTTCATGACCTATTACCTCACTGTGATTTGTAGGAGAAAATTCTTAGAACTCTTTTCATTCATTTCTCTGTATGAAACAAATAACCATGGGTGCTCATAGATTAATTTTCACTTTATTTAGATTATGAAGCACTTATGGGCACATATGAAAAAACTAGGAAAAACAACAAAAGACTAGGAAAAAGACACAGCAGACACCAACTTCAATGCATGCTGTAGCCATGCAATAACAAATTCACAGAATTCTAAGTCAGTAAAAGAGTAATATCTGCATGCACTCTCCTGTATTCCTAACAGATGAGCAAAAGTTTGATGGAAAGAGGATAATTAAAAACAACTATTAAGAGCTCAGATATTTTATTGCTAATCTTTCATTAGGTTTTAGGTCAAGAAAGGCCTGGACATTAATAAGCACTGTAACACACTGACATTTTACTTCAGTGAAAGAAAATCATGTCTTTATTGACACTGCTGTAAGATACTTTGTTCCTCATACATAGCTAAACTGAGAATCACGGAGACAAACAGCTCAACACATTATCAAAGGAATTCAAACATTTTGTTATAGTAGTAAATGTACACACTAGACTGTCTCCTCAGTACAGGAGAGATGTAAACCTATTAGAGCACCAAAAAATGAGCCAAGAGATGAAACTCCTCTTCTATGAGGACAGACTGAGAGAGCTGGGGTTGGTCAGCCTAGAGAAAAGAAGGCTCCAAGGGGAGCTGTAATAAAGAAAAGGACAGACTCTGTAGCAGGATTTGCTGTGACAGGACTAGGGGAAAGTGTTTCAAACTAAAGGAGGGGAGATTTAGACTGGATATAAGAAAGATGTTTCTTATAATAAGGGTGGTGAGGGATTGGCACTGGTTGCCCAGAGAGGTGGTGGATGCCCCATTTCTGGAGACACTCAAAGTCAGGCTAGACAGGACCTCCAAGCAACCTGATCTAGCTGCAGATATCCATGTTCATTGCAAGGAAGTTGGACTAGATGACCTTGAAAGGTGCCTTTTAACTGAAATGAGTCTATGATTCTGTTTCTACAATGAATTTTTACTGTGAATATACTAAATCAAGTCTGTTCTCACTGTACAGGTCAACAACTCCATTTAAGTTGTATCTTGACTACAGACGTAGGGGACTTTGTATACGTTAAAAATTTATGCTCAAAAAAAAGTACAGACATTCTGGAGGGTGACAGAAGAAACCACAGAGTATATTTGAGGTAATTAATCTCCAGAACTATCATTTTTCAGTCAGTGCTATTTATCATCAGGCTAAGCATGCTGCATGTGAACAATGCAGATACAATGTTTATACTTTTATCAGTAATTAGTAGCAAGTCAGGCATGGAAATGGATTATAAAAATCCTCTAAACAATCCTGCAAGAAATAGAAGATACTCAGAGGTCACAAAATGACAAATCATTACTGAATTATCCTTTCACACACAAAATTATTTTTTCAGAAATAACACTGTTCAGTTTTCACAACCAGCCATACAAAGATAATTTTTAAAAGCTTCAATTAAATTGTAAGAATGCACAATGAACATGCTACTGGCACGAAGTTCTCCCTAGTTATTTTCAGTGTACCTATAAGATGGACTGAGCCAAGTTTAGGAAGTAAACAACTAAAATTGGATTTGAAGACAACATTGCAGAAAAAGGCCAAGTGTAATTACTTGCCTTCTTTCTTCTCCTCCTCTTCTTCTTCTCTTTGGCTGCTTGTGCCTGTTTATGTTCCCATACCAGATTAGTCAAGTTAGCAACATACTCATCTGTCTGCTGCAATAGGTAGGCCAGGCGTCTATCTTTCTTTTGGTCAATCAGCTTACGGTAGCCTTCTTCATCTTCAGCCTAGGAATATGAAACACACATTATCCAATTGATAATACCTATCTTAAAAATCATGTGCTATTTTGGTTATATCATGATTTGCGTACGTGGACAGAGAGTCCACCAGAAAGTAGGCCCAGAGAGTCATACCATACCTGGAGGACAATTGTCTACCTAAGGCACATGTTTCAAACTTCTACCAATGACCCAGACTAAAAGATGAAGGGGACCCTAGTTAAGTTTGCATGTGACACAGAACTAAGGACATTAGTCAATAACTTCAAGGGTTGCGCTGCCTTTCAGAAGGACCTGAACAGGCAAAACAATGGGACAAGAGGAACCTGATGAAGTTCAAACAACACGGACAGGCAAACAGCTGCACAATAAAGGATATACACGTCCATTTATACAAACATTGATTTGGCAATGTGGTGCAACAGCAGAGGTCTACAGAATTCTGGACTATATTAGCAGGAATCTTGCCAAAAATCACAGCACGTGATAATCCCCACCTGCTTCTGCTTTTCAGACGACATGCAGACAATGCTTGAAATTTCCCAACCTCAGCATGGAAGATAGTGATTGAATTTGAAACAGTGGTGGCTGATGCTGGATTTTAGAAGGCACTTTTTTCTCCAGAAACGCTGCACAACAGAGGCCCAGAGAAGTTGTACCATTTCTAAATATTAGAAGTTTACAAGACATGACTGAAAAAAGACTTGGGCAACCCAGTTTGACCTTGATGCTAAATCTATTTTGGGAAGGAGGCTGGACTAGAAACATCCTAAGTTCCTGGCCAGCCTGAGTCACTCTGGAATCTAGGAATTATATGACTCTAGACATATCCAATTATCACACAGTAATTATTGAAAAATCTACAACAGTTCTAAAAGTGAAAAGAAATTAAAATAATTTAAAAAAAATACACACTGTTGACTCACATTCAACTCATTCAACTTGCTGTCAACCAGAATTACTGGACTTTTTTCTGTGATCTGTTCTCCAGCCTCTCATCACCCATTCTGGACATACATTCAGAATTGTCCTGTTCCATATGCAGAATCCAGCACTTGCTTTACTTTATGCAGTTGATGACTGCCCAGCCCTCCCATTTGTCAAGCTCTCTCCACAAGGCCTCACTACCCTTGGAGGAGTCTACAGGTTCCCCTAATTGAGTATCATCTGCAAATGCACTTAGTATTCAAGTCCTGAATCCCGATCAGGATTGGGAAAAAAAAAAAAAAAAGCATTGAAGATAGCAGGACCTCAAATGTAGCCCCATGGAACCTCACTAGCAACTGTCCTGAAGCAACTTGGCAAGTCTCCTACAACTGTCTTTTCAAAGACAGGAATTGCGTTTACCTCATGCCTAGAGAAAGAGTATAGGAATCAGCAGCTGAACTTCCATTTAGTTCTTTTTAGAGTACTGCAACATACCACAATGGGACTGAAACTGAACAGGCAAAGCAACCCAATTAACAGAACACAGTTTGCTACAGGAGAACTTAACTGAGCAGTCAGGCAAATACTTGCGAGGGCAAATCCCTAAACTGAAAGTACCTATGAAGTCCTATAACTAAGTTAAATGCTCAACCACAGTCTTTGGCAAAGTAGCTTTATGAGAAATAACTGGTGTTTGGAAGCACTGGCATCCTGTGTCATTTGCAGACATGTGATTCTACTTCATTTTTCTCGTAGTGGAGATCTTTTTTCTTTACCGTATTGTACATTAGACTGATTGAAGCCTAGCCTCAATGATACACTGAGGATTTTTTAAAGCATTACAATGCTATTTTTCAATTAGTTCTTTTTTTCCTTTACAAATCAATATTTTAATAGCTGAGTACACAGACTTCTGACAACTATCTCTAATTATAAAAATGCTCTACAGTGCAAGTTAGTATATAAACTTTAGAAATACCCTACTGTCTAAACAATTCTTCTTCTCTTAAGAGAGTCCTTCTTTGCATTTTGCACATGTTTTCATTTTTAAGTTTTTAATATTTTTCTATTTAATAGTTTCTACATATTGTCTTGTGATTTTTAAAAGTAAACTGTACAGTCCTTAACTCATGGCGGAAATAGATTTCGGATAAGAAATACATGAAATTATGTTTCCATCTGCACCCACTTTAGATACCTACTGTTTTTTTTCACTAGCATCATTTCAAAAACATGTCAATTCCTATTCAGTTCTGCTGGTGAAGTGCTAATAATGTTAGAACAGAGCTAACAAATGTCTCGAAGAAATCTTTCCAGTCCTAGTTTCTAATATGCTTGCACACACGAACATTAATATGTCTACACTTTACAATCCAGAATTATTTTAACCCCAGAAATGTTGACAGCCCACTCAACAGTTCCACAGCATTCTGGCAATACAACTGCACACAAAATCATTCTATGGTATCTTAAAAAAGGATACTGATAGTATGTGTAGGTAAGAGAAGAAAAAATCATAAAAGAACACAAAGGGGTCCTGGAGCACTAACGGGTAGAGCTTACTGTCACTCATTCTCGAGCTACATGCATTATTTACTATTATGGGTTATGTATTTTTGCATGTGAAATCAGTTTTATATAAAAGTTGGTGGGCAATACCACAAACAAACTAATCATGTGGAATCTCCAAAACTATAAAACTAGAAATCAACTTCAATATTTATATAGAGGACCAATAACCATGCAATTCTGCAAAATGCTAGTTCATTACGTTAATGAGATTAAGCGATGCAGTGGCTGTGCTAAGTTTTCAAGCTGGTAGACAGAAGACAAAAAAAAAAGATCTGCTAAAAACTGAAATGAACAGTGTCACACTGATTACCATACTTAAAAACACATAATCAAAGTATATCAGTTTCAGATTTATACTTATTAAGTCACAGAGGTTTTAGTCTGCAAAGAAAAGATCTGAGTATCTGAGACTGTCTATGAGATATGAAAAGGATACATATTAAAAACAAGTGATTTTCACTAAAATAATCATACCCGTCCTTCCAATCCTTACCATTAGTCTCCTCATTCTTTCTTTCTCAATTCTCTCAGTTTCTTTCTTCTGTTCACGTTCAGTGTTGGCATGCCAAGTTGCCACAGCTTTAGAAAGTTTCTGAATTTTGCCAGCCACTGACCGATGGTACTCCTTGAAGTCTTTAGCATGTTGCAATATGCTATTCAGGTATTCCTAGAAGGAGAAACAAGTAAGTGTAGGACCTGGACAAAGTACAGGATTTGAAATCAAGAACATAGGAGGTCTAACCTCACCATTTTCCAATTATTTAGTACATGATTTTGAGGTGTTTTGTTCTGTTTTTTGTTTCTTAAAAACTCCAAAGGTGAATAAAGTAAGTAACAGGTAAGACCAACAGAATAAAGAAAGGTAAATTTCTGTGACCAGGGAAACAGCTTGTAAGTTAAAATACCTGATGCTTCTGTCTACGCTTCCTCTCCTGTTCTATCTTCTGCTGTTTCTCAAGCTTTTCTGTCATACGGGCCTCCCTCAAAGTCTGGCGCTTGCTTCGTTTGTAGGCTTTGGAGTTCAGTGCTGTCTCCAGCGTTGTATCACGACGCATGCAGGCTACTACCTCTTGTCTCAACTACCAGTGAGAGAAAAAGAAAACACATTAAAAAAAAAAAAAAAAAAAAAAAAAAGGTTTAATACATGAAAAAAGAACAGGGGACCTCCCAGCCTCCTCCTTCTTTTATATTATAGTTCTAAAGACATCCAGCATTAGTCAGCTGCAATAGATATGTTTGTCTCTATAAAACTCATAACCCCCCAAAGGATGACAAAAGAGTTCATCATACATCATTTCTTCTTAACAAGATACCACAAATCATTGTTCTGTTTCAAGATAAAAGCTAGACAAGGTTCATAAAACACAAATGTAAAACACATATAACATGTTTTTCAGAGTATTGATGACTACAACGGGGACAGAAGAAAGAGAGAAATACCGAAGGCTTGGAACAGTACAGCCACAGTCACAGCACTGCAGCAAAGAGAGCCTGCTGCTTTTAATATGTCCTCTGACAAAACTTCATTACGAAGGAGTGCCAGGACAGCAGCAAGAAAGACTCAGACATCAGAGGACAACTACTGTCAAAGACTTCTGCCAGGAAGTATTTTTTCCAAACTTGTCAAATTACACGCCTACTTCTGAAAACTAGTTGAAAAAAAAAAATAATGACAATAATAATGACAACAAAATAATGACATGAAGTCCATGAGAACCTACCACAGTTTATCCCTTTCTGAAATTCATTTGCTTATGCATGCACTTAAGATCAAACTTCTCTCTTAAGTATGAAAATTAAATCAGTAAGACCAAAGCTTACGTGCGGCAGTAGAACTCTCAGAACATATCACAGTGAAAAACCACACACCACCATCACCATACAATTCTTCCCAAAACGAAGGAACTCATGACAAGCACAAAGAATGTCCAGAAATAGTAATCTGCTGGGATTTGTGTTGGAAATGTGTTTGCAACTTCTTCTCACCATTTCCTCTTTGTGCCACCATATGCCTCTTTATGAAAGGTACATTTCTTTGGTTACATTTTAAAATGTAAGAAAAAGCAGGAGAGAGAAAGGATACTTGCACATTTATAATAAGAAAACAAAGTCTAAGTTAAACATTTCTACTACATGCTCATAATTTAAGTTTGTTCTCACACAAAATCCCATTTTCAGGCTTAGTACTATTACAGATTCTCTTGCCAGTTCATCCTGTATTACATGAACATGTCTGGTTATAATCTCACACAATTTTCATTAAGAAAAAGGCATTACCTGGCGCTGGAAATTCAGTAACCTAAGTGCCTTCAACTCCACCGTCGCTTTGGTTCGCAGATCAGGGGGCAGAGAGCCTGGCAAGTTTTCCAGTTCCTGGATTCTGTGAGCAATTCGTGCTTGAAGCCTAAGTAAACAGAAAATTGCATAAGTCGCCCAGAGAAATCTGTATCGTAATACATACAAACCAATACAGTAAAAATAAGCAATTTATCTCAGATAGTTATTTGGCTTCTAGTACTTGCTTCTGAACCATGAGGATTTTGCAAAAATGGAAGTGACATTTGATAAACTTAACTGCTTTGAATTACCACACACTGGATTTAATCCTAGGCCCTTCTTTAAATTTTGACTAAGAGGGTAGGTGCGGAAAGCAACCTAGAGAATGCTTCTTACCTGTATCAGATACAATTGTTTTCAGGTTTCTTTGATGGGTACAGTTTCGTGTACTCTCCCCTTACAATTTTCTTTTGCACTCATTTGCAAATTCAAAAGAGAGAACAATGGACCAGAAGTCAGAATGACCTTGTTTTACTATATTTTTCACACTGACAAGCGAGATCAGGAAGCCAATAGTTACATGGTTCTTGTGAGTTTTACCTACAAGTATCCTTGTGAACTACGAATTTTGCCAGGCACTAAAATAGCAGACCCAAAAATTCTAAGTCAACCAAAAGTTGCATGTGCATGCAATTATGGATCATAACTTCTCAAACAGCTGCAATGTTTCTGAAATGTTCTCTTACAGGACAATTACAGCCCAATTCTGGTTTCACTGACTTCAATGAAATTTAGTCAGTAAAGAAGACACAATCTTTCCAAAATACTCTTCTTAGCTGTGGATGAAGTAAAACAACTGAGTACTGAACACATTTTCAGTTTATTATTTTCATTCTTTTTTGTTGGCATTGGGTGTTCCTTCTTGCTCAATAAACAAGGACAAGCACAAAAATTAATCAGGCCGCTTCCTATCATTGTTTAAGTTTAGGTAACTAAATGGATTAACCGTTTTTGCAAACAAATATGAAGTGGAATGTTCACTTACTAATTCTTTAAGAATTGTTTTGTTAGGCTACCACTGGAAATAAAATAGTTTAAAGTACCTCCAGAAGTTTGCAGAGTATAAAGTAAAGCAAAAGCAAAAGCTGGCTGGAGTTTGTATTTCTATCATGTAAATCGATCCTAAAAAATCCAAATGTACAACTCTCTCGAGATGTGACAAAATATAATGCAAGCTTACAGTGAGCTGTTGTGTCCTGTTATCACTCTAAGCAATCCACCTTGTATAAAAGACTTCACACAGCTAGCCATTTTCTTTCTCATTCACAAGGCTGCTTACTAATTCCAAGCTCATCTTCAAATTTCTCCAAATTACATGAAAAAGAGAGGTTTACACTAAGCTACACATAACTACACTTACTCTCTTCCATGTGTAATTACTGTCCTTTTACAATCCAGCCACAGAGAAAAAACAGGGAAAAAGAAAAACCAAAAAACAGCATTTTTAGCCACTACTCACATTTACTCACTAACACACTCACTAACTCACACAAAACCTGGTCTGTTCTTGAAATAAAGTCCTGGTCAAAAAAAACAGTACATGTTAATGAAAATCTAGACCACATATAAGGAAGAGTAATGAAAAACGGGAGCCAGATGGGTTACATATTAAATAAAAAAAAGGCATTTACTTGTCGATTTTATTTCACATTCTCTCAGAAGCATTAACCATATCATCTTGGGTACTAACAAGAATAGCATTTTCCTGAATAAGTCGGGAGGATTTTAGAAAGAATTTCATGGTAGCCACCTCACCTCAAGCAAATGTCCTAACTACTTGAACCATTTCACAATTACAGCCACATTCAAGTCTTTAAAGAGAATGACTGCATTTTCTCGGACTGTTCCTGTCTGTCTTGAAAAATACTAATGACTATAAAGTCAATGTAACCCAAGGAAAGAAGTTTTCCACATGACTTTTACTAGTGTAATCTCATCTTACTTAAATGATACATTTAATTATTCTTTGCCACTCAGCTATCTATCTTCACTGATGCAGAAAGCAGTTTACACATCTACAAGGAGATCCCTTTGCAATTAAACGATGTACACATCTTCCTCATTAACCAAGGTCAACTACAGAGGTTATGTTTGTGCATTCCAGCCTCTCTTGCAGATGACATACGAAACAGGGACTTTGCAGGTAACAAAAAGAAGCTAGTGACAGTCTACAGGACACTGGTTTTTTTTCTTTTAATTAGCACTGAGAATGTGGAAAAAAGCCTTTCCACATAACAGAGTAACTCTAGAATACACTGGTTAGTAATATTAAAAAATATACTCACTAAAATGGAAAAGCAGTACTTATTTTAAAGAGAGGGCAAAGAATTTTATAAGAGCACAACATGAACTTATCACTTCAACAGGATTTCAAAGACCACAAGCTTAACAGTTCTGCACATCCCAATACTTTAAACTTCCTGCATTAATCAGAATTTTAAATATCTGGGTTCCTCTTCATCCACCATTAGTCATACAGAGATTAACAACAGTTATCAAGTAATACCAATTTAACACATACCACAAACAGCTTTCTGGCCCAGTCACGTGAATTTAACAATATTAACTCCCATTTTCCTTCCCTTTGTTAATTTATGCCAGAACCCTTTTTTTAATAATTAAGATCAAGGACCTTCAGAGAGAAGAAGTAGTATGCTGATGTTACACCAGTCTTAAAGCCTTTTCAACCCATCAATATGTTACTGATCCATAACCACTTCTCTATCCGTGTTAGTCAATTTAACATGTGGTTAATGGATAGGATCTCTGTATCTTATTTTCAAGTGCTTACTTGATGAATTGTCAAACTACATGATTTCCCAGTAGTGAGGAAGGGAAAAAAAAAAATCTCTGTCACTGAAATAAACTATCAGATGTAATTTCTTCAGTGTATTTCGGTGTATTTCACATTTACAATATTATATTGTGTGCAAGTAAGACACACTCTAATACATGAACCATATAAATGATCCATAAAAACATGGAAATGTGTATACAGTAGTTTATATCCTCCTCCAAAAGTCAGCTGTTAACCAAGTAAGAAGTATGTGCCCTGAAAACAATGGTCAAACACCATAGTAATTAACTTTTATCATGACCCTGACGAATTAGCAGTAAATTAATGTGAAACTGTGTTCCCGTACGATCCAGGTCACAGAGTAAATACAATAGTTGTAAAGAATTCCAGTTCTGGTCAGATTCAAAGCTCAGCCTTCCGCAACAAATCAGAATACCTTTTTGGTCTGTCTTTCGAAATACAGATCACTAAAACGTCTATGTTGTAATTCTGTTTGTTCATTAAAAACTCATTTCATTTTCTAGGTACTGAAGAGCATAAAGCTTTATCAGAAAAGTTAACTACTGAGAGAACTTAAGAGGCAAAAGTTTCATAAAACCGTCACTAACTTCAAAGGTTATCAGGATACAAGCTTTGTACTGTAAAGTGTGAATAGTTCATGTTTCTGCATTGAACTTCCCTATGAATGAAAAAAATTCCAGAAGTTACAAGTACTCCGGTATGCAAAGAAAACTAACTTCTAGGAACACTCAAGATTAAAAAAGCTTGGGTCACTATCTAAAAATTACTGTAAAGAGTAAAAATGAAACTGTACTTTTACAGAATTCCTATCAAACTTCCACTTCACTTCCACCATCACAAAGATTCAGATATTTAGAACCTGATAAATATGCTGTATCTACAGTCAGTTCTAAATATTGAATATAACACTTATTTTCTGCCAATTCCTATTTCTTCTGCTCATGCATACTAAGTCATAATAGTTTGGCATAAACAGTGCAACAGAACAGGGCTAGAAAGACTAAAAAATTTGAGATAACTTATGCAAAAATGGTTGCACTGTATTGATTACATGATTCTTGGATCAGGTTAGTGCTACAGTCATTCTCTTAGAGGAACTGTGGAACTGCATAATTCTGTGTTTTACTTACTGGAAAACATTTTAGAAAACAGCAATAAAACATTGAAATAGCAATGGCCTAAGGTTAAAAAAAAAAGAACTACAACAATGATATGACATAAAATTACTTAAGTATTATTTTATGTAGAAATTGAAAGCTTTTCTGTGATCAAAGCCTGTATTCTGAGCATAGTACCACATACTAAACAACTTCATGGTGCTTTACCTTCAGAAAGTGAAAGCCATTAAGCCTGTCTTCAGCACGATCATCATTCTTTTTGGCTACCTTTCTGTTAGAAACTCATTATTACAGTAATTGGAAAATGTTCTATCAGTTCAAACCAAGAAAACATGCTGTGTGGTCTCTTATCACCAATGGATAATGATTAGAAACAGTTCAGGTGCAGGTCTAGACCCTTCTTGCCCTGCGGATTCTCCAGGCTAACTATTGATGTCTTAAGGGTCTTGATGACAGGCAAAAAGCTAGAGAAGTCTTTATCTAATTCTGAAAGAAATGTTATCCTCTATAATTTATATGAATATAAATCATCAACGAATTGAGGCACACGGGAGGCAACTTTTAAGACCATGGTTTCCTGGTAACCTCTTCTTTAACCTTGCTTTTGATCTCCTTACTCTTTGGAGTTCAGCCAAGTTCATGATCACACTAATAAAATTTTCTCTAGCCACTAACTTTTATTAGCCTTTTGACTTCCATTATTCCCTTTATAACTCATTTGTAATTTTGAAAACTTCCCACACTAAATTTGTTTCTCTGTAGATTACGAGGATTTAGATTTCCTAACTTTTGTCTTTTGAAGCGTCCATTAATACAGTAGCCAAGCAGAGTTCCTGAGCCTGCTTTAAACTTAGTTGGTTTGCAGTGATACTAACACACTTTCCTACTTTCTAAACTGAGATGGAATTAGATTATCTTCTAGTGTGATGTTTCTACATTTCTTCGACATACTTCCTCTCTGGATACTGTATTTACTTGATTGTCACTACTACCTTGGATTGCAAGGACTCCCTGTCCAGAAAGTGAAAAATAACCTGCATGTATACTTGAATCATATTATTCACTTTTACCTATATTCCCGTTCTTGAAGAATTTCAACAGGGTCTAATCCTTGTGGCTTTTGAATAGGGCTGATGCGATTCTGCTTTTGCTGCAGCTGAACAATGGGGGAAGGCTGTCCAGGTGGTGGTTGTGGTACAGAAGGCCCAGGCATAGCAGCAGCAGGCTGGGCAGCAGTAGGGGCAGGAGAAGGCCTCCCACTCAGAGATGGTGCAGGAAGTTTCTGCGGTGCACTGGAGACACTCATATCTGGAGTTTGGCCTGAATCATAAAAAAAATACTTATTCCTAACATGAAATATGGAACACAGGAAGAAATTAATGACAATTTCTGCAGAAGAACGTGAGTTCAGAAAAACATTCAAAATCACCAGACAAACACACACTTATATACACTTCATTCTGTATTTTAAAAAAGATCTACTGTCACAGTTCTCTGTCCTCAGATTTACCCACGAGCAACAGCAATGTATAAGATTCCTGCTGAGTGAGGAACAAATTATTCTGGTCTGTAATACTATATCCACCTTTAAATTTCTCTTAAAAAATAAATTCAAAATATATTTTTAGTAATTTCTAATGAATTTCAATACAGTCCTCCTTCTACTTTCAAACCATAAATGAGCCTGTAAATCCAAATCTAAATATTTTTATTCCAAAAATTATTCTCACACTAAAATGTGAAAAAAAATGTTACAATGTTCTTTAGATCTCAAAGACCACACTGTTCTTTCAAAGGAATTAAAAAAAATAAAAAGCCTCATTCTGCTATGTATGAGTTTGAAATTTGAAAACTTGAGTTTACAGCAACAAAGAATACAGTTGAAAGACAAGCCTCCTGCAATTAAGCATGCTGAGAATACCACTTAAGTATATATTTTATGGGTGTCCCTCAGGCAGCTTCTGTATTTCACTTTGATTTTAAAAAGGTGCTTGATGTTCAGGCCATCTAACCGCAATAACTTCATCTGGCCAGGTCATTCATAGATGAATAAATGGTTGATTCTCCTTGATATTTAAGTCCTAGGTACAATAAAGATCATGCTATTTTGCCTGTATTACTTTTAACTTTCCCTTTTTTTTTTCCCTCTATCTTTTTCTTGGTCTCTACCTACTCTGTTTCACCTTAACTCTGTGTATAAAATAATACGAGATTTATGCTCCCCTGTACCTTCATTCCATGTTTTAGGAGTAATGGAAGCTGTATGTCCAGGTATTCCTGCAGCAGGCCCTGGTCCAGCTGCAGCACCACTCATTGCATGCATCCCAATACCTAACAATTTGACAGAGGAAAGAATCATATTAAGAAACAAGCATTCAATAACTATTCTGCTCTCTAGCATGCTAGCCTTTTCAGGCAAGTAGTATTTCTGTGCATTATATAAGGTTTTATGAAAATTTTACTGTGAAAGAAAATATATAACAAAGCTTGGTAAAATCATGTATCCTAAAAAACAAAAAACAAAAAAATCTCTACTTGTTAGCAAAGTGATACACACCAAAATGAACTACTTAAAATCATTATTAACAAAAAAAAAACAGCTTAGCACTCAATTTCTAACACTCACTCAATAATGGAAGTGTTCAGAAGATGTAAGAGGTATAGGGTGTTAACAAAGTTTTCTCAAGACCAAAGTGTGCTTTGCTTACTGCCCTGTAAGATTTATTATCATTGGAAGAGAAAGACTAATAAAGAGAATTTTACTTTCCTTTTACGTACTCAACAGTTCGTTTTAGTTTCACCTGCTCCAAATTTTCTATCTGTTTTTACCGCATAATAACAGGAAACTGGAAATTACTCTAAGAAGAGTAAAATTGTGATCAATAAACTATGATTAACACTCAAAAACGTCAGGTATAATTGAGGTGGACACTTCTATGTCTGTGTACAATATTCTATTAATAATAGGTAGGTTCTATGCACTTCCTCAATAATAGAAGTTCAGAATGCTGACCCAAATTATAATCATGAACACCATGCTTCTGTAACATTCCACAGGTAGAACTTCAAGAATTACTCGTGCAATGACACAAAGCCTAGCTGCATTTACCAGACTGTCTGTTGAAGGCACTGGGAGGCTGCTGTTGTTGAATGCCAGGAAGGGTTCGCTTTCCCTGAACAGCAAGCTGGAGATTTTCTGGCAAAGGCTGACCTCTAGCTAACATTTTGTATGCTAGAATCTGAGCCCGAAGTTGGTGCAGCTGTACAGGGCTGAAAGGGGAGGGACCTCTGTTGGGTTGACTCATAACTTGCGGGTCCCCAGGTATAATAGGTCCTGGCTGGCTGGGAGTCATCTGGGGTGGAGTTGGACCTCCTCCGGACATTGGACTGGATACATGCTCTGGTGCTCCTAGTGGAGACGGGTGTGGAGACATATAACCTAAAACAAATGAGATGATCACAAGTTTAGCACCCCAGCTAGTCACACCTGTATTCCATCACATTTCTTTGGCAGTACACAAGGTATAAAAACAGCTTTCTCAAGTCAGGATGGTTGTAATATTTTCTGCAAGAACAAGGTGCCACCTGAAATTAGCTACATGAGCTGTTGCTTGAGCCGTTACGGTTCTGTGATTCGAATGTTCCTAAAAAGAACAATTTTCCTCATACTTGGAGCATGACAAACTTTAACTTGTGAAATACACAAAGAGGCATCAGAATGGCAGACTAGTTCTAGACTAGACTTAGAAGAGACATAATCCTGTTGGAGTGCATCCAGATAAGGGCCACAGAAATGATCCAAGGGATCCAGACCTCTCCTATGAGGACAGGCTGAGACGGCTGGGGCAGTCCAGCCTGGACAAGAAAAGGCTCCAATGAACCTGAGAGCAGCTTTTCAGTATCTAAAAAGGGGTTACGGGAAAGAAGGGGACAGACTCTTCAGCATGGTCTGTTGCAACATAACAAGGGGAAATTACTTCAAACTTAAAGAGAGTAGATATAGGCTGGATATAAGGAAAAAATATTCTATAGTGAGGGTGGCAAGGCATTGGAACAGGTTGCACAGAGAGGTGATGGGTGGCCAGTTGAGGGCTCTGAGCAACTTGATTTAGCTGTGGACATCCCTGTCTGTTGCAAGCAAATTAGACTAGATGACCTTTTGGTATTCCTTCCAACTCTAAGGATTCTATGATTCTAGTTCACTGTATATTTTGCAGCTTGATGTTTTAAGGTTTGTGTTGTTTTTTTTTTTTAATGCATATGCATCAAAGAACACCTATTCACTGACACAGACTTTCCTTGCAAAACTCTCCAAACACAAAAATAGGAAGTATTTAGTTTATATATGACTGCTTCTTAATTGACAAAGACTAAACCTTTGTATAAGACAAAGAACATTGAATGTCTCTTTCTATGGATGCCTATCATGGAACTGGAACCTCAACTGCCAACATAAAACATCCCTTAAGAAAAAGCTGCTGAAATGGCAGGACTCAAATGAAGCTCCAAGAGAACAAGCAAAATCCTGAATCAAATGGCACTTGAACCTCATTTTTTATCGCTTCAAATGATGAAATATTTAAAAGAAATCTTGACTTTCACTAAAAATTAGGACAAATGATTAAAGTATCAAAGGATCATACATGTAAAATCTTTCTGCCAAACAGAATAAGAAGTTTACACGCTTACAAAAGAAGGTAAGAGAATTTTATTTAAGATACAGAAAAAATCATAGAAATTTAGTTCAGTATGGTATTTACCTTAATGGTCATTTCAGCCATCCATTAATTTTATTTTTTTAAATACAAGAATCAAGTATAAGCTCAATAAATAACAAGAATGTATAATATTTTAGAACATACAGTGATTATGCCAGACCAAGGCTACCATTTTTAATTTTTTTTATGATGAGAAATGAATAAGGCTTTCCTGCTGATAGAGTGGTCAGTTCTCTCAACCAAGAAAAAGACAAAGAACACCTACTCACTGACACAGATCTTCCTTTCAAAACTCACCAAATTCAAAAATAGGAAGTTGGGTGCAAAAATCATTTAAAACCAGGGCTGGAGAAATAAACTGTTTTGAGGTCATACGCTGGCAGGCAGATGGTAAGATGACCCAACACATCTTCTTTCATCTTTAAAACTTATTGGAAAGCAAAATGCAGTTAATTTAAAAACAGTAGGGACAATGAACATGATTTGTGAAATTATAAAATCTTGATGAATTCTGTAAACTATCTTAATACAAACTTCAACAAATACCAATCAGTGATTAAAAGTATACATAGGTTAGGTCCCAGAACCTTGAATGCCTGCAGTTCTTATGCTTGCACCTACTAATAGCAATTTAAACCACCTGAGCTATTCAAAATTGGTCTGTGTGCCACTCCCATGTTAGACTAACTGCATTTTACTTTTACTCTCGATACCAGGAAAACACAGGAAATTATCATAGAAGCCTAGAATGGCCTGGGTTAAAAATAACCAGTGATTATCTAGTTTCAACCCCCCTGCTACGTGCAGGGTCGCCAACCAGGTTGCTAGACCAGGCTGCCCTGAGCCACATCCAGCCTGGTCTTGAATGCCTCCAGGGATGAGGCATCCACAACCTCACTGGGCAATTTGTTCCAGTGTGTCACCACCCTCTGAGTGAAAAACTTCCTCCTAATATCTAATCTAAACCTCCCCTGTCTCAGTTTGAAACCATTCCTCCTTCTCCTATCTCTATCCACTGTTGTAAACAGTCATTCCCCTTCCTGTTTATACGCTCCCCTCATGCACTGGAAAGCCACAATAAGGTCTCCCCAGAGCCTTTTCTGCACCAAGCTAGACAAGCCCAGTTCCCTCAACCTTTCCTCACAGAAGAGGTACTCCCAGCCTTCTGATCATCTTAGTGGCCCTCCTCTGAGCCCATTCCAACAGCTCTGTGTCTTTCTGGTGCCCGAGGCCCCAGGCCTGGACGCAGTACTCCAGATGTGGCCTCACAGGAGCCAGGGGACAATCACCTCCCTCTCCCTGCTGGCCACCCCTTTCTAATGCAGCCCAGATACAGTTGGCCTTCCAGGCTGCAGGCGCACAATGCTGGTTCATGTCCGGCTTCCTGTCCACCAGGACCCCCAAGTCCTTCTCCACAGGGCTGCTCTCAGGGAGATCTTTCCCCAGTTTGTATAAACACCTGGGATTGCCCCAGCCTAAGTGCAGCATCCTGCACTTGGCTTTATTGAGAGTCACTGTATCTCCAGTTTTGGTCCACTTTATATAGCCTCCATCACACAAACACCAGGCTTCTTTTTGCAGATTCTTCTCATTCCTCTTACAAAATAAATCTAAACATACATTTAATTTTCTGGGTAAGTCTGTTTACCATTTTAACAATTTAAAGTAAATTTTAGAACAAATAAAGTAAATACTTCCAGTATCAATATAGACACTTCCAGCAGTGTTCATTCACATAAGCTGAAAACATTAACAGCCCAAATTCAGTTAAATGCGGTAAGATTATTATTTAAACAGCCAACTATGAAGTCAGAGCAATGGACTTCCCTTCCTATTTAATCTATTAGCATTAAAATAAGGGTTTTAAGACTAAAACAAGGACATCATTGTGCTTGACTTCAAGAAAAGAAAACTGGACGCTGGAAATAGTCAGGAATGCTACCCTTTCTAAAATTTGGCAGTGGAAAGCAGTAACTGTTGAGGAGACAGATACCAGCAGTAACTGTTGAGGAGATATACAGGTCGCCTACAAATTGGTGTCCAACATTGGTAAGCAATGGTGTTGTAGTATGACTGCAACAAAAATGTAACAAACTGTCCCAACCTGCAAGAGATTATTTCTGCATGACCAGCTTACCATTGAACATCAAGAAAGTAAAAAATCCAGAATCTAAATAATAAGGGTGCATGTTTTAGTAATTATAATTAGTTTAAAAAGTAAATAAATAAATTCAAAAATCTCAGACTAGTGACTCTCACGGAAACAGAAAATAGGTGTTTATGAGCAAAACGACACATTTAATTTAGAAATGTTTTTGACTTACTCATCAAGGTAAACCTCATCACCTCAAAAAGGATCCACTTTTTGTTTCTTCATAGACTGTAATAATCATTACCTTGAAAATTCTGTCCTGACTTGCTCTAAGTTCACGATCCTCATTTCAAGATTGTTCATTTGCAGCACATGTTCAGATTACACAGATCATATATATGTACAACCATATGTGCAGTTCAATTTATTTCTAATTATAATCCATATTTACATGCACATTTTCTAGATCCTCAAAATTGTGGGTGTACAGTGAAATTGTGGGTGTACATTTTCCAGTGAAATGCAGATTTGAACATTTTATGTATTTATTTATGCATTTTGTGTTGTTGGTCGTTTTTTTGGTTTTTTGTTTTTTTGTTTTTTAAAGTGCATGCATGCTTTTGAAAGTTCTTTTTTTAAAAAAAAGGTTTTAATTGGAACACTTTAGTTTAGATTAAATCTGATTTTGTGATCACTTCTAACCATACACCACATACAGAAGGACTGTCCATGCATTTATCACAAATTCACAATCCACTTTCCTATTCACCAAGAAGTAAAACCACTGTTTCCTTCTCTAGCTTCACAGCTCTCCTCAGAATCTTGGACTCTCTTCACAGGTTCACAGATATCTGACCTATGGTTATTGCAGTCTACTTTACATGAATAAGACAGAATTAAAGCCTTCACCGTCTACAACAATTCCCGCCCTTTGGGTTACAGAATTTATCAGGAAGACATGTACCACGGACTTACATTTCAAGTGACATAAAACCTACCACAAATATTTGGGTAATCCTTGTCCCAAAAGTTAATAATCTTCTTCAAACAAGAGGCAGATTTTTAATATAGTCTGAATTCATAAAACGTGAATTTGCCTGTATTTTTTTGAGTCATCCATTACATTCCACATGTAAATGTGGAAATGTGGAAATGAGGAAATTGATCAAAAATTTAAAAAAAATGCAGCTCACCATTCTCTAAGCAAAAATGCAAGTTTTCCAAGTTTCAGAATCACTCTTTTATGTATTTTCTACTCAAGACACCATTATATGGAATCCTTAAGGCTGGAAAAGACTTTCCAAGATTACCTAGCCCAATCACCTGCTCAAGCAGGGTCAGATGCATCAAGCTGCCCAGTAACATGTCCAGAAGGGTTTGGAGATTATCTCCATGAATAGGTATTAGACAATCTCCATGGATAACAGTGTCACTATTCAGCCACCCCTACAGTTAAAAATTGTTTTCTTACATTCCGGTGGAACTTTGTAGATTTCCATTTGTGCGTTTTGCCTCCTGTTCTGCCACTGGGCATCACAGCAAAGAATGTGGCTCTCTCTTTTTGCTCCTTTTGCTGACTGTATGAGGTATCACTTAGCTTCTCTTCATATGACAGATGCTCCAAACATTTGATACTACTTTAAATATTTCTCAACATTGTTGTTAACTGCAGGTATTATAATGTAATGTGATAGAACATTTCATCCAATTTATTCTTGCTCCTGGGTGCATGCACTACATTCCATTTCATAGTTTCAAGCACTGTATACAGGAACACACATCAAATTCTGCCAGAGCAACCAGAACATTTTTCAGCATCGTTGCTTCCTATGACATAATTCTACACCTCATACACAAAAGACAGCTATCAGCACTGATTTTGTACTTATTTCCAGATCACTGACAAATAGAAGTGCTCCAAAAGTTATGCCTCCTATTTTATTATGTTGGCTCACAATGCCAGAGGTGGATGTTGATGGTACCAGCAGAAGAGATAGTCTTCTCACCAATATTCCATTACATGTTGTTGCCATGCAACAGGTGGCAGCAGAAGGGCAGTATGACATAATAGCATCTGACATGGAAGTACAGATAAAGCAAAAGTATGTCACTGAATTCCTCCATGCAGGAAAAAAAAAACAAAAGGTACCCGCTGACATTCATAGACACTTGCTGAACACTTATGGAGAAACAGTGAGTGTGAGTGAGGCAGTGGGTCATATGTTTAAGCTGTGGCAAAAGGGATGTGGAAGACAAGCCACATTTCAAATGGCCACGCACAAATGTCACATCACAGAATGAAAAGCATCTGGATCAAGCCATCCATTTAAATCTGGAGATTACAAACAGGACTGTGTACAGAGGTGAATATTGGTTTCAATGCACGGTAAATAACGATGGCAACATTGGAATATCACAAAGTTTGCACTAGGCCAACAAATGCTCAGACAGAAAAAGAATTAACACTGTTTGTAAGTTTGTCAGGATCTGCAGAACCAATATGAATCTGAAGGTGACAGTTTCCTGGATCACATTACTACCAGTGATGAGATGTGGTGTCACCACCATGAGCTAGAATCAAAACAGCAGCCCATGGAGTGGAAATGTGTGAATTCCCCACCAAAGAAAAAGTTCAGGATGCAGTCCTCAGTGGGTAAAGTGATGTTCACTGCCTTTGGGACAGGAAAGGGATGGTGCTTCCAGACTTCACGGAACCTGGACAAACCACCAGCTCTGAACGCTGCATCACAGCACTGACTAAGCTGAAAGCCCCAACTTCCAGAGTCAGGCCAGAGAAGACATCCTTTCTCTTGCAACACAGTAATGCAGGCCCTATACCAGTTTAAATATCATGGAACATACTGCCAGTTTTTACTGGGCTGTCCTACCACACCCACATCACAGTCCAGACTTGGTGCCTTCTGACTTCCATCTGTTTGAGCCGATGAAATATGGACTGCACAGGCAACATTTTTCTAACAATGGAACTGTCAGAGCAGCTGCGAAACAGTGAGTCACCTCTGCTGGTACAGATTTTGATGAGCACAGCATGTGTGCGCTTGTTCACTGCTGGCAAAAATGCACAGCTAATGGTGCTGACTATACTGAAAAACAGTATTTTGTAGCTGAGAGTTTGCTCTATCAAACAGTGTTATTATGTTCTTGTATTTGCTGTAGCAAATAAATAGAAGGCATCACTTTCAGAGCCTATATATTTTGATAGCACTGAACCAAACACAGACCCACAAAATGAACTAGAAATATTCCCAATAGGATGACCAACTTCTAGTAACAGAGTTTTATAACCTAACATTTAACAAGTTTAATATATTTAATAGAACTTATATTGATTTTATACAGTGCTATTCATCTCTTAAACTGCTGCAAGAGAGTAGCAATCCAGGCACCTTTTGTAAGTATATTAGACCATCCAAGCTGTGCCTGTCATACTACTACTAGCTTTACCATTACATGGGCTAAGTCTGATTGTGCTACTCACTGTAAAAATACTATTCTGCATCTGTTTATAATTTAATAAATCAACCTAGTTTACAGTCCCCAGAAAAATGACAGTATATTTGTTTGACAGTACTGATTTTTCAATAAAACTGTTTCCAATGGCCTGCATCATAGGCAGCCATACAAAATTGAAAGACAAACAATACTCTTTATTTTACCTAGAATCAATGCTAAGCTAACAATGACATGTAACCATTCTGCTTACATGTTTAAACTAATTGCAGAAGTCCAGAGTCACCCATTCCCTAGTGTTCTGAGCATCTTCAGCTACTTTCCACTGAACTTTCGAAAATAACAGTAATCATTACATGTATTCACCTACTTTGATTTCAAGCCTACAAGCAATAAACCATGGAAAAGAAAAAAAAAAAGAGAGAGACCTAGAACCAATAACGTATAATTTCTACTTGATTTGCATCTTGTTAAAACTACATATGGAAACTCAAGCTACTACACCAAAATCTCCAAGTGTATGTTATACCATAAATATTGGTTTCTAATAACATACCAAGCATAACTGCAGATTTTGTCCAAATTAGAAGATTCACTACTCATCTCTCCATGTATTTGTAGAAAACTCACATTGCTCCCTCTAGCGTGGGCACTCATGGGGAGAAGGGTTACTTTTACTTTTTACTTCTCTCTTTTTTTAAAGTCTCTTTTACTACATATCCTACCTTCTCAGAGGTTGTGGAAATACAACTCTAATTGCCTGGTATATCAGACTGAAAGTAGGATACTACATGTTGGAGGGCTATCAAGAAGTGTGATTTTCTATCATGGAAATACACATACTAGGTCAGCACACAAGATCTTCCCATCACCCGTAAGAGCTTCTACTGCTACCAATCTCATTCATGAAAAAACAATCATATTAGAAGAAAAACAGATGGCAAACAGGCAAAGAAAGCTGAAAAGCTCCTCACTAACATGGAGTACTTTAAATATTAATGTTTTGGAGGTTTGGTTTTTTTAAAAAACTATTTCTTGAAAAAGCCTACTCAGGTGAGAACTCCAGTGTTCTTGATTCACCTTGCAACCATTGCTGACATACAACAAGGAGAGAGCAAGAATCTGAAATTTTTAAGCTGCCACAGATACTACTAATACGATGATCTGTTGCAGAACACCACAGTTGAGAAGTCTGATCTCAGCTGGCACAGAAGATAACTTAGTTTTCTATATTTGCAGTATTCGCAATTTTTGTTGCTGTATATTTGAACCAACTATGTTTGAACTGGACCCATTGCTCACTTTCAAATGTTCTGATCATTTCAAGCAACAGTTTCATTACAAGCAAAACAATGAATGTGAATACAAAGTCATTCAATATTTTGCTCTCAAGTGATTCTGCTTTTATGCGACTGAAGTCAGTGCAAATGTTTTAATCAATGGATAATTTGTCCTGGTAGAAGTTATTTTTCAGTTAACTGATACTAAACAATGAAATTGGAAAACAATACTTCATGGTGTTGAAGGTCCAAGATGGAGACTCCAATGATGCATTAGCCACTAGGGTCACAGTAAACTGCAAAGCCACAAAGTAATCCAGGTAAAATCATTTTGTTAGCCTATATCTATTTTATCCTTCCAGCATTTTTCTTACTCTGTAATAAATGTGTAAACACAGCAAACAATAACATACCTTAATATATCAAATGTGTATCAAATCAGAATCTCAACTTCAGGTGGGATTCTTCAGGCGTTACAGTAATACATTAACTCTACAATATACCAAGTCTATCTGCTGAACTAATTAATACTGCCAGATGTTACCAGATAAATCTCCAGCATACTGAGCTGCTTACAAAATGCAAGCCCTTTTATGCTAAATGACATAAAGATAAGTAGCAATATAGTAAAAGGTGTTCCTATTTTCTGACATAAAAAAATAATGGGCAAATAGTTTGATCAGGCCCTGACCAAACAACACATATACTAAAGGAGACTTCTTCAGGTTTGCTTGGATTCTTCTCTTACCATTCCTTCATCAACAGAATAAAACAGATAATATTCTATTGCACTTCAATTTAGCCGCATCTGTTTAACAGACAAAAGCTAACATCTGTAAAAGACTTACTCCAATTATTTGCCCTAGCCATGGAGTTGAACCTTAAGGAAACGCCTTTCTTCTTTTTTCCAATACATGACCAATAAGAACTCCAGACAGGATGTTATTCACCTTGCTGCCTGATTTGAGCTAAATTTTTCCAAGCAAAGATGAATGAAAATAATTAGAAAACTATTCCATGGAACTACTGACTCTCTGCAGCACAATGCAGCCTCAAATTCATATAGCATGCATAGTATGTATGAACCTTGGCTATGCTGGTCCATTGGACTCTGAGGTGGGCCCATCCCAGGGTGAGGAGGTCGCATAGTCTTCATGGAGCCACAATGAACGTCTTCAACCATTCCTTTCTCATGTAAGCCATCAATGGTCTGTGAAAACAAAATAAGTATTTAAACAGAAACAATACACAAGTTCACTACAAAAATCCAAAGGAATTTAACTCAAAACCTAAGTAAATACAAAACAGAGAAGTACAAACTTTTCTTAACTGTCATTCAAATAAATTCAGCTGACACATTTACCCCTGGAGTCAAACATTTTGGAAAGCACAAAGCACCACTGGACTGCTCGTTTGTTCCCTGTCCATATCTTTTTTTGACTTTTTTCTTCCCCCCTCCTTAGGATCTGTTTGGAAACGCCAGGGAGGCAAACTGCCCACATACAAGCACATGAACGGCACTGGTCTCATATTACAAAGTGGTGTAACACACACCAACTTGTTAAAGTACAGCCTGTGGCTTGGCTTGAGCTATTTTTAGCCCAAACTTTGCCCTTTCTATCTCTGCTCTACTGGAATGCCCCAAACGCTTTTTCTCTTCAAACACAAAGATATAATTGCTAGAGGTTCCCTAGTTTTGCCTGCAAAGAAGAGGTTAAGGCAATCAAGGAATGAGAGACAAGGTTCTACACAAATACTTGAGCTCTATACAGTTCCTGATACTTTATTCACTCAAGAACTACAGTTACCATGGTATTTGGTATGCAGAACAGGGCCAAATGTCTTCCAAAGACGGTGCAGAGAATACAGCTTGGGGTCAGAAAAACATGCTGGAGGCATGCAGTGCACTGGAAATTGTTCCTTAATAGAAACTGTCAAATTCCAAGTATGAGAATAAGGCAAAAAGTGGTATGAGAAGAAAAAGAAAACTAAAAAGGTTTACCTGAGAACAAAAATTACACAAGGTCCCTAAAATGAAATGAGATTCTTCTTACTCACTGATAACTTCAGATAACTTCATTTGCAAGGCAATTTGGAATTGTGTTTCAATAGGATGTTTAATCATGCCAGAACAAAAACACTTGTGAAATAAACTTGTATCAGAAAAAAAACCTGATACACTATTTTTGAGTACATGAGTTTGGGATATGGAACAGAAACGTAAAGACAGACAGACGTGTGAAAAATTGTTTAATTATGCTGATCAAATAAAGCTAACACCCTTTTCTGAAGTGCAAAATGCTCTTCTTGTCTCTTCTCCCCTGTTTATAAAGGCATTCAACCCTGATGAGAATGCTTAGCTCACACCTTACCAAGCTGAATATTACACTAACAGAAATACTTGTACAACCAGAACCATTCCTATTTTGCCACAGTACATATCTATAACTCAATCTTTAGGACCTCCAAGAGGAGAAACATACTGAGTAGGAAACCAGATCTGATTTCTTTAACAGAAGACTATGGCTGTACACACCTGTGGTGTGACAGCAGGGATGGGCATCACTGCATGAATGGACAGCAACAGTGCAGGCTCTCTTGATGCTAGAAACTTCAAAGAGCCTGAGACAGTACAGAACATATATATCCAGGGCATCAGAAATACAAGCACAGGAGAAGGTGGACAAACAATTCGGGCACTAATGAAAAGCTAATGAAAGGAAGAAAGCAAACACATGCCCACACTTCTCCTTTCAGAAAGAATTTAAGGCAAAACAAACAGGAATGGAAGGATAGGCACATGACCATAAACAGAAATGCCAGCTGGAGGAATGGTTCTGTGGGAAGAAGAGCTGACCAAAAAAACAGGGTTTTGTAAAGATCTTTTTTTTTTCTCAAAAAATTGAAAGCAAAACAAAATCTGGAACAAACTCAAATGTTTCAAGTCAAACAGAAGGGAGGATAAGTTTAATAAAAATTGGGTTTGCTTCACTATGTTTGCAGAAATTATGCTGTGAAAGTCTAAAAGAGAAATTCATTAGAAGCAGATTTAAAAAGGCAGAACTGATGGATCTGTTTTTACTAAAAAAGCTAAAAGAAAGACGAAGGTGGCATAAATTTCTTCCAAGACAAAATTAGTTTCAATGATGCTAAGTTATGCAATGAGACTTCTGTTTTCAAGGATATGTTTAATCTAGAAGTACCACTACAGTCCATGAGAAAATACATAAAAACAAACAGATAAAGACTACTCAACTAGAAAAATCGTTATTTCTCAAAACCTCTTTGAAATGCTACATAGTTACAACGTTAGCTGAGGACTTGAACCAATGTAACAGCAGCACCATTACCAAAACCTTGCTTCGCAAGCCCAGAACAGTAAATTCACTGGAAGAGTAAAATCAAGGCAATCATGTAACTATACTTTCCTCTGATTTTTCCCACCTTCCCATTATTTTCAGCTCATGATAAAATCCAAGGCTGTTACACTTTACCCATTTCACAAGGCCCCAAAAGATCTGTAAGTACCTCTCCTTGAATCTGTTCTCTTGCACCCAAAATGCACATCAATGAAAATTGAATTGTAATGACCTTCCTGGCAATTTCATTGGTAGTCTGAACATTTCTTGAGCAAGTAACAGGAAAGATAATTAACTTGCTGTTTCTATGAAAGCTACGTTATTATGTAAATTGACTGTAAATTTTCCTGTGGAAGTTTTCTGGGGTTATTATAGAGTGAATATAGAGTCTGCATCTTTCAATAGCAACTACTTTTAAGTAATCAAACTGTAGGAATCGTAACTTTTACTTTATCACTTATTTACCTACTTTTGCGTATTTTCATTTTCATGCATGATGGTCTGCAAGCCAGCCAAACATCTAACAAAGATTTAAGGTACTTTGCCACCTTCTTGGTGGATTTTGAAAGTGAAAACCACAATCCCACTGCATTTGTGCAATATACAAGTAATTGCATAAATGAACAGTTTCTGCTTACTCTCTCACTTTCACTACACTTTTGCTTGTCCACTTAAAAAAAAAAGATTAAAAAAAAAACACAACCCAACCCAAAACACCATGTTCCATCATGACACAAAGGCCATGGACCAGCTTTAAATAAACAACTTAAAGTAAAGCCAAATAGAAAAAAAAAAACTACCTAGTCAAACTGAAAATTACAAGTGGCTGACCAGATTTCTTTTAACTACATGGAATGTCACTCAAGCAGCAATTGCAGAACAGTCTAGAGGCACACTTTCAAAAACTTTCTTAACAGACCCTTCCCAGAACTTCTCTCTTGGTTGTTTCAATGCACTGTTTCTGGAGTTGTACATAAGAACAGTCTAGAAAATTGATCTACACTGAAAAAAAAAAAACCCAACAACTTTCTACCTGCATCAGTTCAACAGATTTATTTTGTAGCTTAGTCTGAGCTTCTGTGTCTCTGTCTCTCACATGCACATACTATCTCTGAAAGAAGTTTAATGATTATTTCTAATGCTGATATAACATTAGACATCTGAAGAACATCTTGAACTTTTAGGTCCCCTTCAACCCAGGCTATTCTATAATTCTATGAACATACAAGATGAAACATGATATAGCAGCTGAAGACAATATATGGGATATTGAACTGCTGAACTACGAAATTCCTGGTGTTAGACTTACCTTCTTCAGGCACAGAATCTCTTAATAAAGAAAGAACTGAGAAAATTGAAGGATGTAAACCTTATCCATCTAAGATGTTTGGAGCACTCAACAGAGTAATGGCACCTTAGGTAGTCAACCACCTCACAAACAAGGAAATATCAACTGAAAATAGTAAATCTGGCCTAGCTAATTGCTAACTTACTTCAAGATCCACATGCAAGACTTATAGTTTTTAAGGTATTGATTTTTCAAAGATTACAACTGCAACAGTTTAGGACAAACAGGGAGTTGGATCATGGCCTTCTTCACTTCAGCTGTCATTGCGTTATTAGAAATTTTAATGATACAGTTCTTCATGCACTGTAACATGGCAGTGTTATGTCTCTACTGAATAGACATCTTAACTGCTTTAGTGACTAAAATTAATCCATATGTGAAAATTACACACAAAGTTGTCAATTCATGAGGAAAATGAAGACATGTTTACATTACTTTAAGACTATATTATTACTTTGATTTAAATTTCTTTACCGATGTGCTTACATAATATGTAAGTTTACATGTCAAGGTTCAGTTGCAGCGAGCTGTAGGGATGGCCTCTAAGCACAGCACAGCAGCTGCCCCACAGTATGAAAGCCTGTTTCCAGCTGGTTCCAAAAGGGACCCACTGCTAGTCAAAGCTGAGCTATGAGCCAGTTGCACTTCTGTGATAATGGTTCTGAGAAAGGCTAAAATGCTGCACAGTAGTAGTGAGAAAGAGGAATAGGAAAACGTGAGAAAAACAGCCCTGCAGATATCAATTCCACTAATCTTCCCTAAATCTAGTCTGTTTTGCCTGCAACAGCCATTGCTGAGTGATTTCCCTGTGCTTTTCTCAATCTGCTAACTTACTCACTGTATCTCCTGCACCTTCCTGCCCTGCCTTGCTGAGGAAGTTAGAGAATGTCTTAGGTGGGCATCATCAGTCAGCCAGGGTCAAGTCACAACAGCTTATATAAGTAACACATAGCATCAACAAGTTAGCAAAATGCCTTGTGAATCTTGGTTCTGAAAGCTGCTACTTCATTCTTCTGAAATCAGAATATCAGTGAAGTTTAAGTGATCATTAGTTCCAAATATGTGGTTCACAGCTGCATGAAAATGACATGTTAAGAGTTTGAGTTAAGAGATTGTTCCCAAACAGAAAATTCTGCTCCTTCAAAAATCTTCTCAAAGCAGAAGACATAAAGAATAGCCCAAGTACATGTGTAACGTTAAGTGTGTGACAACAGCTAATGTACAATTATTCACACATTTTACAATATGAAGTTTAAAATTCATTAATAAGAAGGAGTCTCTGTAAAAGTATTTCAAAACACTAAAGTTTTTCATCCATCACAGAAGATTAAACAAATTTGTAGGCACAAGCCATTAAAAGTATTAAAATGAATATCAAAATTAAATCAAATCATAATTAAATCAAATTAAATTGTGCAAAACTAAAGAAGAACTCAGAAAAATTTTACGGCAGCATGACGCTCCAAAACAGATAAGGACTAAAAGTAAAAGGTGGTTAGAATCATCTACTCTAAGACTTTAATACTTACAATTCCAACATTTCTTTATTAGTCTAGTGTATGGAAAGTGCACAGTTCAAAAAGAATTTCAAAAATAAGAATTTCCAAACTATTAAGTCTGTAATTCAAAGTAGCGTATTAAGAGCAAAGCAGCTGTACGTAATCTCAAGTGTGTATCATCTTTAGCAACAAAGACAGAACTAACAGTGCTGTTGCAGTTTTGCAGGTGATACATGAGTTCTAGTAGCAGTTATGCAAGCCTAAATGCAGTAGAAGTTGGGTTCTTACTCACTGGAGAGAACTTTTAAGAATAAAAGGTTCACTTGTAATAAATTATTACCTTATGCATTTGGTGCATGCCTTCCTGTGGATAATCAGTGGGTCCCATTGCTGGCATTTGATGCGGGACACTGGGTGGACCTGGACTTGGCCCCATCATGCTGTGAACTGAGCCAGGAGATGGCCCTGGTCCTGGGCTAGGTCCTAGAATCGGTCCAGGTGAAGGTCCTGGTCCAGGGGAAGGACCAGGATGAGGCATGGCGCCAGGGTCTGTGGGCGTGGACATCTATTTTTCTGTCTCCTTTTCAGTGAGCAGAATAGCTCTAATAACAGAAAAACAAAACAAAGACATTTTCTGTATGACATCAGGGCGTTCAAGAAAATGTAGTAAAGAAAATCTACTGGCAATCATCACACGCGCATGCAAGCTGTCACCAGCAGAAAATGCTTAAGTGCTTCTTAATACGGAACATTTGTCTGACCACCCTTCAAAAAGCCCACCAGAAGGAGGAAGCTCCAATAGTTCAGTCAATTTCTGGATGCTTATATATTAGTATGAGAGCAACACAGCAACTAGGCTATGTGAAATAACTACTGGTGAAAACTGTCGTACAACCGACTTGCAGTCATCAAAGCACGCAACAGGCAGTCATGTACACTACTACTACAGAATACAGAGTAGACTGTGCAACTCTGTGATATATGTGTGTTCAAAAACCCACACTGAACACACATGACGGCAGTTCTCATAAAATTCATGGGGACATAGAAAAACAAGTGGTAGAAGTATTATTAATGCTATCTTCTGACTATTTTTTTTAGTTCGACACTGAAGATTTTCCTGGATGTCTCTGTATGGTAATCTCAGTATCAAATGAAACACACAGTAGAAAATACAATTACTTTGGGCTGAATACAGTTAGAACTCACTTGAGGGATTCTGTTGATGTCACAAGCCAGGAGAATGCAGCTCAAGTGGCTTATAAAACGGTAAGTGCTCAGAGAACAAATAGCAGGCTTTTACAAGCTGGAAAAACAACTACTACTATTTTCTATTTCTATGCTCTTAAGAAAACAAACTGATGCAGAGTACGGGCTTGAAGCATCCTTCATCTTTCTGAGAACTTCTATCAATGGTTACTATTGAGAACTTTCAGTCTACTACTGCCAGAGTATTGTAATGCAGTGACATAACAGGCATATTTTTACAAAACTGAGAGTTGATGCCAACAAGACCAGTCGTATTTCTTGGTATTCCCCTCTCCCAGAAGCCTCATTTCCTTCTGTTTGATCACAGGGTGATCTCATTAACTGAGTAACTAAGACAGCAGAAAAATAGCACCGCATAAGAAAACAAATTACAATTTTTTAGGTTACCAAACTGACTTTCTAAAAGGAGAGAGGGATCCCAACATCAGCACAAAGAAGCAAGCAGGATCACCCCCTTCAACAATAGCTGAACACAGGCTTAGCTTGCTCTCTCAATTCAATCCGGACACAGTTTTTACAACATTACCAGTTCAGAATTACTTGTCTCAGAACAATAAATACAGTATGGTGAAAAATGAGTCTTTAGAACCAGCATTTTAATTTGCAGTATTTCCATAGTACATCATGGGGTTCCCTGACCCATATTCTCTTCCTATACGAGTAGTTACAAAAGATTGCTCTACACCCACATCAGGATTTACATACATGCCATGGTTAGCAGTAATTACTTTCTAACTGGAGTAAGTGGTGTAACCCTGTTATGGCACTGCTTACATAAATCCACACTGTAACACTGCAAACACCCTGGTTCACAGAAGTCAAGCTAAGAAACAGACACTGAAGACAAGCAAAGTACCCTGCTGAGATTCCTACCAAAGCAGAAAGGAGGCCCATCTGCATGACGCATCAGAAAGAAAAGCAGATTCATGTTTAATTACGGCAATTAGGGGATTCAAAGTTTACAGAACTCGCCTTTTTTTTTTTTCTTTTATGAGCAAGAATCTTTACTTACTGGGTCCAGTGGAGAAGATAAAACACTATCACATCAAGACTATTCTCAATTATTTACCCCTAGTTATCTGCACCTTGTGTCAGGATCAAAACGGCTTGCTAGCTTTTATTTACAAATTCCCTCCTGTTGCATTTTTATTAGCTACAACTCTGCTCTGATTCAAGGCAACAAATTGGAAAAATGGCTGCTTAGCTCATTTAAAATAAACCAGCCTTGCCCGAAGCAAGCTACCTCAGGACTTTCTATACTTGCAAGGTACAACAAGGCGATACCTCTGAAGCTTCTCTCTCCAAAACAAAAGGTAACAACAAAATACTAAAGTCACCAATCAGTTCCTCGCGTTCCCACAACATTGCCACAGAAGGAACTGCATCACCAAATGTTCACAGCTGCAAACACCATGCCATTGCTTCTTGTAAGATGCCTGGAACTGCCTGGAATTTGGCTGGAAAACAGATATTTCCACAAAACAAAGAGCTTTTATACAAGCCAGGTTGCATTGCGAAACATAATAGTGGTCCTGACAAAGCTGAGTCTCTCTGTACAGTACTAGCCAAATTCAGTACATTCAACAAAGCAGAACCTAGCATCAACTCCACTGTCCAGGCAAACGGGTACGGAACTACAACTCAATGAATTACAAGCCTACTGTCAGTTCACAGAATCCCAAAATAATCTATTCCATAAAATACTTCATTTACACCTATGTATTAAAATAAATATCAAAATATCTCCTTCTGTTTACCTTTATTGCAAACTTAACTTGTCGTTTGCCTGAAAATTAACTGGTCCTGATCTCAGCACTGGCTAATTAAAAGGCCATTTACATATATACTAAGTATTTCCAGCAAGCAAATCTGAAAAACGTGGAATACTTTTGAAAGAGATAGCAAGTGCCCAACCTGTGGAAAACGATGACTATGAGAGAGTAATCCTATACTCCTTACTCCAGATTAAGACCCTTCTCCAATCCCTTTGAAAGCTGATAAAGTCATTCAGTTTTGTATCATTTTGAATATATCTAAAGAGATCTTTATAAATTAAAGAAAATACTTATGTGGAAGAAAAAAATTACTATTTATAAAATCTGTATAATGGGAACATAAAATAATGTAAACTGTAACATGAATGCAAGTAATGTATGGTGTACAAAAACAACTTTTTTTTTCAAACAACAACTACCATAAACAGGAACACATTATACATAGCCTGCCCAATTCTACTCAGTAGAACTGCTAAAAAAGACATCTATGAACTAAAATATTTCAAAAATAGTTTATATTTACTAAAATTGATACTGTATTAAAATTCACAAATCAGGAACATCATTCTCATTAAAATTAGAAGTAGACTATTTAATTTTTCTAGGCCCTTACAAAAGTCTCATTAAAGTCTTGTCAAGAAAAAAAAAAACAGAGAGAGGGGGGGGGGGGGGGGGGGGGGGAAATAGATCCAACTATGGCCAAGTTCTATCCATAAAACCTTGTTACAACTTTGGCTAATTCTGGTGCCTTTACTGAAATAAACAAAATTAAATCAACATTCTGGAAAAGCCAGAGTTAACTCATTTGTTTTGACTGCTTTTTTAATGAGTAGCTCCTGTCAGTTACAAGAAAAACAAAACAAAAATCTCATTGTCCCAAATGATATGGCTGTTAGCTTAGACTCCCTTGTGTATTACACACTAATAGTTTCTCAAGTGTCCAATCTTTAAATTTCCTCAGATTTCCAATGCAAGCAGTGTCATTCACATGACTTTCAATAAGACACAGCCATTCTAGAGCTGTAAATTTACATCACTTCTTAAATTCATTTGCATTCTACTTCACCAAATATCTTTAGAGAACATTCTAAATACACAGGCTGCTCTGAAAGTAATACCTCCTATTTATTTGCATGGAAATCACAACAAATAGTACAATAACACTACCTGGTAGAGCAAATGCTCAGCTACAAAATTGACAGTCACCACCACCATTAGCTATGCATTTTCGCCAGTGACAAACAAGAGCCTGCATGCCACACCTGCAAATATTTGTACCAGCAGAGATGACCCACTGTCGCTGTCACCACTGCTCCACAGTCTTCAAACCTGTACGCAGACTGGTATTACCATATTGCAAGAGAAAGGTGTCCTCTTCACTAGTCTCACTCTGCAGGTTCAAGTCTTCAGCTTAGGTAGCGTTATGATGCAGCAGTCAGAGCTGATGGTTTGTCCAGGTTCCACGAAATCCAGACAGACCATACCTTTCCTATCCCAAAAGACAGCGCACCTCACTTTACCCACTGAGAGCTACAACTTTTACTTTTTTTTTTTTATGAGGTATTCACACACCTCTACCCTGCCTGCTGTTTTGACTCCAGCTCATAGTGGTGATACCATGTTTTGCCACCGGTAATGATGCGATCCAGGAAACTGCCACCTTCAGCTTCATCCTGGTTCAGTAGGTCCAGATAAATTTGCATACAGAATTCTTTCTGAAAAAGCTGAAACAAACCACCCAATGCCTCACTGTGCTCGCGCACACAGTATGGTTCCACAAACATTCTGCGAGTGTCAATGAATGTCAGTGGTTGCCATTTTTTTCTGCATGGAGGAATTCAGTGACACACTTCATCCACACTTTCATATTAGACACTAAATTTGCCAGAATGCCCCTCTACTTCCATCTGTCACACAGCAAAAAAATGTAATGGAATATTGCTGGGAAGGTTCACTTCACTGGGAAAGTTCACCTTCACTGCCATCCTGCCAATGTCAGTTCCTGATGTCCTGGGCCAACGTAACAAAATAGGAGGCACTACCTTCAGAGCAGCCCTTGTGAAAGGACAGATCCTTTTTTCTCACATTTTCACAGCAAGGTGTAATGTCTCATTCCTCCCTTTCCCCGACATTGAAGTCTAGGCAGACTATAAACCAAAAACAAAATCCCCTGATTTCTTTAGCCCCTGTCAACAGAACAAGAGGGGTTTTAATTTCACTGTTTGTGAATCCTACTGTTCTTACTGGTCCCAGGGATTTTCTCACACCTTTTCTGGACTACCCAGAGTTCAGACAGACAAGCAAAAATCCATCACTATCAAGGTAGCATTAGAAAAACGGAAATACAACAAGAGCTACAACACTAAGAACTGAAGAGAAACACTCACTCCCTTTGCTCCACTCCTTCTAGAACAAACGATCTAGGACAGTATCTGCATTATAAAGAATTTGAGTATGCCAAGAGGGAATGTTAGCTAAGCATGTACATTTTCACACCTAGAAGGTTTTATAAATACAACTCTTTCATCGCACATTAGCTCAGTCTTTCAGAACACAGAGCATTTAAGCACATTATACACACTTTGCTATAAACCTGATACAAACCCGAAGTGAACAAAGGCATGGATTTGAAACTAAACCACAGCGGGCAGAAAACCATCAGCACTACTTAGGAATTCAAGACCAGCTGGACAACCAGAAAGATCCAGAGGTTATAGACTGCTTTGGCACAAAACAGTTACACTGCATCTAGGAACAGATGGAGCAGTAAGTATTTATAATTCTTCTAGTTGTTTCCGTTACCATACAATTCGACTTCTGCCTGTCTGTGATTGACTCGATCTAAACTGAATTTCAATAGTTGTATTTTCAACCAGATCCCCTGTGTTGGACAGGTAGTGATAAGCAAGGAAACTGTGCCAATTACATCCAAAAAAAGTGGAACGTGGATCCAAGCAATAGCCACACAGATGCTGCAAAGCACTCTCCCCATAACTCCACAGAAAAGCTATTATATCGACATGTACTCAGACATCTGCAAAAACAAAGACAGATTTCAAAGCTGGCTTAAAAAACATACACTGCAAAACTGAAATACGCTACATAACAACTTGTAGTTATCTTTAAAATACTATCAAGCAACATCAGAAATTATACTGCTAATGGTTCGCAGTATTTGCCTCACCAACTAACTGTAATCAAATGAAGACGTTTGAAGTTTAAGCAATGATTCATAAAGACAGTAGCTTGTTACAATTAAAATAAATAACTCATAGTCTTTAGAAGCAAATCAGCCCATTACGTGTTTTATAACACCACTGGACACTATGCAGTGACATTTATGAGGACTTAACTACTGTTGTTTCATCAATGAATCAATCAGTAAACAGTAGATGTACATGATTCAGCGTAAAATAAGTAAAGCAGAAGAGTCACATCTTCAGCTAAAATAAACCAGAATTATTCTGTTCACACAGGAGAAGCCAAACACAGTAACAGCCGAGGAATTCTGCCTTTGCATACTCAGACACATAACTTCACTGTAACTTCAAAATCTTCTGGAAGGGAACTTGTAGCTTGGACTATAAGCCAGAGAATCAGAAATACTGCAATGTAATTGCTTATCCAGATACTTCAGTGAGAGATAAAAACCCCTGGGCACTGCCTTAGCTGATTATCTAGCTGTCTATCAGAGGCCGTCTGCATCCTGTTGAAGAAATTCCTATTTCTACTGTGTAGCTGTTTCGATTTTCCATGAAGAAACTTCTCAAACTACTTAAACTCACAGACTAAATTCTCCCAAAACACTAAAACAGCACCAAGAAAGGATCACCTATCAGCTGGGGCTGAATATACTAGCCAGCCCTACAGAAGTCAACCTAAGTCAGAGTTCATAGAAGTTAGGTTAAGCTACGTCACCAGACTTCAATGAAGAGGCCAAAGCACAGACGTGACCTTTTCATTGGATTTGCTACAGAAGGCAACAGCCTTCAAGAGAAAAGGAGGGCAGGCGTTACAGTTGGAAGTTCAGAGAACTGCCTTTTAACCCCATAGCCATGGTCACCACAAACAAATCTGTCAATGCCCAAGATCAAGCCCATGTCTGCTACACAAGTAGGTTCTATTGCACATCCAGAGTGCAGCAAACTGACTCATGACAGCAATGATTGATTACGGATTAAGTTTCCATACAGTGACCTTTCCTACAAGTACTAATGACAATTAGTGAACATCACCTTTGTGTCAGACTCTGAAAAACAAAAGCCACATTAGAGGTAAGGCAGAAGGAAAAGAATTCATTACACGTCTCTACTTAGATGGGGAAGAAAAGAAGGAAGAATGCTGTTTCTTACTACGAGTTATTTAAAATTAAGTATCAACAAAGATGAGGCAAAGGCAACATTTTCATAACAAGAAGCGTTCTTAACATTTGACCCAGAGATCCTGGCTCTAAATGATTCGCCCAGGTGCTGCAACCCCACACTAATGTGTGGGGAGACACACAGAGCGAAATATTTACCCACAGGAAGAGTAGACTTTAAATGTGTTAGAAAAAATAAAAAACAATTTTCAGTCTTAGACTTCTTAGCCTGTTATACCAGCAAACTACCAGAGCTGTGTTTAAATAAAGCCTTGCTTCTTTCTCCAAATCATCCTTCCTTATTTTTACAGCTTGCAAATAAGACATAAGCTGTCCTCTGCTGCCATTTTCACAAGTGATCTTTGTCATAACACTGTTCTTCTCATTCCACTAGAAGATCAACTGAACAACTGAAAAATAAAACTGATATAAAAGAGGTGCATGTCCAAGAAACACTTTGTACAAAGAGAACACATATTTAAAAAAAAAAAAAAAAAAAAAAGTGTTTTAACCAGCGATCTGCAAAGCGATCTTCTAATTCATCTACAGAACAAAATCTTTTTTGGTTAAGGATAGCTAGTTCACAGCAACACTGACAGTCCGGGCCACGAACACTGATGGAAGACGTGCAGACATGTTTAAAGTTGCTCCCATGCACACCGTGACCTTAACTTCAAAGATCAACAAAAACCGAGAAAACATATCTAGAAATGTTAATTTCATATATACCTTTGTCAAGAATATATTTCATATGAGTGTTAACTGGAGCACTTTTTCCTCTTGTCAACTTCAAGCCTCAGGCGTTGGTCAAAGCGTTTTTCAAACTTCACAAGAAATGCTCACAGACCACTTCAGAAATGAACAAAAGAAAAGATCTGAGACTGCTTTGAACACAGTCCTCTAGCGCGTATGTTCTGTGAAACACCACAGAAACACCAATCCTGAAGCTGAGACATAACTCATGAGAAAAACGCTGGGTTTAATGAAGTTTTAACCTCACCTCTGTCCACGCGTTCTGCGTGATCCACCCAACTCTGGATGTATTTTACAATACTCATTACTCGATCTTTCCTTCTATCGCTGACACAACCCTACCTTCACTGTTACCACTCTACTACATCATTTTTCTCTCAGAATCACAGAGGGACAAAAGAAACAAAGTCAAAGACAGTAAGGGGGCAATTAGGCTCCCGAAGAGAAAGCGTGCCTCGCTTTGCATAACAATGCCCGGCTCACACGGCAGCGACAGCCCCACCTCGGACTGGTGCACTACCGAGGGAACTCGGCTCCAAAACGTGTGTTTGCCTGGGCCGCAGAGGCTGTGGGTAACATTAAATGACGCGAACAAACTGGAAACAAAACAAAAGAGATTGCAAATGGCACAATGCGGTGTCACAGGTCCTACGTCACTTTTTGCAGAAAGCGCGCACACTACTTCCAGCGGTAAAAATAAAAATCAACTAAATGAATAAAAAAATAAAAACCAACCGCGTTTTTCCGTTTCCTTTCTTTGGCCATTTACTTACCCTTAGTATTCACGGAAAGACAAAAAGAGAGGTGTTCACCGAAGTTCGGCCAGGCTGCGTGTCACGAACAGCCGACGCCGAAGCGAACAGCGCGGCCACACCAACCGACACGGAACGACGCTATTTACTTAATAACGATGCGCGAATGGAGAAAGGAAAAAAAAAAAAAAATCATTTAACGGTAACTTTGGCTGCAGCCTGAAGGACCGTAACTTTCCCACCTGTGTGCAAACGTAACAAATTTTGGGGGGCAGGGAGCAGGCAGGACCCGAAGCCCGCCGTCGGCTCCGACCCCGCGCGCGGAGCTCCCAGACGGCGTCCGCGGGACCGTTACGCGCCGCCCGCGCGGGGCAGGGCAGCGCCTCGGCAGCGCCGCGCGGCTTCCGGCCCGGCCGAGGAACGTAGGCCTCGGCGAGGCGGCGGGCTGCACCCCGCCGGGCCCCGCGCGCCCCTCCGGCCTTTCTGGAAAGTTTTCGCCTCGGTCCAAAGGCTCCGCAGAGCGGGCAGACGCGGCCCCGCTCCTTTCCTCCGCCCGGCCGGGTCGTACGGATCCGTACCGCGGCGGGTCTCGGCGGCGACCGCGGCGGGCGGGCTCGCCCCGGGGCGCGCCTCAGGGCAGAGCCCGGCGTCCCGCCGCACCGCGCCCCCGCCTCCGCGTCACGGGCACCGAACGTGTCCGCGAGCGGAGGGGCCGCTTCCTGATCTTCCGCCCGCCCCGGCAAGGAGAGAACTTTTCCAGGTGCCGAGCTCTGTCGGCGCGGCAGGGCGCTGAGCGGCGCCGCGTCCCGTAGCCGCGGCTGGGGCAAAGCCTGGTGCGACCCAATAACAAAAAAGAAAAATTTCCGCGCACACCGGAAATAAAACGCTTTTCGCTTGGAAAGGCGATCGCCAAACCGCGAGCGCACGTTGTGTGTGTGTGTGTCTGTGTCTCTGTGTGTGTGTCTGCGTCTGTGTGTGTGTGTGTGTGTCTGTGTCCGCGTGCCTGTGCCTGTGCGTCTGTGTCTGTCTGTGTGCCGCTGTGCTGGGCGGGGGCCGGGCAGGCGCGGTGCCCGCGGGGATCGGACCGAAGGCAGCGGAAGCCCCGCGCGGGGCCGCGGCCCTCCCCGCCTCCCTGCCTCCCTACCGCGCCGTGACAGGCGCCCAGCCCGCGGCCTCCAGGTGCCAGCAGCGTCGCGGGGACAGCACAGCACCCCGCTCCGCCGCAGGACGCCCCAACTTACCCGGGCCACGCAGCAGGGGCAGGCGGCTCGGGGCGCAGCTCCCCGCTCCGACTCCGTCCCCGCTGAGGACGGAGCGAAAAACCGCGGCCGAACCGCGCGGCTCGCAGGCGTTCGCGGTCCCCTTCCCCCGACGATACGTGTGGGGATTATTCCCCCGACACCGCATCCAAACTTTCTTCTCCCCGCGCCGCGCTCGCGGTGCGTACACCGGGGTGTACCGGGCGGGGGGCGGCCAGGGCTGCGCTCCAAGAGCGCGCGGGGCGGCTGTGTGGAGCTGACGGCGCGGGGCCCCGGGGAGCGAGGCGCGTTTACCTTCCGCTCGGGCGGAGCACCGCGCCGGGTGTCGCGCCGCTGCTTCTGGGCGAGCAGCGGAGCGGGGCCGGAGAGAGGCTAGGCGCCGAGCATGACTTCACCGGTGACAGCCATTCCCTCCGCTTCCCAAACTCCGGCCCCGCCCACGGCCCCCCCTCCGCCACCTCCCCGCGCCGACGCCGACGCCGCCGCGGCTCAGAAAGCGCCGTTACCATTGGTCCGCCGGCGGGGACTGCCCGCCCCCCCGCGCTGAAGGGGCGCCCCTATTGGCCACTGCCGCCCGTCGCTCATCCGGGAGGCCGTGGAGCAGAGGGTGCGGAATGCGCCCTGCTCCGTCCGCGACAGCCGCGCCGCCGCCAGACTCCGCCGCGCCGCCTCCCGGCCCGCCCGCGCGGAGCGGAGCGCGGGCCTGGGGCCACCTCTGTGAGGAGGCGCCGGCGGGCGGCGCGGGGATAGGTGGAGAAGGTGCTGGAACCGCGATGCTGCCCCACGGCCTGCCTGGGCCGGCCCGCCACCGCGGGGCGGAACGGGGAGGAGCCGAGCGGAGGGCGGCGGGCGGCGGGGCGTCCCGCACCTGGCGGCGTGCGCCGCGGGACACCTGCCTGCGGAAAGGGACGCACGCACAAAAAAGACTCGCTGAAAGGCGTTACCGAAACTTCGGGGCCGCGGCCGTGGCGCGGCGAGGAGGCGGCCGAGAACGTTCGGGGCGGCCGCCCCCCGTCCCGCCGCGGTGCCGCGCCCCGCCTGAGCCCCGTGCCAACGGGAGGCCGCGAGGAGCGGCGGCAGATCGGTGACGGCGCAGTGCGGGCGGGTAAATGGCGCCGTTGCGCTGCGCTCAGCACGCCGCCCGCTTCCCGAGCCGGAGGGGCTTTATCCGATCCCGGCCGCGTACCCACGGGAAGCGGCGCGTCGCCGGTGCTGTTGGCGGAAAGTACCGCTGTTTATGTAACGGCGCCGCGGGGCCGCGCTCTGAACAGGCCGTCACGGGCTGCTCAGACACGAGCACGCCGGCAGGCAGAGTGCGGCGGTGCGCGCGGTCCTAACCCCGTCACGAGGAAGGAGCCTGCCGCTCTGCAGGTGGTGTGCCTGTCCTGCGGGCCGCACGCTTTGCAAGAGGTCAGTTTAAGGTGAAGGAAAGCCTGCCGCTCCCCTCACTCGCCTGCACTTAACGTGATGCTGCACTGCTGGAGCGCTGACCGGGTGTAAGGACCCGGAGCACCGGCGGGTGTTGTTCTGCGGCTGCTTTGGACCTTTATTGGTGGTGGAATGTGAGCGGTAACTACCCGCTTATAACTTACCGATGCAGTGCTAAAGTCTGTTGTTATGTGTCTTCCAAGGTGTCGCCGCTCGATCCTTAGCTTCGTCTTGATTGTTGCTCGAATTCACTGCCAGAATGCCGTTAGATAACTGTCAGACAATTGGTGGGGGGGGAAGCGCCGGGAAGCGCTGAGTGTCCAATAAAACAACTAGGGAAGGTGCTGTTCTCAGTTCATCACTGTTTTTGTGAGCGACATCGAGAAAATGAAAGAAATGGAAACGCTTTCAAATCTGTGTATACAAGTATCCACAATCGCTACTTAAAACTGTGATCCACGAGTGATGTGAGACTTAAGTTTAAACTCGCTTTCTAAGTTGCAATCCAGCGTCTTGGAATCATAGCTCGCGTTCTTGGGAATTGATTCTAACACAAATGAAAGGATTCTTCCTCTTTCCTTTCATTTTCATCTTACCATAACTATAAACAGGTATCTGGTAGGCAGATTCTTTGGATGTTTGTTTTTATCAATTCCCAGAGTTAATCTGCAGGCCCTGCGCTTTTTCCATGTGTCCAAAATGGAAAGCAAACACCAAGCAATGGAGTGGAAGCTTCTGTGCTATGTAGCACAGTGTGCCAGCTCTTTAACTTGGCAGTATTCAAACGATTACAAACCAGCTCAAGCCAGTTTTTGTGGGGTTGTTTTTGTTTTTGTTTTTTTTGATTGGTTGTTTTTTTGTTCTTGTTTTTTGTTTGTTTGCAAGAAAGGATACAGAAAATAAAGAAGAAATGCAAAATTAGGCTTTGAGATAAGTGTACCTATGTTTAATAAACAATTACCTTTATTTTAGGAGGGCACTGCAGCCAATTTTCTTGCCTATGTTTGGAACAGCTAAGCTTCAGATGAGTGGGTATATTGTTAATGTCAAACTTTTTCCATTTGCTCTTTGGTAAAGTATGAATTAATCTGATTGGTAACCCGACTGAGAGGTTGGATTTATTTTTTTTGTCAGGATCAAAGAAAGGATTTTCAACTAATCTAAAAACACTTAATGAAATTGATAGGATCAATAACAGTTTTGTGCATGAGACTTGAGTGGGAGAAGCTTCATGAATAGCAAAATGAAAATATTAATTAGTTTCCCACTGATTAATTTGTCTTAGCAAAACTTAAAAATGTGAGGGCAAATGATAGCCATCAAGGAGCTGCAGTTACAGTTGTAGCTTGCCTACCACTACCTCAGAAGAAGGCCTTGCTGCAACAATTTGTGTTGATAGTTCTCTGCCAGAAGTTACAGCCGTTGCAGCAGAAATGGCAGAAATCAGGGGCTTGTTTGTTTGTTTGTTTTAGTGCCTCAGTCCTCAGCAAAGTCCAGTTGCTAAGGTTAGGTGGACAGTGAAAATGAGTTAAAGCTATGACATTCCATGGAGGTGGCTACATGCTCAGGTTTCTATGCAATTAACAACAATGGATTATTATTTTTTAAAATATACCCAGGGAAGCCTTAAGTGAGCAAAGTGAAGACTTGCTTTAAGAAAATGGATGTCTGATAGTTTCTGATAATGTTGATTGCTGTTTTGGTAGAGAGTATTTACCTCAAAATGCCTAGAGGAAAGGCCTATTTACATGCTTGAACTTTAATGGAAGTTTTGAAAGGTGAAAATGGGGTAAAGATGAGATATTTCTTGCCATATGGTGAAGTCATTTAGATCATCATCATCTGGGGACCTCAGACTGGCCTCCATGGGTTTTCTGCAATAAGGTGGGAATGTCTGATGTTACACATCAAGATAGTCCATGTGTCTGGCTTACACCAAAGAGAAGCAGCAGCCTTTTATTTTTTTTCCTTTACCTTCCACTCCCTCCCCACCCCCTTTTCTCCTTTCTGCTAAGGAGTCAACGCAAACCCTGTGATGATTAAGTAAATTATTGATATAAGAAACCCCCTGTCTCTTTTACTTGTATTCTCTGCAGAAGTCTTCTTATGTCTTATCCATTGTGTATTGGAGACAGTACTTTTTATTGCTGAAGCACGTGACTCTTAGAAGGAAGGATATTCTACCTACCCATGTATTGATCTGTGGTACGTAATATGGGTGAGTGTGACAGATTCCATTAAAATGGCACATCATAGCCTGATATAATTGACAACAAAGCAATTAATTAGATATGACTAGAATTTTTCTTGCTCCTGTGGAAGAGGTAATAGTTATTTAATTTATAATTTCAATTCTAAATTAACTTTCATGAATGTGTTTGGTATGTCTGACCATTTTTCCCTTCGTCTTTCTTTTTTTCTTTTTTTCTCCTGAAGATATAAATTTTCCTCAACTTTCCTCATAGGTTTAGAAGAGAGAGTGTCTTTCAAAGTATCTTCATTTGCTTTAAACTCTCAAGGTGTGTTTATTTGTATGAGATGTCCAGAAGATAATATTCAGCTGAGATCTTCTCAAAGCTAAACAGTGGAGAACAAATAGAGGGGAGTAATTATTTAGTTTGTCTAAGGAGTGTTTATGAGTGCATTCCAAAACAATTGGTTTGTCTGTGTGTGAGTGGTACTACATTTGTGTTTGTTTTGTGGTCTACCCAATTCCATTGCTTCATTTTCTTTTTTACTCTACAGAAAAGCAGAGGCAAATGGAGTTGATCCTGTGCATTTCCTTGCTTCTTCTAGAAGTTAGTGTTTTGCTTCCTACCCAGGTAGTCTGGGTTTGAACACAAGTTTTGTGTTCATGCAAGTGTTTTACTTTGTACTTGATTTTATTGAATTGACAAGCTGGTGCTTGTCTGAGTACAAGGTAAAGTGCTTACTGTAGTGTTCCCACTTGTAGAACTGTGCAAATCGCAGTGCAGTGGGGGAGCACATAAGGAAAATTAACGCGGTAGAATATTTATCATGTAAGCAGCAAAGGCTGTGAATGTATTGTACTGGAAAAAATAAACAATGTGTGATTATGAATATTTGGGTGATTCAATTTAATTAAGGTAAAAAGAAAATGTAGAGGACATTTCATTTATTACAGGTTCTGTTCTACTTCACGGTATGAATATAGGTAAGAAATAAACGAGTTTAGGCAATAGCCTTTTGAAGGGGTGACTTTCACAAAAATTCTGGATAAGACACTGTTACATATATTGATTGCTCCGAAAGTAATACCACTTATTTATTGCCACGGAAACTAAGACAGATACAAAGAGCACAATAACACCATCTGATAGTGCAAATTCTCAGCTACAAAACACTATTTTTCAACGTAGTTTGCCACCATTAGCTATGTTTTTTCACTGACAATGAACAAGAGCCTGCATGCTGTGCTTACAAAAATCTGCACCAGGAGAGGAGAGCCACTGTCACTGTTGCCACTGCTACTGAAACGCACCACCCACTGCCTCACTGTGCTAACATCCATTTGTTGGTCTCTAGAAACACTCAGCGAGCATCAGTCTTCCAGTAACAAATGTTCACCCAAAACAAAGATGGAGAGGAACTTTACAAGGGCATGTAGTGATAGAACAAGAGATAAAAGCTTTAATCTAAAACAGGGTAGATTTAGATTTGATGTCAGCAAGAAATTCTTCACAATAAGGGTTCTGAGGTACTGGATCAGATTGCCCAGAGAAGCTGTGGACATCCCATCTTTGGAGGCTCAGGCCTACGTTGTATGGGCCTCTGGACAGCCTGATCTAGTGGGAAGTGTCCCTGCCCATAGCACAAGTTTTGAAACTAGTTCATCTTGAAGGCTCTACAAAAACCATTCTGTGATATCAGATGCATGGAAATGAAATATGGTTGCTTGGTAATGAGGGTACGTGATTTAAGGTATAGGGCTTGATTTCAGCTAAAATATACTGGCATTGTCAACGTCCAGACTTTCCTAATTTAATGTTCACACTCTGGGTAGGCTGTAAGAATAGTTGGCTGTTTATCTTCGCTGAGTTGATGTTAAAGTCAAAATAAGTCATTCACCATGGGACTATATACAGAGCATCCGTAGATGAACACATACAGATATAAAGCTATTAGAGAAGGAAGGCTATGGACATTGAGAAATATCTGGAGGGCAAGATGAGGAGCAACTGAGGTCTCTGGGTGTTCTCAGCCCCAAGCTGAGCAGACTGAGGGAAGGCCTCATGGCAGCTGCAGCTCATCATAGGAAATCCAGCTCTGTGTTGACAGTGACAGGACCTGAGGGAATGGCATGGAGCTCTATCAGGGAAGGGTCAGGTTGTGGAATCTCCTTCTCTGGAAATTATTAGAGATCTTTCCTGTGCAACCTTCTCTAGGAAATCTGCTTTATCAGTATTTAGTCTAGGTGATTTCCAGAGATTCCTTCCAATCCCTACATCATTTTGTGATTAGAAAAATGTTATTCACTAAGAAGGCGGTCAAGCGCTGGCGCAGGCTCCCCAGAATAGTGATCACAGACCCGAGTTGCCAGGGCTCAGGAAGTGTTTTGACAATGCCATCAGACATATGGTTTGAATTTTGGGTGATCCTGAGTGGAGGCAGATTGTAGTTGATCCTCGTGAGTCCCTTCTAGCTCACAATATTATATGATTTTATGAAATTGCTGAATATAGAAAGGGACATCCATCCATAATAATTCATATAAGTGATTAGTAAATCAGTTAAAGCTTTAAATCCATATATTTTCAACAAATCAAACATATCTCTATAATAAAAAGATCTGTGTGCTGTTTATAGAGTCCTTAAAAAGTTGATCAACTGTATACTTGTTCCTAATCTATTGCAGGTAAATTCTCCTAACTTACCATGTTTTGTGGGGTTTGTGTTCGTTGCTGCATTTTCTTGCTTTCTTCATGAATTAGAGCCTGTTCACCCTTAGCAATCCTCTTCACTGGCCTGTAAGCTTGCTAGACTCAAACTTGAGGAGCGCTATTTTATTGCGAGACATTTTAATCTCCTTGAGTCACTTAGTTGCATAAGTCATTATGATGTGCTTAGAAGCTTCAAGGTAAGGTATTTTTACTGTCCAGTTTGTCTTGTGCAACAAACATTATGTTATACAACTGAGATAGCTAAGGACATTAAGCTATGCAGTTTGTTCTCAAAACAGCTGTAGCCTACATGTTGTCTTCATACTTTGGAAAACACTGCATTTATTAATTCTTGAAATGACATATGAATATTGAAAAGGCTGTCACAGAATCACAGAATCACAAGGTTGGAAACGACCTGCAAGATCATCCAGTCCAACCACCCTCCCATTCCTATCAGTGCCACAAGCTACTAGACCATCTCTCGTAGCTCCTCATCCAGGCACCTCTTGAACACTACCAGGGACGGCGACTCCACCACCTCCCTGGGCAGGCCATTCCAGTGCCTGACCACCCTTTGAGAGAAAAAGTTTCTCCTAATATCCAACCTAAGCCTCCTCTGGTATAACTTCTTGCCATTTCCTCGGGTCCTACTATTTGCCTGGGAGAAGAGGCCAGACCCTTTTGCACCACAACCTCCCTTCAGGAAGTTGTAGAGTGCAATGAGGTCTCCCCTGAGCCTCCTCTTCTCCAGACTGAACAATCCCAGCTCCCTCAGCTGCTCCTCATAAGACTTGTGCTCCAGACCCGTCACCAGTTTCGTTGCCCTTCTCTGGACACACTCCAGGGCCTCAATGTCTTTCTTGTAGTGAGAGGCCCAAAACTGAACACAGTACTCGAGGTGCGGCCTCACCAGAGCTGAGTAGAGGGGGATGATCACCTCCCTACTCCTGCTGGCCACACTATTTCTAATGAATGCCGTTGGCCCTCTTGGCCACCTGGGCACACTGTCGGCTCATGTTCAGCCGAGCATCAACCAACACCCCCAGGTCCCTTTCCTCTTCACAATCATCCAACCACTCATCCCCAAGCCTGTAACGCTGCCTGGGGTTGTTGTGGCCAAATGTCCATAGATGGGACTCAGCAGTGAAGACTGTACTTACAGCTTTGCTAGATACCTTCTGTGAGAAGTTAGTTTCTGAGTAGTAGAGTAGTTTCTGTGAGAAACTACTGTGATCTTCTGATTGTACAAATACCACTCTTATGATAGCTGTTGTGTAGCACATCTCAGACCCAAATTCTATTTGATTCACACAGGATGTTTTAGTACTACACTAACTTGTTGGCAATCTTTCTTTCCCACTCCCATCAGCCATATCACTAACCTTTGGTGTGGTGGAGTCAGGAGAAAACAGCATGTTCTTGAGGCTTGTCTACCTCATTCTTTAAGTGTTCGTAAGCTACTGGTGGAGGTTGGACTCCACTACTCTAGTGGCAATCATTATAGCTAAAGTGCAGATATGGCACTGCTTTTGAGCCAAAGCTGTAAAGTGGTGAATTCTACCATGGAGCTCTGTCGATTTGTAGGGATGTGGAACAGGCTTTTGCATTGGTCTTGCAACGATGTGGAAGAGGAGCTTGTTGTTAGGGCTGGTTAGGCATCTGGCCATCTGCTGATGGGCTTAAATAAGTTCCCAGCTGAGGAGGTATAGCATGGAACTGAATGTGTATATTGATGTTTTAAAAAATGAGTGAATGTGTGTTTCAGTGGTAAATAGTAAAAAGTATTGCTTTAAGAGAACACTAAAGAGTGTTGCCTGAAGAAGAGAAACTGAAAAAAGAAAGAAGATACTGTCACTGCCCATTTCACAAAGTCACCCTGCTCTTTTGTTGAACTGGAAATAAAATCTGATGAAGAAACTGTACATTGTCGTGGCTGGGACACTCCATTGTTGTGGCTGGCAGAAGATGGAACAGCCTGTGTTTGTAATGTCTTTAACTGCTGCAACAGTGTACTGCAATACCTATGAGTCAGAACCATACATCTCTTTCCAAGCACTCTTTAACCCCCAGATAGAATGCGGGAGAGCGTTATCACATTCAAAACATGAACTTATTGTCCTGTTTCGTTTATAAGAAGACTTCAAGTCTTCTACTAGTCTGAAAACTTCTAACCGTCTCAAAGAAAGCTTTATGCTTTGTTCCTGAAAAAGAGAGTCGTCCAAACTATATTTTAATGAGGAAAAAAAAATCTTTTTAAGCTTTATTTATTTATTTGTGTGTTTGTTCTTTCACTTGTGAACGAAGGAACAGAACTGGATACTCATATTGAGTAGCCTGAAAATAGCTCATTCCTGATAAAGATAGTCAGGGATTAAGTTCTGGTGACAAGCCAGTTACCTATAGTTTTCAAATACTCTGTTAAAAACTATCAAGAAACAGAAAGGATTTTCTTTCTTTCACTTTCCATACTCTGTATAAAACTGTTGCAGTTACTCAGCTCTTATGAATTTCTGGTAATTCTACCACTTCCTAAAATTACCTAGAGCTTCTCTGTCAAATGGGTTTAATGAGGACTTTTTTGCTCTAAAATATACACAGAATGATCTCTTAAGAGCAATGACATAGATCTGTAAATGGGAGGCCATTCCCAAAATTAGGGAAAGATTCAGTTATTCTTTGTTATCTGAGGCAGTTATTGATGCCATAAAGACTTTCAAAGGACATGAAAATACTTGAAAACTATTACTGCAAGATATTACAAAGAAGGAGGCCACAAAATCTTGACATGCTAGTACTTAGGAAAAATTAGTTAAGTATAAAACCTCATGTTTTGGTTATTCAAGCTACAACATGAAAGTATCAATGAAAATAGACCATCAAGGAACAGTGGAGTTGTACTGGAGAAGTGTCTGTCAAACAGAACTAAATCTAGGGGACTTGCTAATTCCAGTTAATATAAAATAGTTATCTGTATTACTTACTGGCCTTTTGTTTTACATCCTATTTAGCAAAATAAATGGATTTTTGTGGGAATATCAGGGATGTGTTCCTGTCCCACAGTATTGCCACTATTTACTCTGATAAACGCTCATGATAACATTAAGGACTGTGGCTGTGCACCTTTTGCCTCTGTTGCCATCAGCCTTTTCACAGAGCTTGGCACTGTGAACAAATTATCACACATTATTGCACACAGATGCAACTCATATTTTATGAAAAGTATGGATGCTGTATGCATGCTGAAGTTTCAGTTCATGTATGCTAGCAGTAGTTAATGCTACATGCTGCAATTTGTGGTATGTAGACTGCCATGCAGCACAGGTACATAACTGTACTAAGCTTCATGGTTAACTGAATAAGAAGGATTTAAAAAAACATAAAACACCACATTTTGCTTTGAGTTTCTGAAACTCTGTTTAGACTGGATCCTCTGTGAACCATTAGCAAGGAAAGAAGACAAGTTTATGAGTGGGTAGGTAGAAGTGGTCTGAGCAAGAGTGGGCAAATAACTGTCCCCTCTGTAACAAAAAAAGATCACACTTAAAAGACAAGTGGAAACTAGTATTAGCTGTTGTTTAAAAGAGCCCCTGGAACAAGAAAACTAAAGCAGCACCATTTACAAGAAAATATGCTAATACAGCCTACTCTTAAGGGGAGTAACAAGAAAATAAAGAAGACTAGTGACAGTGTAATTGAGATGTAGTTACATAAAGCCTGAAACAGACATAAAAGACTGGAAATTTCTAGAAATCTCTTGCAAAGCAATCATTATCCTGCATGACAGTAAACATTTTGTTTGTTCTTAAAAAGATTAATAAACAAAAATCACAGAAGTGGTGCATTATTGTTAATTAATAAATTAGGATTTGTAATCATAACTCCCTCCTTCTGTTTGATTGTTGGTGATAAACGTTCCTGCAAGGGGAAAAAATGGATGTAATCTGTGATTACAGGTATCTCTATCCTCTCCATCTTCTTCCTGCATTCAGCTACACTGCTGCTTCCAGCTACTTTCCTATACAAAGCACGCTGCTTAGAAAGGACTGAGCTTGCTGCCTCTTCTGTTTATGTGGGAGATAGCCAATAGTAGAAATGGACTCAGTGCCTTGTTGCTAATGATTGTTTCTGCCACCACCTTACATCCCTCAACCTTTTCCTCAGCTGCCACGGTTATGCAAGTAGAAGGTAAAGTCAACTGACTGTTCAGGTTGCAGAAGACACCGAGGAAGTTGACTGCTGTCTTCTCAGCACAGGCAAAGCAGGAATTCTGCTGTTCTAGCTGCTGCTTGCTTTTCCTGAGCCAAAAGTGCATCCTTTTTACCTGCAAGACTTCAAACAAGCTGGGTCTTTGACACTTGGAAGGAATTATATTGGAAGCAATTCTAAAAGAAAGAAAATGCACAACCATTGCTGCCTCTGAATCCACTACAGGAAGGACTTTCACAAATAACTCCTGAGGACATAGATGTTGCAGAAATCCTTATGCAGGATAGATCCAAGCCATTAAACCTAAAAGTACTGTTGTATTTGATTCTGAAACCATCCAAAACATAAAATAGAAATTACCCACTTAAAAACAAATTAGATGGTTGGACAAACTTCTAGCTGTGGCAAATTTGGCCTATACAGGAGCCCCATAAACCTGTACATATAATCATTTAAAGATTTCTGGATAGAAGAGATTGGACCATGTGAATGAGTAATATCAATAGGAGCACAGCCGTGTTTCAGTTCATGGGCAAAGTTGTTGAAATATCATGGACTATTGAGGAATAACCCAAATACAGTGGAGAAGTGGGTTGCACAGCTGTGAAGTCAGCACCCACAGAGTAGCACTCACAGAGCATGGGACTACATTACCCTGAAAAATCTGGCAGGGCTTCTCTGAGATGCGGCTTCACTATCAGCATTGTTAATGTATTCATACCTATCCTTTTCTCCCTGTCCTGTTAACGTACCAAATCTGCAAAAATTTGGCTTTTCTGAAGAACTAAGGATCTCAGCAGAGAATGTTGCTACTTCTAAATACCCATTTTCTGTTTCGTTTGTTGTTCTTTGTTTGTTTGTTTTTGTTTTGTAGCTGTTCTCGAATATAAAGATGAACCCGAGACCTGACAGTGACTTCTCTGTTCCTAGTTAGTTATGAAAGTCTGTCTGGGAGAAGAATGGAGATCTGTATATTAAAGGGAAGAACAAAGGAGAGTGAAGATTGGAGACAGTACAAGAGCAGGTAAGAATGAGAGATACCATGCTGGAAATGAAAAAACAAGAAACAAAAAACCCAGAGTTAATACTTATCCATGGGAGAAAATTCAGGCCAAGGAATGTGAAATAGGGGCTCCTGGCAGCTAGTGGGAAGTCTAGTTGACTGAATCAGTTCTTTTTCGTCCTCATGGCTACTGCAGCTTTTGCTGATAGCTGTTGTAGTACTTCAAAACTCATTTCTATGCAGTGTTTCATCAGGTAGGTGTTTTTGGTAGATTCCGCATAAGTAACTTCATGTAGAAGCTGTTGTGACTACAGCTGGATAAAGGATGATCTCAGGGATAAAGGCAATTGCAAAGAGATTATAAACAACTCACCCTCTTAATACACTATCTTGGATTACTTACACTTCTACACTATTTTCTATTACAGTCAAGGCAGTGATAATTAATTTAAGAAACAAGTACTTTACCAGTTCTGTGATACTGGAGAGGTTAAAGCTGAACTGAGGAAACAAGAACAAGAGATCTCAAATTTCAGTCATTAAGAAAGTGTCGTTTTCCAGGCAGTGTTATTCAACGTGTAGGTGGATTGTTTCTTTTACACTGTGGGATCATTTTACTCAAGAACCTTTCTGACTATTAACAGGCACTGGTGAGTAGAAAATCTGCTGTGAAAAGGACTGATATTTATCATGAGCCTTGCAAGGAACTAGAGCATCACACAGATCAGTCAGGTTCAAGCATACTGGTTTTTATGTCATGCTGTCTGACCAGACTTTGACAGAGACCCTTAGGAAAATAAAGTACTGATTTAAAAAATAAGCAAACAAAAATAATTGTACAAATGGGAGTTGAGGCATCACAGGTAGAACTTTGTCTGTTTCTGAAAGCACACACATTTGATATAGGTCTGTCTTAGGAAATTATTTCCTTTCCAGTTTAGATAACAGCAAATGAATTCCTGCCAAAGGGTACTGGAACTATACTGCGCACAACCACCACATTTTTCTTGTTCATTTCTTTTGTGTGCTGTGTTAAAGAAAACAGCATTGATTGGCTCTGGATGCTAAACTGGGTTTGTAAACTGTACAGACACTTCTGCTGAGATCCCTAACGCTGCCCTTCTTTTCAAGTATGCAGAGCTATGTTGACAAATGATGTTAGGACTTCTGTCTCAGCATGCCACAATTGTGAACCTTTTTTTCACTAGTGTAATTTGGCCAAGCACCCAAATTCTTGCAAGACAGATGATCTCCACTTTGAAAACACAAAGGCCTACAATTACCCTAATGCAGTACGCTCATGGCGTATTTCTCCTATGTGGTCTATCTAGTGGAAGTGTTGAATCTGTTGACATGGTAAATCTCCTTTTCCCTGAACTGCATGAAACAACTGATGAAAGTTAATTGGAAGTGGTATTTCCAAGGCCTTCTATGACAATGTTTTCAACATGAATGATGACAGGCATGTTTAAAAACTTTTGGTTTTCAATTCAGTTTCCATGTACTAAAAATTTCTTCTGAAAATCAAGCTTTCCCAAAAAATGCAATGAAAATAAGCAGTGACTTATCCTTGTAACAACTTGTTCAGCAACTTCATGTAGGTGGAAATGTTTGCAGGAGATTGTCCTTTGATTTCTAATACAAGTAGAGCTTTGTAAATGTGTTCAAATGACATGCATATTGATTTGTTTGTGCCTAGATCTTACTCAGGATTGGATACATATACAAACCTCATGTTACATCTACAGTATTGTACAATGAACAGCTTTAAAGATTTGTTAAGATTTCCCATCCCATGGAAATTCTGCCATCCATTTAATCATAGAACTTCGTAATGCAACTCTTTTTGTCCCACCTTAAAAACACAATATAAATCCACTACAACATCTGTCTGTGCTAGTTTTGCCTTGCAGGTAGGTTATTGATTGGGAAGAACTATGACTTTATTTTGTTTCTTAAAAGCCAGATTTTATTTTTGATTCATGCATTTCACTAGTCATCTTCTTCAAGGTCCACTCTCCACACCTATTTTTTGGCCAAATTTAAGACAGTAAGATGGGACCAAATAGTGGCTGAGTCACTTATGTTGTGTGCCAACAAGTTGCTCATTTGCTGATTGGCCACCTGCCTTCAATCTAGATTATATCATTCCAGGGAGCTGCTCCAGCTGGCCAGAGATTGGGGAATAAGAGCTGTAGTCAAGGATACCTGCAAAGTGCTGGGAGCTGCAGTGAAGAGTGTGTGAAGAGAAGCACAGAAAAAGGCAAATTAGAGGGAAGGCAAGGGAAAAATAGAAGTGATGAGCCAATTTCTGATCTCAGCATCACTGATGTCACCAATCAGAATCTGGTCCACAGAGCGCTAGGGAAAGAAGAGAGAAACGGGTCAGAGGGAAGATATGTGGAGGTGACAGAGGGGAAATAATTAATCATTCCTCAACTGTAATCTTAATGACTACTCTGCTTTAATACTTGTAATGCCTCTTACAAAGCCAAGAGAACAAAATAAATAAAATTTTCCAAAGAGTCTGGCATGTCTCTCGTAGCAGCTCCAGCAGTGATTTTTACTGATGGCAGACTCAACCGCAGATCTATCAGAAAAGCAATGTGCTCAGAGGTAATGTGAAAAAAAAAAATATTTAAATATCTTTATGCTTAGGGTGAAATCATCCAGTAACAGACTGCTGTCTACTGAAGACTTATCTTGTGCCATTTCCTAAGCATTTCTGAGGTTGTTTAAATTGCTTGCATGCTAAAGACAAAACAATGCCAACAGCCTTTTTTTTTTTTTTTTGTATTTTAACACGTTCAATTGCAATGTCTTAAAATGTATTCCCCGTATGGAAAAAAAAGAAAAAAAAAAAAAAAAAAGAAAAAAAACCACAAAAAGGCAAAAATGTAGCCTTCCTAAAATATTCTCTTCTGAGAAAGTGTATGTATTGGAATTCTTTCGACAAATCAAAATAAAATAAAGCAAATGTTATGTTTTGTGCAAGAATTTCTTAGTTATTTCAATGAAAGTAGCCTTTTCTCTACTAAAATAAGAAACTTCCGAATGTATTTTTCAAGCTAAAAATATCATTTTTTATGAATTGTTCACTCATAATTACTCATTTTCAAAATCTTTCATTTCATAAAACTTTGCCCCAGCACCATTTTTTTTTGTGGCTGATCTGCAGTGATATGCTCATGACCGACCGGCTTCTTTCCGCATCTGCAGTACTGCGTCCAGGCCTGGGGCCCCCAGCACAAGAAGGACATGGAGCTCTTGGAGTGGTCCAGAGGAGGGCCACTAAGATGATCAGAGGGCTGGAGCACCTCTCGTGTGAAGAAAGGTTGGGGGAACTGGGCTTGTTTAGATTGGAGAAGGCTGCAGAGAGACCTCACTGTGGCCTTCCTCAACTTGAAGGGAGCGTATGAACAGGAGGGGAAACAACTGTTTACATGAGAGTGGACAGTGACAGAACAAGGGGGAGCAGTTTTAACTAAGACAGGGGAGACTGAATTTAGATATTAGGAAAAAAATTTTCACTCAGATAGTGGTGACGCATTGGAACAGGTTTCCCAGGGAGGCTGTAGATGCTGGTATGATTCAGTATTAAAAATACACATCAGAAGGGAAAACAGTGCTCCCTAAAGAAGACACCATTGTCTGAAGTAGATTCTAAAACAAGGCTTTGGAATTCTTTGTCCACAATTTGGAGAGCAAGTATCTGGTTTTCAGAAAAGCTGTGTCTGAGAAGTCCCACTGATCTCAGGAAAAGTCAGCACTGTCTCCTTTTCCTTCCATGTGGATCCTTGAGGTCTGATCTAATAGTAAGATTTGCTGTGTTGTTTTTCTCACCATTGCATTAGAATCTGCAGTATAGTTTGTGGGTTTTTTGCCTTAATTCCTTTGAAAAAAATGAAATGATACATAGTGAATTTAAAGAATATATACCACAAATTCATCATATACATTTTTCTATGAGGCTAAAATTTTATTTGACCTATTAGAAAGAATGGTAATTGGTGTCATTCAAATTAGTATATCTTCCAAGAGAGTAATCGGGATGTGTACAATATTTTTCTTTCATTCACGTGATTGTACAACATTATCTTGTGTTTTCTCTACCAAAAAAAAAAAAAAAAAAAAAAAAAAAAACAACCCTGATACTTCAGGTTATCTTTGTAGTTCATAGATGTGCTTCTGGTCCGTCCACAAATCATAACACAGTGAGAGATCTTGACAGGAAAGACACAATCTCTCCAAGTAACACCTTTGTTCTAGTTTAGTAAACACGCTCAGATACTGAATGGAAAAATTCTTGGGAAAATTCCCACTATTTCTTGGCAGAAATATGGGAGAGCCTGTTGTTTCTCATTTTTTTATAAACCAGGTTGGTGAAAAATGTAGTCTCTATACAGCTTAAACCAAAGCACAATCTTCTTGTAAGGTACAGATCTACATAATCTTAGGAACTGAGCTTACGTAACGACGTTGGAGCTGATGCCAATCTTGATGTTTCACTTTACAAACACTGTACAATAATCAGTTCTATAAGTAATTTGATCTTTGTTCCATAATAAAATTATTTGATCAGTTATTTCTGGCGTGTTTATTCCAGATATTCAGCTATTCTTGTAATTTCCCATAATTCAAACATTCACAGGTAATATGATGCAAGTAGTGAAAATAGTTGGAGTTTAAAGGAAATACTGAATCCTGTCTGTTTTAATCTTCACTTTGATTTGAAATCAAAAAAACAGGGTAGGTATGCTTGAAATGCAAGCTGGCTCCAAAAACTCAAAAATGATACAGATATATAGCAGTGCTCACATAACTTTTTGAACCCTCCAGGATTTATTTATTAAATCAACTAGATTTATGTATTAAATATCCATAGCTAAGCTATGAGAAATTGTAAATTTCTGAGTTCTTCACCTTATGAGTTAGATTACAGGCGAAAGTTATCCCTTCAGACTGCTTTAGAGTTTTTGTTGTCCATTATACTCTGGGTGTCCTTAAAGAGGTGTCAAGTCATAAATCAATAAAATAAGGGCATTGCTGTTCTGTCACAATGACTTGCAAATAGTTGTTAATTTAAATGAATGTAAGCGGTTTCACCATAAGAGGTTCACATTTTGTGCAGAAACTGTGATTCCATTTTCTTCAAAAGTTGTAAATATATATACATATATATGTTTTACTGTGAGCTTCACAAAGCTTGAAGATCTGTCCAGAAAGAAAAAAGATTTTTCAACTTCCATTATATACATCTCCAAATGCAACATACGTAACAGAATTTAATACATATCTATCCTGTTTTTCCCTGACCATGGCTATTCTTTTTTCTCCCTGAACATATTCCTAACCACTGTAGATGAAAGAAAGAACTGAATATACCTAAAACAATAATTTTTGTGCCACTATGCCATTTAGCTCCTTCTGATATACCTGCTATTGCACAGGTAGAGGAAGTATTTATAGCTGTGTACTTTTTTTTATGTAATTATTTTTTAACTGTATGATTGGAAATATCACGTGATATAACTGTATCAGAGGACACTGATTTACAAGAAATATCATGTATTGGTGGCATTAAGCACCAAGTACAAATGCTCAACAGAAATCTCTGAAATAAAGAAGACAACAAAGGCATTTTATGTTGCTGAGACTTTTTACTCCCATTAACACCAAAAGTAATCCTCTATGAGTTAGCACCTTTTCTGACAGATTTATGGCCTTGCAAGTTTGGCAAGCAAGAAATAGCTGGCGATCATAGATATGAAAATGTGTATGAAAGAGAATCCAAAAGACCTAGCAGTTCTTACCTTTGACAGGATATATTTGAAAATGAGCACTTTTGGCATCCAAAATACTACAGTTGGTGAATGATGTGCTACTGAGCCCAGACCCGTGTTATTTTTAATTAAATAACAGCAGGATACATACTGAAGCAGGAATCAGTTTTTCATTTTGTTCTTCTTGAAACCTCCAGACACTGCATCCTTTATGGGTATGACTTTTTTCCATACATATATTGACACCCGTATTTCTTTGGTCATTACATATCGCTTTAAGAATATCTACTAAGCTGTGTGCTACAGGAAATAAAGAGGTCCTTCTGCCATCATTTTTCATTCTCCTTAGAAAAAAAAAATCATACAACAGAGATTTAGTTTTAGATTTCAGGCTCACAATACCACAACGATGCTGATAGTAAGTGTCTGAGTGCAGCAGTGTCAACAGTTGCTTAAGTACAACACTGAGATAGTAGTAGTATTTATAAATTACATTCCCAATATGGCTGAACTGTGTATGTCAAGTCATTAAAAGCATCTGTAACTTAAAGAGAAATCACTGTAATAACTGTACTGAGAATCTAGTAGAGTCTACTCTCTCTTGTGAGAAAGTATTTAAAAGAATGGCCATGTGTCCAACAATACAGAAAACCTGGATAAGTAAGGAAAGGCAGGTTCTTAACATTGATATCCAAGGTCAACATTTTTAAAAGTGTGGACTATTACTCATGGAAATGCACAGTTTAATCTTAAAATCTTTCTCCCAAGCAATTTTGTTGGCTATATTAGCAGTGCTCATCAGAGTAAACGGACTTGGATCAAGCTTCTCTGATACTGTCTTTGTGCACATAAGTTGTATAAACACTGACTGACTAACTCTGGATTTTGCTTTAACAGTTGTTGTGGATGGTCTTGGATTTCAGTCATACTGGTCCCTGATTCCAAAAGAGAGAAGAGTGGAAGAAGGGCAGTTCCATTTCCTAAAACTGAGAAGCATCTGCTGGAGTTATTAAGAGTTTTTTGACCAAGTTCAACAGCAAGTCACCTTATGGCTGATGGATTCTTCCCTAAGCAATTCAAAACAATACAGTTAGAACAAGTTTCTCCTTTCTAAAGAAGCAATATTACGAGGCAAAAGCTATTTTTATAAGTGGGATAACTTTGCCACCGCTCCTCAGTGGTAATAACTGTTAAGCTACTTTTAGCTGCCTGGCTAACCAAGGCTTTTATAGCCCCACTTACATTATTTAAAATACTTTCACAAGTGATACATTCATAGATAGAGAAATTTTTCAAATGACTCATTTCACCTGAAAAACACAAAAGCTTAGAAACACAATTTCTTGAGAAGCTTCAAAGCTGACCAAACTGAGATGTTCCCATTTTCAGTGATTGTTTAAGGTTTTCCTCCTGCAGAGCGATTTAGATTGAGGTAGCAAACTGCGTAGATGAAAACAAGCAGACTTTCATCTTATTTCCAATGTTTATGACAGACTGGGCGGCGCTTGGAGGAAGATGGATGTAAAAACAGACCGTAGGGTAAAATACTGGCAAGTCTTCAAGTGCCATAAATTGGGCATGCGTCATGCTGAAGAGCCTCCTTAGCAGAGAAAAACAATCCCTGTAGATGCTTATCTCAGAGATGTTGCACGAAATGGCTAAGGATTTTGAGAGAAGTGATTCAGGTGATGGACTTGTTACGCTTTCTCTACAGATTGGCCTGTACCATTGAAAATTAAAGAAAATGTGATAACATCTATTTCAATAGGGAAAATATGCTCTTTGGATTGGGTTAATTAAATCATGTTAGTTAAATTTAGCTGAGACTCAGCCATTTCTTCTGTCTAGAAGCTCTTCATCACTCCTGGGGCAAATTTTCCAAAGCCCTCAGATTCACAAGATGTTGTTCTTGCAGTGTTGAGAAGTGAACGTTTACTTAATGTACTGCTCAATTCCTTTTACTCTGTGAACTTTCCTGCTAAAGAGTACATCCAATTTACAACATCTCTGATTTTGATGAATTTTAACTCTGTATACTATACCTTTTCTATATGCTGAAGAAATATATTGTTCACTTTTTCAAATGTTCAGCCACAACATAATTTTGTACTGTGGTGAAGTTTTGTTCAGATTCAGATAAATATGATGTTAACTAGTTTTTTCTCCTTTCCCTTCAATTTCTGTAAAAAAAAAAAACTTGATGTTGCCTTTGTTTTGCATGTTGACAGTAAGATCAGAATAGCTGTCTCTTCACATGGAAGCATTTAGGCACTAAGAAATTAATTGTAATCATGTAATCCACGAGAATTGTAGAACTGAGGTTGATGGGTTCTTCTGACAGGGTCAGCTACATCAGGTTGCTCAGGGCTGAGTCTGACTAGGTTTGAATGTTTCTGAGGATGGAGGCAACACACCACCTCCGGGCAACCTGTTGCAGTGTTTGAACAGCCTCTGAATAGAAAAGAAAAAAAAGAAAAAAAATCACATGGTTAACTTACATGGCTTGTGTTTCAGCATATGCCCACTGCCTCTACCACCTTCACTGGATATTATTAAGAGTCTGACTCCATATTCTTTATCCTCTCCTATAGGTAACGTATGCACTTTTATAATATCACCCTGGGCCATCTCTTTTCCATGCTAGACAGGCCAGCTTTTCTTCTATGTGAGATCTCCAGTACCTTCCTTGTCTTTGTGTCTTGTGCTGAACTTGCTCCAGGATACTGAGGTCTCCGATAAAATAAGGCTACTGTTGTTTCCCAGAGTGACATGCAGATAGCTCTTCAATATGAATAACTATGATGCTTCCCAGCTGGCTTAAGACTGTCAGTATTCTGGGCATCTTAGACCCAGGCTCAGTATCCAGACGTGCCTCACCGGTGATAAGCAAAGAGGAAGCATTTTGCTCCTTGGCCTGTTGGCAATGCTCTTCCTGATGCACTGCCAATGTGCCTGCAACCCAGGATATTGCCTGAGTTGTCCTACTTTGCCTCAAGGACATGTGTCTTGGTATCTGTTCATACCCAGCTGCAGCTGTTGGCAGGTCCGAGCACACTGCTGCTCTGGTCCTGAGCCTACTCAGAGGTTCTTTGATAAGTGATGTTATGCCTACAACTCTGGATGGACATAATGCTGTGGCTGTGCTTCTGCTTCTGAGAGCATAATGCTGCTACTGAATTGTCCCAAAAGAGATTGGCTGTCAATATTTTCATTCTTAAGTATGGCCGGTGGACAATCTTTTTTGTTTTTCTTTTTACTATTTGCAACAGCACTTGCCCAGCAAAGAAGAAACTGGGCTTCTTGTTTTTTTGGCAGTTCCAGAAAGCTCAAAATCACAGCTTCCAGAAAAAACAATTTCGAATTAACTTCTTTTATTTCCAGGCCAGTGCATGCATGCTGCTGGATGCTGTTTGCAGGCCTGCAGCAACAAGCTGCCTTTCCAGTGGTGTTCAGATACATTGGCAACTGCCACTTTATAAGCAGACAGAGAATCACCCAAGCCCGTGAGCCCTCCAGTTGCCCAGAGTTACTGATGCTTTGCAGGTTCTAATAAAGATGAAGGGTTACACTAAGCCTGGGGTGGCCAACCACAAATCTAGTGACTTCAAAAGGTTTCTTCCCATTGTCACCTCCACTGAATTTATTTTAGTCTCAGTGAAATAATTCTTATTGAGTACAAATTGCTTAGAGAGAAGCTAGTGGGTAGAACTTAACTGGACAAGTTAAACCTGTCAAATATATGATAAGTGAACTAAAGGAAATCCATCTAATTTACTTTTTTTTATTAAGATTGTGGAAGTTGGAATAGCTGCACACAGTAAAATCTTTTTATTTATTTATCTTTTTTTTTCCATTAGAAACTGAAGATCCTGTTCAGGAAAGTATGACGAGGACATATTAGAAAAATGAATTTCAAGCAACTTACCTGTGTTTATTGCAAAAGCAATTTGTCTTACTACACGGAGAGAGAAAAGAGGCATTTATCTTTATTTTGAAAATGCAACTGATGGTAATAGCAAAAAGCATGGGAATGTCAAAGGGCACACCTAAAGGACTCGTACATTTGCCAGATAAACCAGAATTAGAATGTTAGTTGGCAGCTACTGATTAGAAGCATTTGTATGCTAGCTAGAATGGAGTTAATCTTCATACTAGCTGTTGTAGTGTTGTGGTTTAAATTTGTGACCAAAACAATGGTGATAACAAACCAATATTTTAGCTTTGCTTTTTTTGTATTTATGACAGCCTTCTTTGTATTTACACAGTATAAAAGCCCTGTCTGTTTCTCACTTTACTCTCACGAGACTGTGGATGCATTTAACCAGAGAGGGGATACAACCAGAGAGATGACTCAGACTAACCAAAGAGCTATTCTGCATGATGGAGCATCATGCTCAGCAATAAAATGGAGGGAACAGAGCTTAGGTAAGGTTAGTTAGGTTCCCATCATTTCCTCGGGAATTGGTAGGACATTGGTCTACCCATGGGAGGTGACAAACAATTGCCTCTGCATGACTGCTTTTGCTTTCTTTTTTCTATTACTTCTTCATTTATTAGATATCATCTCAACTCATGAGATTTTGCACTTCTAGTCTTCCTTTTCTTCTTTCCTGTCCTGCTAGGGGTTGGAGAGAAGTTCGAGTCTGTGTTGCTTAGTTGCCAATGGGGATTAACCCACAGCATCATTAAAGCATTACATGAACATAGTTCATGTAAGTATACATTATCAGGGGAGCACTTATGGTGTGTATTTAAAACCTATGAAATAATAGAACTGAAATATGTTCTGTGTGCTTTTTGTGCTGTAAAGTCTATACAAGCAAGGAATGTGGAACAGGCATAGAGATTACCCCCAGTCTGGAGATCACTATGAAAGGAGGCAACACCACTGAACCTCTTGTCTTCCTTACCTTGTCTTCCTTGTCCATTCAGTAGTTGATGTTGTGGACTGACAAGACACCTTTAAACTGCTCATAGTGCTTTGCTTGCTCATTTTATATCGCCTACATGCTTTCCCACCTTAAAAAAAAATAATTACATCCCTTGTGTGATTTTAATGTCTCATGGAAGGGCTGCTTTTCTTTTTAAGAGAAAGTTAATAACTATAATAGTCATCATTGCTATTATCAGATACTCAAAATAGTCGGCTTTGTTTAGCTAGGGAAAAATCATTTTTGGAGGGAACTGCTATGCTCACAAAAAAATTTAAGTAAATGTTATGTATGTGAGGTTGACACCCCAAGGATCCAATCCTTCAGTAAGAAGCTGCACTGACATGCATTCCTTAAAGTGAGTGTACTCTGCACAATCTGACTGCTGGGCAAAGCCTCATCCTTGTTAAGGATTAAATATGGGAAGCACAGATACTGAGGACAGCAGTCCATACAGAGTCTGATTGGATGAAGTTAATTTTCTTCCAGATGGTGCTGTGGTTTGGATATGTAACTTAAATAATGCTGATAACACACTAGGCTGCTGCTGAGCAGTGGTTGCACACAATGTTGGGGCTTTCTCTCATTCCAGATCTACCTCACTTGTTGGTGCACAAGAAGGCATGCTTCCTTACCTGGAAGATTCATTGCCTTTTGTGCCTTTCTGCATCCATTGAGTTTGCTGAGGAACTTGTTTGTTTGTTTGAATTGATTGTTGAAACAATCTTTCAAAGATTGTTGAATCTTTTCTAGGTCATAAAAAATGGAGATGCTAACAGAATTTTCAACTTTAGTCTCATTTTATAGACTCATAGAATCACAGAATATCCAAATTGGAAGGGACTCACAAGCATCACTGAGTCCAACCTCTGGCTCCACACTGCACCACCAAAAATCCAAACCCTCTGTCAAAGAGTGTTGTACAGACTTCTTTAACTCCATCAGCTTGGTGCCATGACCACTGCTCTGGGGAGCCTGTATCACTGCCCCATTTCACGCTTGAATAGATTTCCCTGTTTCAAAAGTCTGCAAGTCTATACAAGCACATCTTAGTGATCATTTTTTCTGCTTCCCATTCTCCTTAGATGAGACATATTTTATCAGTCAGTCTTGATAAAAGGGCTTGAGTTATAAATCAGTGCTGGTATAAAAACTCAGAAGAGCAGCTTCAAATCTCTGTTTAAAGAAAATCTTTTTTTTTTTTTTTTCCCGAATGAAGACATACATCCTTACAAAAGTGAAGGATCTGGCACCCTAAAAATATATAAGCATGCATTTAACAGTAAGCATGTTCTTAAATCTGCCAGCACTCTGAAAATTAAAACATGCTTATTTGATTTGAGGTTGCTGTCTCTAATAGCTGTGAGGAAAGCTGATGATGCAATCAAAATTGAGAAGGCTATGGCTTTAAGGATGTCATGTTAAAAATAGCATCTTGCTCCTGCTGTGATTACAGATGACATGATAGAAGATCGCTTGTCTTTCAGGAGGCTGATTGACTGATTCATTGATTTTTGTTAAGCATCAGACATGAAATAGTTATGGAGAATCACCATACAAATGGGCAGAGTTAACCTATTGACAGGCTTGATGATGATGTAAGGAAGTTCACTGGAGGAATTTGAGTCACGAGGATGGGGAGTTGATTTCTGTCAGACTCCTTCAGGGCTTCCAAGCAACGTTATCTACTTCTGAACATTGCACCACTTGAAGAAAATGCTTCCTCCTGCTTGAGAGATTAGAATTACTGGAAGAACAAGATGAAATACACCTGTTGTCATCATTGCTTGAGGTGTAACTGAAGAAGAAATGGCTTGAGGCACTGAAGCTGGCCCTGGAAAGGGTGTATCATCATCTGCTTTGAGTTAAGACAAATCCATGCTATGAATTAATCATAGATTTCATTGTACTTTTTGCCCAGACATGTTCAATAATTGAGTTTTACTTACAAGTTACTTCTGAGGATATAACTTAGACTAATCTCTGCAGTACTTGACAAAAAAGAGTGAGCTTGCATAATGCTCTAAGCCTGGGTGAGCTGTTTCCTTCACATGGACTTGGAAAGACTGAACATGTTCATACTGCAGACCAGTGCACGTAAGGCTGCACAAAACTTCCATCTTTCAGGCAACACTGTGGACTGTCTTGGAGTCACAGGCTGGTGACCAGCAGTGCTCCTGGGAAGAGAGTAGATGCCGGGATACAGCCTGCCCACGTTTGCTGTCCAGCCTTGTGCTTCTTTTTCCAGGATAGGCGGAGCATAGGGGCAGTCTCATGGCGTATCCTCCCCCACCGTCTCTGTCTGCACAATGTACTCCCATGCCCTGGGTCTGGACATTACCTGGCTGTTGCCTTGTGATTTTTAATTTAATCACTGCTTCTTCCTCCTTAGTCATCATAGCATCATGCAGTGTAAAATATCAAGACAGAATTTGAAGACACAAATAACAAGACACTTTCTTTTTTTTTTTTTTCCTGGCAACAATATTCATCTTTTCTGATGATCTCATTTCTGTTATTACACAGGGTGACTTGTCATTACTTTCTACCTCCTGCATTTCAAAACGTGGTATGTAGGATCAGATGTGGCTCTGACAGTGTGACAAGTGCCTTTGCCACAATTACTTCAGTGTTTTCACCACCCACAAGGTGACATATTCTGATATATGAACTCTGCAATGCTAGATTTTCCTATCAGCACACGTTTGAGAGTGTTTTGTACTGCTGCTTGGAGTATTACAACATTTCATACAGAAAGTAAGTTTATCATATCCACAATGATAAAGGAAAGCATAAATGCATGCTGAATATTATTATTAGTAGTTACAGTAGTACGTAGTGCATTGTTTGTTGTTTGGTTGGTTATTCCCAAAATAAGGACTACAGTAGAGGCAACAAATTAAAGTTCAAATTGTGTGAAGATAGCAGTCTAAGGACCACTGCCATTACCAATAAAGAACTAATTAAACACAAATATTTATGATAAACAGGGGATTAATTATTTTTTATCCCTCATCATTTTATTCTATTTCCATTCCAGCTTCGTTTTTTTACCACCTAGATTAGTTCTGGCATCATTATATCACATTTTTTCTGTGTCATTGTGTCAATTCATTGATATGATCTGATTTGATCTACCCTACATAAGGAACTATCTTGGCTATCGCAGTAAACGGGCTCTGCAGAGTCACTCAAAATGCTTTGTCATTGGCTCTGTCTGCTCTTGGAGCACAACCTGGCAGAACAATCTTCTGTGTGCTCTAATTGTTCCCATCATTCTCTCCTCCATCAACAGTTGCTACAGAACTATGAGAACAATTTTTGTTTGTTTGTTTAAATCAGTACTGGAAGACTGACATGGGGAAGAGTTTCCATGCACAGAACACCAAAGCAATGGCTCTGGCAAAGCACACTCATACACTTCTTGTCAGCTGCTTTGAAAGTCTGCATGTGTGCTGGAAATGAGCAAGAAACACTTCCGCCTTCTCAGATAAATCATAATAACTATGTAGTAACTTCTTTTACGGTAGCTGAGTTACTACTTTTAAGTACATTTTGTCTTAATGTAGTACTGAAAGCAGTATTGGAAGCTCTAAGAGCTACTAAAATTGATCTGAGTTATTTTCTTCAGCCTAAGAAGAACTCACAGCTGGAAATTAAAAGCTGTGAAAAAGTGACACTGTTTCATCACTGAAATGCATAGATATAATTGCAATTATATTTGCGGGCCTAAACCAAAAGTTCTGATTGTATTGATTGAATGCTGTGGTACAAGTGGAGTAGGCCAAATTAGAAGCTGGCTGTAACTTCCCATTAAAGAGAGACAAAGAATCTCTGTCCATTAACTGACCCAAGTTTCATTATAAAAGAAAACAAACACTCAGGTGATAACTACTGCATCTTTTTACAAGACAAGCTGACTCATATGAATTACTCATGTATGGTTCAGCTGAAATTAATTATGCAATGTGATTTTCATTGCTAAGATCTTCTATGAAGGCTTAAAATAAAAATATATATGAAAAGAGTGTATAGTATAAGTGTAGTATATATATATATAATGATAAGTATAATGATTTCACTAGATGAGGGAATCAATACAATTAGCAATATTCATTGCAGTGCTCATTGCAGTTGCTCACTGCTTGTTGCAAAACTTACTACTGGGACAAAGGAATATAAGCTTATATTTGAAGATGGAAACTAAAATAACCAATTCAAATGCAGTCTAAACCATAAAAATGGAGTTTGAGGTCTGAGCCAGACTACTTTTTAAGGACAAGGTATTCCATGTGAACAGTATGTCCATAAATAAACCAACAATATTGGGGATATTCAGAGTACACAGGAAAATAAAATGTGAAATGATTACCACACGCTCCCAGATTCTGTGGACTTCCAATGCTACAATATGATTTACATGTTTTTCATGCAGAAGTATGGAATCTGATGGAAAATAATAAAGACAGTATTAGAATGCACAGTTCCTTCTGTGTCAGAGAGGAAGAAGTATTAATCAGAACTACACAATAACTTCAAACAGCTGAGAATATCCATAAATATTGTTGAGAAGCAGAGCTTTCTGTGAAACACCAACTGGAATGACAAAATGGAGGAATATTACCAGACGGGTAATGACCATTGCTGCTCAACATGCTTTGTATAGCAATGATAATTCTGAGTGCCCTCATCTACGTCATCTACCTGTGCAAAACTGTCAAGAGTAAGAAACATTGCAGCTAAATGGAAGTCAGATGGCAATAGAGTTTGACATAAGAGTTTGTATTCCTTTTGTTGTTGGAAATAACATGCATATTCATGGTAAAAGATAAGGACTTATTTCATAAAGGACACTTTAGCAACAAAAGCATTGGTGATTGATGGGAAGACTTATGGATGAAGTCACTCAGACCACTTTGCCTAAATGTTAAAGATGAGAATGTTTTGGAATTGTGCAAAGTGGTATATCCCTGGGAGCCCACACAGGAAGGAATGTAGCAGAGGGAATAACCTGCAGCCCAAGATGTATTTCATTCTGAATTCAAAAGAAAAAGACATGAAAATTTCTATAAAGGAAAGTATGAAAAGATCACATTCCTGATTTTTCTTCAGGACCGATTTATTCATGGCTTCAGCCAAATGTTTTCAAGGCCCTGACACTATATTGTTCTCCATGGACAGACATCTACTCTATGGACAGACATCTAAAACAAATTACTCCTCCTTTGGTTCTCCAGAGCTATAGCTTACTTTCAAAGAAGGAAGCTGAGAGCATCTCTTTTTTTCACAAGATTCATGTTGTTCACTGTGGTGAGAGCAAGAGCTTGTGACAAAACAAGAAGTGATGCTGCAAAACAACATAAACGATGGATTCTCCCTCTATTTTAAAATAAGCTAGGTTCTCTATGTAAATATACCAGATCACTATCATTGATTTGTATTTTCATCATTTCAGTCCAGTATGTTTTTTCTGTAATTTTGGCCTTCTGAAGCCAAAAAAAAAAAAAAAAGAAAAAAAAGAAAAACAAACAAACAAACAAAACAGAATATAAAGATCACGTATCGACATGGAGAGCATGTTAATATATAATATTAATACTAATAATAAAATAAAATAATACTCCTGACTATTTCTTTTTCAGAAATGCTTATGCCATTGAGATAATTTAATTCAAGTCTATGGTCTGGTATGTATAGCAGGAATCAGCTAAAATGACTAAGTTTGATTCTACCCAGCTAAGCAAAGCTCTTTTAAATTTTCCTACCCTTATGGAAAACCTCATGATTAAATTCTGACTGTTTGATTCTTCTCTATCACACAGGAAGGATACCAGAAAAACCTCACATGAAATATATTATGAATAAGAACTACTTTTAGATTAACTCTCATCTTGTAGTATCACAAAAGCTATCTAACACATGAAGACACCAGTAAACACGAAATGTTAGATGGCTCTTCTTTCAAAATTGGGTATCCAAAGCACTCATGTATGTGCTCGTGTGCATGAACTCACACACATAGGAAAATACAAAGTGACTGGGAGGTAGGAAGGATACTTTGGAGGATTCATCTAAATGAGAAGGCAATACATCAGCTGATATCTTAGAGACCTAGTGCTCTATAACATCAAACAAAGGCTCTGGATTCATTTTTGAAAAACAGTAAAATATTTGTACAGTGAATAACGTGACATTTATTTTGGTATTTAAGGTGCCCCATCTTCTGCTCTTTCAAAAGCTGTCTTTCATTTATTGTTTATTCATTTATTCCTGATGAAGGTGAAATATCAGACTGGAGTTTCCACTTTACTTTTCTGGCAAGCCATTCAAGACAAATTCTTCTAATGATACGTGAAATTATTAGGCATTATTTCTTAGTTATCCCACCATTGCCTTACACAATAAAGAGTATGAAGAAAAGCTAATGATACTGCCATTCTGCTCTGGCAAAAAGAGGCTGTTCTGTGAATTCCAGTTAGAGTCCTTGCATGGTGTCAAGTGTATAGATGATATGTTTGTGAACACTCATATTAATCAGCCTGAAAGTTTACCTTTTGAACTTGGAGGTATACAGTGGGATTTTAATACTGAAGATTTACCCATTTTATAACATTTAAGATTTTAAAGGTAAAAAAACAGGTAAACCAGGTAAACATATTTATTAATGCTATGTCAGATTTAGAATCAGAGAGTCATAGAATGTCACGAGTAGGAAGGGACCCTCAAGAATTGTCAGCTCCAAAACAGCTCCAACTCTTGGTTCCACAGAGGACCAGGGTACAGCTGGCCATTTTGACTGCCAGGACACACTGTAGACTCATATTCAACTTCCTCTTCACCCTCCTCCATCAGAATAGCTTAAAAAAGGAGGCCCCAAAAATCCCATGCTTACACATTAAATGGCCTTCTAGGCTATATTCAGCTGTGCAACGAGATATCTGCTTTCAAATATGTTTTGATTCAGAAAAACACCATGGAGCTGCACCAGCATAGTGGAACACAGAGCAATCCACTATCCTTCCAGCATCTGTTCTGAAAATATTCTTCTGCTGGCACTTACATGTTCTCTCCAACCATCTGGATTCATTAATCTCCAGGTGACTGAGACAGAAGTCTGAGCTTCTAGCCTCCAACAAGGATTTGCATTTTCTCAATCTCTGCTGGAGAGAAACAAATATGGTTGCAGACCAGACAGCCTGCACAACACAAGTGCCACTCAAAAATTTCTCAGATAATACCATGAAATTCCCATATTGATAGGTAAACCTGAGCACAGTCTTTTGCACGGGGATCAGCATGGAAACATGCCTAAGTCAGATATTTTGCCCAGGTGGCCCTCTCCTTTCTAGGTATGAATGCAGTGTTATATAAATGTCATGAAACAAGCATCAGAGCAACACAAATATTGTTTCTACTTAGTAGCTGGAAGGAAGGTGAATTTATCAGCTTCCACAAACAAGTAATCCTGGACAGTATGGCATGATTAAAATGATCTCAATCTTGTCTTATGCCCTGAAAGAAAAAACTTTCTGTTACAGGGCAGACATAATTCAGACTTCATGCTGTCTCACTCTTGGGACTTAGCTGAGGAGAGGCTGTAAACTGTGATTAATTATTTACTGCAGGATTGGGATTTGATGTGTGTGTGTGTGTGTGTGTGTGTGTGTGTGTGTGGGCAGCTCAAGTTCAATGTGGACTGACACTGAGAAACTCATTTTCCACCATAGGATGGAGTGCAATTAGAGCAAAAACAAATACTTCACTTGCTAAGTTACCAATCCCTCTTTTTCTTCTTTTTCTTCCCCTTTCACTCTTTCAGATATTGTGCATATGGTCACAATGACCCAAATACAACCACATAGTCCCTCCATCTATCTGCAAAAGTATTTGTTCCATTGCAGTGGAAAGCCACGACATTTATTACATCTGTCTAAAATGGATCTCAAAGCAAGCATTTCATCCTCTCTCGTGTAATCATCATAAGGTAGAAAATGAAATTTCCAAAACCTAAAAGCATGCTGCAGGAAGCTTCAGGGTACTGCATGTCAGTTTTTACTTTGATGTATGCTATGTTTAAAAAAAAAAAAAAAAACTGTGGGGGAGGGGGCAAGATGCTCAAGAGTGTATTCCTTGAGATATCCTCTCTATTGCTTAACTCTGTAGATGATAGCAGGATTTGATAGATGGAAGAAAATAATCTTCCTTGCTGCCTGAAGTGAGAATGGAAGTATGCTGAACACCATAAGAACTTTATTTAGTACTGAATGGTTTCATATTCCCTCTTGCATCTTAATGAAGTAAGCATCACCTGAAGGATCTCAATAAAGACGTAATGGCATCCAGAGCATTACTAGGATCAGCCATTAAGTGCCAGCTACTTTGTTTCCTGACACGATTTAGAAAAATACGAGTTTTATCTCTGACTAGCAAACTTTTATCACCTGACCCAGAAATACAGAGGTGTCCTGGGGAGCTGGGATTTATTCTAAGTGTTTATTCAAGGGCTGAGTGTTCATTTCTGAAATGCCTATGGCTCTTTATTTCCTAGGAGAGCACAGTGGCACTCCTAAGGGTCAAGTGGAGTTGAATGTCTTAATCTCTTTTTTTTTATTCTCTCTCTGTCTCTCTCCTGCCTATTTAGTAAGATGCTAAAGCATATGCTTCCTAGGCTCAGGAAGCTGAGCTGGATGTTTTTCTCCCAGTGGTAATTGAATCCTTCCCTACCTGCTTTCATCATTTGGCTGCATCTTCAAAATAAGAGCTCCTCTTCTTACACTGTTTTACTAAGCCAATTCTGTATCTTCCCCCTCCTCTCTGCCACCTCCTATTTGCACTTATAACTACTGTCACTGTCAGCTGTGCCTGCCATCTGCTTCCAAAATATTACAAAGCTGTAATCATAGGACATTTTGAAATATATTCACACAAATGAAAGAATTTCAGTTGCCGTCAGGGGTGGGTTTAACGTTCAGGAAAGCGTAGATCTCTCAGCAGAGGCTTTCAGAACCAGCATGTGGCAGAGAGAGGTTGCAGTAGCTCTCCCTGCCCAGTTTAGCTGTCTCACCTCACTCCTGACCTGCCACCTTTCTGCATTCGCAAGGATGGCCTCAGTTGAGACAAGCTAACTAATTGTGCCAGATTATTTGTAGCTTAGTGGTTAGCTTGAATCTGGGCAAGGATGAGACTGAAGCAATTTTTCACTTGTGCACCAATTTGCGCCTAGCCTGAGGAAGTATATAACCACAGCAGTCACCTCTCTGTTGTCTTGCTCCCTTCACAAATAGACTGTAGCTCAGCATTTTTTTTTTTTTTTTTTTCCGTTCACATTGTTTGGGATAGGGATTTCTTTATTAAGTCCCAGCAGTGCCAATAGTAGTGACCTGACCCTTGTAAAGAGTCTTCAGGTGCTACTGTAATACATAGTAGCAGTAATCCTGAATGTCAGTTGTGACCCAGCTGTATATTCCCACACTGATAGGAGATGCTACAGGCATCTCCTGCACTGCTCAGTTTACATTAACTTTCCAGCTTAACATAAGAGGTTGTGATCAGCTATGTTTGCATAACCAAGTAGTGTGGACCACTCTGCTGAAAGAGATGCTATAACATGCAACAGCTGGTGCCAAGGATTTACATGCATACTATGCGTGTTTCAGGTGTTGACTTGTTTGCTGTTTGTTTGGTTTGTTTTTATTTTACTCCCTTTACTTCCAGTCTGATCTCCGAGTCTGAATATCCATTTGGGACAGCAGTGCTCTAGGTACAGCCCTGAGATACATCTTCCAATTATGTGGTTTCATTAAAGATAAATCTGATTTATACTCTCTGAGGCCACCCGGTGATGCAAACCAAAGTGAGGATGACTTTGTTGCAAATGCACATTTTTGATCCAGGCTAAAAGACTGATGTGGATGCAGCCTAAAAACAGTGCAACCACAACACAGAAAGTCAGTTGTTCCTATCTTGCTCTTTCGCATTTCTCTGTTTGCAGTATATTTCACTGAGTTGGAAGCAATTAAAAATCAGTTTAAAAAATTTAACTCGCTTACAGTTTAATACATTTGATTCATTAACATGCCTTTTAAATCATCTCTGCTGGGTCTCCCATTTCCCATCTTGAAGTATTTCAGCATTTTTATAAATGGCCCTACATGAAGTCAGCACTGTGTGGGAAAGGCAATAGAAACAAAAAAGAGCTGTTATGTAGTCTACAGAAACTAACTAATCCCAAAATGGATTCCCTTTTTCCTCCAGGACTTTTTCAGAGCTGGAGATCAAGCCTGAAGTTAATGTGTCCTTGGCTTCAGTGAACAAAATGCATACTGTGTGTGCTGCCCATGGCAGCTACATTACCGCAGGCTCAGCTTGTAGCTGGATGCAAGCCACCTCAGGATCCTGGATGCTGCAGACGCAAACTGAAGAGCTGTGGTCAAAAACTTGGCAGATATTACACAACAGAAACCAGAGGAGTGGAAAAGCTTCATTTGGCTCTATTGTTGTTCCTGAGAGGGTGTGTGGCAATAAAAAATGCAGCCTCATTTTCTATAGTGGTATACCGAGGCACAATGGCTTAATCCTAGAGGGTTTATATTTTTAATTTGGGGAAGACCTTCAAAACACACAAAGAAGCCAGAAGTGCACACTGTGCAAAGAGAAACAGCGTTTCCAAGCGATCAAAGTTAGCATGAATTGCTGCCACATAGGTGTCCACCTATCCCCCCAGCTGGTGTCACAAGACTTCCTCAAATGTGAGAAAACTGATGAAGATACACTTGAGTTTAAAATCCCTGACAAGGGCAAAAAGTACCTAAGGAACAGAAACGTTAGCTGGTGCAGTTCGGGTGGGATTGTGACTAGTACCATGTCACTAAAGGCAGACAGTGACACTGATAAAAGGGCAGATGTGTACAGGACCAGGGAAGGCAGCAGTAATGAGAAAGAAATACCAGAGTCTTTGAGAGTTCACAGTAAAATGCTACTGTGGATGAAAAGACTGAACTCTGGTCCTGTGGTGACACTTTGTCATCTTTGCTGTCTGGTTGTGTGGAATAACAATGGAGACCTAGAAATGCTGGGGCAGAAGGAAAGTGCAATTGTGGACCAATCATCAGGAACTGAGTTCTTGGGTCACGCTTCTGTGGGGAGGCTGTTGTGAACATGGAGTGGTGACGAAGGCAATGGTAATGGGCAAAAATGGGCAAAACCCTGTTTCAGCATTAGGGACTGATTTAACCCCAGACAAGCCCAGGTGTCTTCATAACACTAGTTTAATCATCTCACAGAAAGGCCATAACATTTGAATGGTCTGCAGATTCAGGTGTAAGCCAAAGGGGATCTGCAGCATCCACAGAATCACAGAATGGCGAGGGTTGGAAGGGACCTCAAGGATCGTGAAGCTCCAATCCCCTTGTCACAGGCAGAGCCACCAACCTCCCCATTTAATACTAGACCAGGCTGCCTAGAGCCCCATCCAATCTGGCCTTGGACACCTCCAGGGATGGGGCATCCACAACCTCTCTGGGCAGCCTGTTCCAGCACCTCACCACTCTCTCTGTAAAGAACTTCCCCCTGACATCCAACCTAAATCTTCCCTCCTTCAACTTAAAATCATTTCCCCTTGCCCTGCTGTTATCTACCTTTTCAAAAAGTTGGCTCCCCTCCTGTTTGTAGGCTCCCTTTAGGTACTGAAAGGTTGCAGTGAGGTCACCCCGCAGCCTTCTTTTCTCCTTCTTTTCTTCTTCTTTTCCTGAACAAGCCCAGCTCCCTCAGCCTGCCTTTGTAGAGAAAGTGCTCCAGCCCTCTGATCATCTTTGTGTCTCTCCTCTGGATCCTCTCCAACAGCTCTCTGTCTTTCTTGTACTGGGGGCTCCAGACCTGGACACAGTACTGCAGATGGGGCCTCACAAGAGCAGAGTAGAGGGGGACAATCACCTCCTTCTCTGTGCTGATCACCCCTCTTATGATGGATCCCAGGATACCATTTGCCTTCTGAGCTGCAAGAGCACACTGCTGGCTCATGTTAAGCTTTTCATCCACCAGGAAACCCAGGTCCTTCTCCACAGGGCTTCTCTCAAGGACTGCTCCTTCCAGTCTGCATTGATGCCTGGGATTCCTCCGGCCCAAGTGCAAAACCCAAAGGCACCAGAGCAAGTGCAACTCAGCAGGATATGATGGACTCTGGACATGGAGCTTGTGTTCTAGCTCCATCTCTTAGCTTCTGGGTGAACATGTTGATGTGCATGTCTTGGGGACATGCGCAAAGTCCCCTTATGCATTACGTTGCCAGAAGCAGGAAAAATCTTACTAACTCAGACAAGTAGCCTCATCATGTTAATCACAGAGCTTGCAAGTTCTTGTCTTGTTCTGGGCCACAACAGACAGATGTGATAAGAGGGGATGGATCTGGTATCAGCACACATTTGGTCTTTCTGACTGCATCTACAGTGGATGGCAGATAATAGGTACACGTGTCAAAGAGTTCTGAAGCTCTGATCCTTCACTGTGCAGAGCTGGGCAGACTGTTTCCTGTTTGGCCCTCTTCCCTTAATTTATTTTCTGCGGAAATTATAGTGCTGAGGGATGATGATATTCTCCAAGAAACCAAAAGAACAGGCACCCAGGGACTCAGAATCTTTGCCAGGCCTGGCAGCTGCATCCACTGCATCAGTGCAGCCCTTTGTGAGGAACAGACCTGGAAAGAAACTGATTATTGGGAAGCAGAAAGTCAAGGTAAGGGGCAGGGTGGGAAGCATTTATTTCTTCCAGACTATATTAGACAAAGATACACTTATCTAGGATTTGATTTCATTATTACTAGTTTGTTTTAGAAGATGCATTCAGCAAGATAATGTTAAAACAGCTTGGCCAGCTCTGGCTAGTCAGAGATTCACATCTAAAATCTATTGGTTGTACATGGTCAGCTATACGCCAACAGGTATAAATCAACATAAACTAGGCCAGTATTGTTTAAACTCTGAATGAACTTCACACAGCTGCAGCTATCAGTTACTGAATCTCGTCCCTACTTTTGAAATAAAAAAGTCTGCTTAAGAAATATAATTTCTCATTAAAATACTAAAGAAAGTATTTTCAGGCACAGTCTGCAGTGAAACATAGATACAGATCTGTGGATCTGTGCCATGCATAGATTGCACAACACCGTGGCTTTGGTGGTGAGATATGCAGCTCTTCACTTAAATGCTCTTTCTTCAAATCCAGCTCAATATTCACAGTAGGTCAGAAAACAGCATCTGCTGTTGACTGGTTAGAGTAAATGATTTAGTGCTCTCAGGATAGTTTTTAATGGGTGTGCATTCAGAGGAACTCAAAACCCAGCTTTCTGAGTTCTTAGATCTGACTTCAAGTATGAAAGAAGTGAAATTAAGACAGTTTCGCATGTGGTGGTATGAAAGACTGGAACAGCGCATGAAATTATGGAGTAGAAAAAAGCAATACTAATTTGGAGACCAAAAAAAAAGAACTTTTCTTCTTTTCTTTGAGTTTTCTTTGTTTCAAAGTCACAAAGTGGCAAATAACATGATAATAAGAAGTAACAGAATTCTTCAAAAGTTTCTTAATTGGGAGATTCAGATTGAGGTTTACTGTTTGCTCTCTGTATACAAATAATAAATATCTTACAAAACAAAACAAACAAAAACCCCAAACAACTTTTCTGATCCATAGGCTACTTGCCACTAAAATCGTACTTCAACAGACTCATCTAACATGAAAACCACTTCAAAATTACAGTCTAAACTGCAATTCCATGTCCTGTTAGAAACCATTCTGTCAGAGGCATGGCAAGTCTCTGTGCTAGTTGGCAGGGCAAAGCCTGTCAGTACACTCACACTGCAGGCATGTAACCTGTTTTCCCTTCCTCCATCTGCCACATCAATTTGGGGTTCAGTCGGTGTGATGCAAAACAATAGCTCCTGCCGTTGCAGAAGCATGTATCATTCCCCTACAGTTTGCAGCCATTTATATCCAATCCTATTGCATCAAGAATTTGACATCACACATGTAGTGCGTTAATGAATCAGATGAAATGGAGCTAAAAACATAACAGGAGACACAGTTTTGCCTGCAATGGAGTAGACCATAAGAAGGCAGCAGACAGATGGTCCATTAAAGGCTTGTCTTTTACAAACGTGGGGAATATCACTCACACTGTCAAAAACACAGCCTCAGGCCTCCCATGGTTAGGAAATGCACTGAGGAGAAAAGCTCTACGCAGATTTTCAAAAGTCATACTCGGAGATTATCCAGTACCTGGGATCAGCAAACCTGGAGGCCTATGCAAGACCAAGCGTCCCTTTGCACAGTGCACGCAGCACAGACTTCAAAGCAGCACCTCTTATACGTTTGTTCTTTGGTAATCTCCCTGTGAATGCATGATGCCTCATACATATATCATGGGAAATTTCTCACTGACCCCTGGATGGGTTTTGAGTGTTGTTTCGAGCCCTTTCTCCCCAGCTCCATCCCCCAAATCCTTCTTTACCTAGTTGATGCACTCTGGATGCAGCTGCTATAGGCAATCTGCTTATAGACAAAATATCAGTAGTCAAAAGTGACAAACCTCTGATAATAGGACTAGAAGATAATAAAGTGCTAATAGCAAAAGGATGAGGCTTTCTCTCAGTTAGAGAGTTACTTGTTCTAGAAGTAACAGGACATGCAACAAAGGAAGACAAATTGGAAAAAAAATATGTCCACATGTGTCTTGTTTTTGTTTTTCTCTTAGGCTCAGACCTGTGTATTAGCTGCCCAGACTCCTATTAGAAACACGTGTTCTGCATTTAGAGGGTTATTTGTTTTGTGATTTGTTTGCTTGCTTGCTTTTGATTTGTTGGTTTTGTTTTTTTTTTTTAAATCTTTCTCCCTTTCGCATTTGATTTTTTTTCCTTATAAGGTGTCCTGGAGTATAAAATTTTCTCTGCTTTTTTCTTTTCCTCTCCCTTCTCTCCAAGTTTAGCTGCGTGTCTGCCAGGTGCACCGGGTTGCAAAGTCTATAGTTCTCTCAGATAACAAGCATTCAGGCATTGGAAATACCTCAGACATTTTCTTCTGTTCTCCCTCCCATACTCCCACCCGCCAGCAAAACCAGCTGCGCTGTGGGAGAGAGGCTCCCCCTCTTTGGACACAATGCTGCTGTACTTGGTACTGTTTTTCTCTGACTCCTACAGCTAATGGAATAATTTCCTTTCCCGTGAACTTTGATGTTTTACTGTCTGTATCTCCCAGTGAGCGAGGCACCTGCGTGTAGTTTATTGGAAACCAGGCACTTTATCATCCTCTCTCTCATGTAATGGGTTTGATTGTCATGTTCATTAAGGTTGCTCAACACCTGGTAAAGTGCTGCTTTTAGGACTCCAGCAGCCTCCCAAGTCGGTGTAGAGGGGCTTTGGCACAAGTGAGAATAAAGACCAATGCTGTCATTACCTGCTGTTCAAAATGACTCTTGTTACTTTTCTTTGTGAGATCGATGCTATCAGTCATACAAGAGGAGAAGGATGTTCTTGCCACTAAAAACAATGAACTGTGGCACAGTGTTTAATTCCCTTTGTCTGAAGAGAATAAAAACAATGGGAATTCTGAGTGGGAATTTTAAGAGCACCCTGCAGAAGTATCTGGTGCACCATCTTAAAGGAGCATGAGAGTGCAGATAGATGTGACTGTAGTTTTTCAAGGACACGATTCTCAGCGAGTCTAAATACACAGAAGTGCTACATTGCACAGCAACACAAATTACCAGCCTCTCGCTGCAAAACAGACAAGGCTCAATGTGCTCTTCTAACAGCCCTCACAGAAGGTCTTCTGCAGTTTGCAAAATACTGTGGAAGACATAGAAATGCCTCAATAATTACACGTTCAATATATTTAGTAGTAATTTAATATTGTACTTAATTTTCTATTGTAATTTTAGTAAGGTGCAGAATTTTAACTGAAGATTTCAGAATCAGGAAGTTTACACCTTTTCAATGTTTTTTCAAACTGTCAGCAAACTTTGAGAGACGTTGTGATTCACATACTCTTCACCTTTTCATTTTCATCTTAGAAAGCAGGAGCACAAGACATCATTGTTAGCGAAGACAAGGCAGACTTTGAACCAATTCTACAGAAATGGGGAAATCTGACAGGAATTTCTGCTATGAAGGTGAGTTTGCACATATTTGTTTCACAAAAGTAAGATATTATGCTGCAAGAACTCCCTAATTCATTTAAAGATGTGGTGTGACACAATGCTTCCACCCACTGTGATTTTACTGAAACTTTAATACATGTTTTGCAGTAGGAGATGAAAGCCATATTTTACCACCTTCCAGCTCTCTGTATTTTTTTCTCTAATTCTTTCCAAGCTGTCATTCTACTGGCTTCAATCAGGTTCAACCTTTTTATTCACCCTGCGTAATATAATTCTTTTGAAACTACCTGCTTGCTTTCATTTGCTGGCCTAGTTAACTCATTATTCTGCTTCTTTTCTTTCTCCCATGACCATTCCTCTTTTTTTTCCATCCTGTCCTATGTGAAAGCAAAAATCTTTCCTTTGCTGCTGCAGAACTTTCAGGGAGTGAGAGTTTTGCCTTAATTTCATCTTTGGCAATGAAGGTGAAGGCTTTTACATTGATTCAAATGATAAAAGAAGTAGGGGAACTGAGAAAAAAAAAGCCTGAAGTCAAGTAATAGTGAAAATCTGACGCTCATCCTCTGTCCTTCATGACTCTTACACTTGCTTGATCTCCTCCTTTCCTTTGTATACACATGTCAACGCTAAATATTACACTATGCAGGTGGTGCACACTGTTAGCATTCTAGACTTTCTGGTACTGAGGATAGAAGTCCCATTGCTTTCTGTGCACTTTAGTTGTTGCTACTCAGTGATATAAATGAGCAGCACTATTTCCACTTGCAAAACTCTCTGTGCTGTTTTATTGTTCTGGTTTTTTTTAGTTGCAGGAGAGCAGAAAGGAACAAATGAGAAAAATTATCTCTTATTTCATCTGCACAGGAAATCTGCCCAGTTGTGTGCTGTGTTGCTTATCCATGTGGGTGCCTGGCCTTGTCTGATTGTGCCTCCCTGGAAGCTGCAGTCAGGAAACTCATTAGGATGGACTCCTCAAGTACTCAGCTCAGTCAGCAGCCAGACACACCAGACCTGAAGGCTCCCAATTCACTTTCCTGTTGACTGTGTCCAACGTCTCTAAGAAGTGGTATGAATTGCACTCTTCTCTGGTATACAGTCTGAGTTGCATCATTTTTGAGGGATGGGTAACTTCTGACTTTAACATCAATAGTCAACTGCTGGAGAGAATGTTGTGATCCTCATCTGACCTCCTGTCTAGCCTAAGCTGACATGCTGCACCATGTGGTGTCTGCATTTAGCCTACAGCTCCACTTAAGAGAAGTATTTTTGTCACCAAGGCACAAGAGAGGGCTTTGGGAAAGAAAGAGGACAAGGGATGATATGTCTTCATGGCTTTCTTTATTACAAATCATTCGTTGCATACAAATCAATTGTTGCATATAGCTTGCTGAAAGAAAGCTTTGGCACCAAGTAAAATTTGGAAATAGATTCCTTTTTATGTTTGCTTAGTTTCAGACTTTTGGGGGAAGTTACTGCTAAAAATGGAAGGCAAGTGTGAAAACTTGCATGATGTTTATGATTTTTGTTAAAATTTTGAGCAGGTATTTCTGTCAGCATTATGCTCTGGCTGAGGAAAGGACTTCTGTGTTTTTAGAGCTTCCTGTACCCTGGCAGTTTACCTGTGGTTTTGTGAAAGTGGAATCAGGTGATAAGCATTGAAGTCTTATATGTGTTATTCTCCTCTCCTGGCTCCCCAGAAAGTGTAAGTTATAAGAATAATAAGCATAAAGATAATACTATTTTTCAAACTAATGCTTTCAGCACAAACACACATCTTTTACGTAAATTGTCTTTTTTCTCACAAGAGTGGGAGTTTTGTTATGTGTCTGCAGTATTTATCCACATGCTAAGGTATTCTTATTTTCATTTCAAAATGGCATTAGTGTAGTAAAGCTGATTAAATCCGAAACAAAACTTTTCTGCTGGCACCATAATGACTGACACAAAGTCCATTTCCCATCACTTAATGAATTACTGCAGGAGCTGACAGCTGCTAGCCCAGGTGGCCATTAGCTGCCAAGAAACACCTGACCCAGGGCTTATTATTTATTAGTGGTAAGTGTCCGACCAGACAGCCATTATATCACATGTGAAATAACACAATTCCCTTCTTTTGTGTGCTGGAAAGCTAAGTGCTTAACTCCCCACAGCCATGGGTACAGCAGAATCCTCCTCAGGGCAGCAGGTACTTGGCAGCAAGCGCTGGACAGGCTCTGCTTCCTTCTACTTCTCAGATCTTTGCTCTTTCCTGTGCAGATGGACCTTTCTGAGGAGCATGTTGCTACCTTCTAATTCTGTCTATGGACCATGGAAAGAAGGAAAGCCTGATCCTGGATAATAGAATCATAGAATGGTTTGGTTTTGACCTTAAAGATCATCCAGTTTTAACTCTCCTGCCATAGACAGGGACAGTTCCCACTAGATCAGGCTGCTGAGCACCCCATCCGGTCTTGCATGAGTACCTCCACAGCTTCCCCAGGCAACCTGTTCCAGTACCTCTAAGAGGCATGCCTCAAAATCTTCCTCTGAATATTAAATCTAAATCTACCTTTAATTTAAAGCTGTTATCCCTTCTCCTGTTACCACACTCCCAATGATCTCTCTGCACCTTTCCTGTAGGTCCCCTTTAGGAAATGGAAAGCTACCGTAAGGTGTCCCCAGAGCCTTCTCCAGGCTAAACAAGCCCAGTTCCCTCAGGTTTTCTTTGCAGGAAAGGTAGGCAGGCCCTCTGATCATCTCTGTGGCCCTTTCTCCTCTGGATCTGCTCCAGTAGCTCCACATCTTTCTTGTGCTGTGGACCCAAGACCTGAATGCAGTTATCCAGATGAGGCCTCACAAGGGCATAAGAGAGAGGAAAAATCATTTCCCTCTCCCAGCTGGCCACCACCCTTTTGATGTAGCCCAGGATACTGCTGGCCTTCTGAGCTGCCAGTGCATAATGCCGGCTTATGTCCACCTTTTTTTCCACCAGAACTCCTAGGTGCTTCTCCACAGGGCTCCTCTCTGTTCACCCATTCATTGCCAAGCCTGTATTCATGCTTGGGTTTGCCTTGACTCATGTGCAGGACCTTGCACATGGCTTTGTTGAACTTCATGGTGTTCACATGGAGCCACCTCACAAGGTCTCGAGATCCATCTGGATGGCATTCCTTCATTACATCAATGACACTATTCATCTTAGTGTCATCTGTGACACTGTTCATCTAGTGTCAATGACTGATCTATGCCACACTTAGGGTTAAGGTTAGGAAAAATCCAAAACACTTTCCACCCAATAAATGCCACCAACAAATTTAGATAGATATTTGTCTCTAGTAAAGCAACAGTGGATCCTTACAATCAACTATTTTCATAACAGTTTTTGTCATTCATTATGCCTTACTCTGTAAATCAGGCTGGTATCATTGGAATGGATAACTTTCCAGTCTTCATGCTATAAAGCCTCCTTAGTCAAGATGTTCTCCTTGTTTATCCTGGTTAAGCCCAATCTAAATATTTCTTCTTGGAGAACAGGACTCCTCAAAGGAAGGGATGAAAAAATCAGGCTGCTTGCACTGGGATGTGCACAGAGTTTGTGAAATCCATAGTGTCCATGTCTGGGGTAGATAGAGGCCCAGAGTTAGACAAGTGAAGAGTGTTTTGTACATTTCTGTACGTAAAGCAGCTCAGTGGGGTCTAAAAGCCTGTGTAAGAAGTTCAAGCAGCGTACAGTTGAAGATTGTAGGAGCTGAGTAAAATCAAACACTACTGCATCACCTAAACATGTGGTCATTACACAGAATAAGCCCTGCCAACAGCCTGAATGGAACTCCAGGCCTGTAAATATATCACATCCCAGTGTAAATTATTTTATGATGATGCAGACTTAAGTAAATGATATTAGTCTAAGATTTCCTGATCTTTTTGTTCTCTAAAAAACTAACGTAGATAACAATGTTTAACTTCCACATAGCTAAAACAAATGATGATATTTGTGTTTTCCCTTAAAGCTCGCAAAGCTTCTGACGGTTTCTTCATGTCAGATGCACTGCATGCAAATTCCTGATCTGAAATTCAGTCAGCGTGGCAAAAGCCAAAATCAATCCCAGCCCTGAAATAATTGCTCAACAAACAGGAAGCACATAATCCATTTTCATTATTAATACTTCACTTAAGATTCAGGTACTCTGTTTTGCTTCTTGTAATGAGCACAGTTTTACAATAGATGTGTGGAGTTAGCTGTACATAACATCACTGACAGCTGCAGAGTTCTGGTCATGTGCACCAAAACTGGATTAAATATAAGAACATTTCTCTGGTCAGTAACAGAGAGCAGAGAGATAAATTTGCAGTGTATGCCTATTCAACTTCATATACCCTAATTTTACCTGTTGATTCTTAACCAGAACATACTTGTTGCCATCTTACTTATCAAGGAACTTTCTTGCTGTTGTACTGCATCTCTGTTTGTGACAGAGAGAGATTATTAATTTATCTGATCTACTGTCGCAACTGCTTTTGTGTGTCTCCAGATTCCAATGATTTGGCAGTGTTTTTTCTAATGCCCTTGTACAATTGGGGTGAAGAGCTTAAATTATGTGCTTTTCTCCCTAATTTGTTTGAACCACTGTGAAGGGGGATTTAAATTTCTATAGTAGCAGTGACTTAGATGATTCATGGATTCACAATTTTCTTCGCTGGTGTTTCCGGAGAAGAGCAAACACAAGCAGAGAGGTCATAAAAATAAATCTCTCCACCTGCTGCCTCATTTACATTCAGGTTTTTAAGCTTTGGTAGGAAACATTTTCCCATTTCAAACAAAGATTAATTCCTAATTGCCCCAGTTCTCATGAGAATACTTTTGCAGCTAATGAGGAACTCTCTTGATAACTCTTTTTAAAATGATGCTTTTAACTTGCGTCATCCATGAGCCGTCCTGTGGGGTATGGTGTGAACCTGGCTTTGTAGCACTGTTGTGGGATTACCTCGGATGAAGCAGCAGCAGTTTGTGTTGTGTTTGTGCGTGATTGTAGTTTTGCTGTCATGGGGCTGGGGAAGAGGTTTTTGGCTTCTGCAGGATGGTTCTGTACTTCACACTAGTGATTATTGCTTGTGTTCAACAACATGTGCAGGCTTTGCCTCCGTTTTTGACCCAAGAGAGGTCCTTGAAGAGCTGGTGGGGCTGAATGCCATGCACTGGTGGGAATGTGTACTGTGGAGGCAGCACTGGAGGTGGATCAGTGGAAGTAATTGTGCCTCTGAGGGTTTTCAAATGGTCTTTTTTTTCACATGCATGAGGTTTTAAACTGCAGATAGAAAAGAAAATGAGAGGGACAAACAAAATCTCGTCAGCCACAACAGGGATAGGAGTGGTAAGTCTTCTTAAGATGGAAGTTTTATTCTTTCCATCCTTTGTCTCATGGCTTCCTATCATTTCTGGGGGGGAATTTGCTATCTCTTAGTCCTCCAAGGCTCTTTCTAGCATCATTGCTAATAAAATGGATAACACATTCTCTCCATTGTGCATGTAAGTACCTAATTACTAACACTGAAATACAGGAAGGCATGAAGACAAACCATGTGGCTGATGTTTGTGCCTGAAGGAAGAATATTTACTGCCGTAGCTTGGATGCTGGGCTTTGTGTCACACTGCCACGTTTCTCCACAGTATATGCAGCAAATCTCTCTATTTTCATCTTCACCAGTGAAACAGAAAGTTGCTCAAAAACAGAAGCCTGGTTTGAACTTTATGGATCTGTGTTTGCTTAAGCTACATGTAACTCTAGTAACTTCTAACTGCTCAAGGCAAAACAAACTGAATGATCACAAGATTATTGTTCTCTCAGTGGAGGGATATCTGCCTCATCTGCCATAACAGACTATTCATTAACTAAGCACACTGTCCCAGTTGCTGTAAAGCAGCAGACTATTCACAGCTAGAAATAGTGATGGCACAGAATGCATGTTGGAGAGCACATTCTTCCCCCTGCCCTGCGGATACCAGAGAAACAGAAGGGAAAATCTTCAAAGTGGAACTAAGCCGCCTGTAGCAAAACTTTAACCAGAAAGAGGCTGTTTAGGAAAGCCTGGTATTGGAGCCCAGCTTCTGCACCAGGCTTTTATCAGGATTTGCTCACTCAAAGAAGACATAGGAAAACATTAATATTAGGGAGGCTGACATCATCTGCTGCATGGAGGGGGCAGCCTGACCTTGCCACCACCCAGAGAGAGGAGAAAGAACAGGCCCTTGTGGAGAAGAGGTAAAAGAGAGGCAAAAGAGAAGCAGCCTCTCCTACCATGTCTGTGGTCATACGCACGAGATCACAAAGCAATGTGGTCTTCAACTTGGAAAGAGGAGTGTGTGACTTGTAATGAACTTTATCCAGCAAAAGGCTTCTTTCTGCAGCAGTAAGCAATGCTCATTCTCCCTCTCTTCTTTCTGTCGTGAATTTTTATTTTCAGAAACCTATTTGGGATTCAGAGAGCTGAAGGTAAACAAGAAGATGGGATTTCCCACCCCTTGCCCTGCTGAGATTGGCTATAACATAATAGTCAATCTAAATAGCTTTCCGTGTGAGGCAGTGTATACTTAGCATGCAAATGGGAAGACAGCGTTGCCACAGGAATGAAGTCTGTTGAGATGTGAGGTGAAGAGAAACTGCATGCTTTTTTCAGAACAGCCCCAGGAGGTTCAGCAGGATGTTCACCAACTTGGGGAGAGCAGGAGTGGTATCACTACTGTGGCACAGCGAGCTTCACAGCTCTGCCAGTTTACCAGGAGAGGTAACACTTCTGCTTTTGTCAGAACTTTAGCTTTGACTTCACTGCCCAATAGGAGACATTTTCAAATGCAGGAAGCCAACATGAAGTGAGAAGTGGGGAGTTTTATCCTCTAGTCAAGATGTTCAGATCAGCCTGATGCTTTTTATATGAAAATAGAAGCTGTATGCTTTCTAGCTGGTACTAGGTCTCTGTTTACCATTCCTCCTCAGCTGCATGGGAGCAGTATGAACTCCTCACCCAGAGAAAGACTAGTTTATGCAAAGACTAAATTAACTTGGATCTTTCAATTCAGGCTGCTGGAAGCACTCAACAGCTTGTTCCCACGGTTTTACACTGTGCCCAAAGTCACATCATCAGCTATTCAGCACTGCTGGTACCTTCACATCTCTGTGCTGGAGGCAAGGGCATCTAAATGCTCTAATGCACTACATAGCAACGATCACCATTTCCCAGCAGTGTGCAGCTGATACAGGTCACGGAAATAACCTGTCCTGCTGCCACTTCCATCCCCACAAGAGCATCACAGTGTGCTGTTAAAAGAGCTAGCTTGTTAACTGACAGCCATCAAAGCTACATAGCAGGGTGCAGCCTCAGAAAAGTCTTAAATCATATGCTGTTCTGCCTGTATTTGAAATACTCCTTGCTTTTATCCTAATTTTCTAATAGCTCTTCACTGGTCACTTAAAGCTAGGGGTGTGCAGAGAACACACTTCACTACACCAACTGTGGTTCATAATAGAACATGGAGATCAGTTTGATCCGGGTACTGTTCTCATCCTACCCATCCACTCTCTATGCTCTCTTGGCCAAGTTGCTTTAGCACTTCAAGCTTCCTGCTCCTTCTGTTAGTCTATGTCCATATTGTCTTCTTACACTGCAGAGAAGGGACAGGCTTTATTTGCACAACAGTGAGTACAATAGGTTCCCAGACTTGGCTAAGAATTTTGGTGGAGAGAGTTCTCACTGTATATAAGGTTTGAATTTTAGCCTTGTTCTGGATGAAGGCTGAAAGACGCCCACACTCATTCAGGCTAGGATTCAAAGGCAACAAATGGCAAACTCAAAGGTGACAGATAGTAACTTCTACCCATGCTTGCAAGCAAGGAAATTAGCAGGCAGTAACCACGCTGGCACACAGAGCCTGGAACAGACTCTGAAATTGACAGACACCAATGTTTGTGTTAGCTGAAAAAGAAAGCAGCAGCAAAAAACGCAGAACAAAAATGAAAAATACTTCAGAACGTTTCCTATTGAAAACAAGGAAATCTCAACTACTGGCAGAATGCAACATCGGCTGAAATTTCCAAAGAGCAGAAGGACTAATTTTGAAGTGCTCAGCATGCCTGGTTGGGACCAGGTTTTCAATGTAGCTCAGTTCCCATGGAGGCAGCTAAACAAGAGCCAGATTTTTAAAATCTCTCAGTAACCAGCTGTTTCCACTGCAATACTTCTGGCCTAGTTTTCAAACAGAGCTCAGCACCACCCAACAGGCTGTGTCATTTCAGAAGCTTGCCCTAAGTGTCTCTGTACCTGGTGTCATTACTTCAGTGACTACTTGTAGGAGGTTGGTGTCACTCCCATTCCTATCTTCCTGCTCCCTTTCTGAGCCCTGATGTGGCCCAGATAATGGGAACTGTGAGATAATTTTTCTGAGTGTAGATAGAGGATATAAAGAGACATAACACATAGGCTGTGGCATGATGAGTGTCAGAGCTCTGCCAATTTGCCAGGCTCTCGTGAGCTGTGAGAGCCAGCAGTATGCTTTGACCTGCCAATCATGCTGACTCATGTCAAATTATGTCATCTTTCAAATGTCTGGGAAGATTGAGTTTGGAAATCTCTACCTTTTTTCACATGCAGACAAAGCCAAGATTTTATTTTTTCTGAAGCATGCAGGGGAGCTGAAAAGACATCGGACGCACCAATTCAAGGAAGGCTGTGTGTCTAGTAGTGTAGAAGTTTGTCTGTGTGCCACCACATTTGTAAAAGCTGCAGACTTCCTCCATTTGCATGTGAGTGTGGAGCCTTCCAAGGGCTGGAGCAACTGCTTGCTAGGAGGAGCTACCCTGTGAGTCCTAAGCCACGCACAGTACTCATAGTCTCTCTCTGACTTTCCAGGTGCTTGCAGGACAAGCTGGATGCAAAGCCAGTGTGGAGAAGTGGAGTCTTGCATGGTCATTGCAGAGCAGTGCAATTCAACAAAAGGGGGAAGAGCAGAAGTTCTCGGGATAGGAGTGGTCCACCACAGGAAAAGAAAATGCAGTTCTCTTTTTCTTGGCGTGTCTTTATTGTTTGCTTATTTTCTAATTTTTAGTTGAGAGAAGGGCAGAAAGCAGAGTTTATCAGCAAGGCTGCTTGCAGCACAGGGAGCCTGGGGCTGCGCACACTGATGTTCTGCTGGCTGGAGATGCACTTCTGATTTCAGAGGTAGTTCAAAATGTCTCTTTCTCAAATCACACCCCCTGGGAAAAAATAAAACAATAAATAAAGGCTTAGAAATGCAGGTGAATTTTAACCTCTTTAAAAAAAGAGGCTGTTGTTCATTTCCCTGTTGGAGAGGGAAGTCTCTTCCCATCTGAAGCTTCCTCCTCTGTCATTTCTTTCTCTCATTTCCTCCAGCCCCCTTGCTGTGTGACCGTGTGACATGCAGCCGTTCTGTGAGAATCAAGAGAGATATTGGCAGTTTGGGAGCTGTTGTTCCTGCTTATGTATGCAAAGAACATAATTGCTAAGTGCATCATCTGTTGTAATTTACACATCCACACACAGCTCAGATCAGGGCAGTCTTTACATGGGGATGCAGTGCCTTGTTTTCTTCTTTTCTGCTTTGTGAGACAGGGGAATACTAGATCTCCTGGCCCTCATTGTGCTAGGTTCTGTACAAATGTCCCAAGAGGTGGTCCCTCCCCTACTCAAACTCTCATTGCAGCTGAAAAGGGCCAAGGTGGGAAACAGAATTCCTTTAGCTCTGCCTCTTCACATGCAAGCAGTGCAGTTTGAAACGATTTTTCTAAAATTATAGATGGAGTCTGCAGCAGGTGTGAGAACTTAATGACACCAAACCCAGTATCACAAAACACCTCTGCAGCCGCAGACACAATGAAGCACTGCTCTGAGCACTGGCTAAGCAGGAGTCAGCCAAGTAGCAGGAACAGAGTGCTGGTTCATGAGATAAAAATAGTAGCTCTGTAATAATCAGAGGACAGGGGTCCTAAAAAAGTCAAGCAAAAATGTGAGCCAGTGTCCCTTTCAAATGTTTTGACTGTCATCACAGCAATTGGACTTCTCAACATCTTAAGCAGCAGAAGTGAAACCAACAAGCTCTGCTCCCTTCAAACTTTCAGTTGCCACAAGGTATGATCCAGCCTGAAAGTGAAGGCTGCAATGCCACTTCTGAGATCTTAGAAACTGACAGCATGCTTCATGATAACTGGAAAGTGGGAGTGTCAGTTGTTGTTCCCTCCCCACTACCTTCAGTAAACTTACAGCTCCCAGTGGTCCCTGCAATCCTTCGGTGTGCTGGACAGGACACCCAGTGACCCTTGAGGATCTTCAGCAATGAACAGTCTGTCCAAAAACCCTTATGAGTCAGTGGCAAATCCTGCAGATGTTTATGTTAGGATCCTTTGTTCTTCAGCCTCTAACCACATTGCCTCAGTGGACAGCATGGATCCTCATCTCTCTTCCTGTTTTGGGAAGTGTTGAATCCCCATTTGATCAGAGGTTTGGAAAAGAAAACTTTCCCCCTCCTCACCTCCAGGAACTGTTCTTTAAGAAAAACGCTGTGTCCTGAGCAAATGCCAGGAGAGATCACCCAACATCAACCACCATGGGCATGCCAGTTCCCTTCCCAACCTTCCTCTAGCTCAGTGAATCACAAAGCTTGCTATCAGATACTGCCTTGCATACGGCCCCAACAGCAGTGGGGAGCTGGGGGCTTTCAGCACACATCAGATGTTTTCCATGCACAAGCTTTGAGGTGACACTTTGACTGTGCAAAGTGCATCCTCTGCTCGGGCTGTGCAATGAGATGTGGCTCTCAGGCTGAGCCACCGCCACTAGAGGGCATTTAAAGCACCACCTCGGAGGCCCAGCCTGCAGGATCCACTGTGCCAAGCTGTAGTGTATGGCAGATGGTCTTGTTCCAGAACCTCCACATTCTGCCTTCTGTTGCTCCTGGGTGCTCAAGACAAGGTGTGGGCTGTGCCCATGTCCTACTTGATCTGCAAAAAGGCAGTAGCTGATGTAGAGCTGTGCTGCCAAATAGACCAACTTAATAGCAATTTTGATTGCACATTTTTAATAGGCATGGATATAAATATCAGAGGTGGCTTTGCTCTTCTTTTGTAATCAGCTACCTGCAACCTCCTCGTTCAGTTTTAATTGATATTCGGGCAGAATTCCATTAATTTCTTACCTTTCCCACATCTGCTGTTCCTTAGTGGAAAAGTCCATTCTCAAAGAGCATTGTATAGCTAGGCCACACACCTGTGTTCACCACAGCTTCTTTTAAGTCTGTTCCAGCAAACAGAAGAGTTGAATGTGGTCTCCCGTACTCTGGATGAAGGCCATAGCCTTCAAAATACAGGATAGTTGCAGGGACTTCACCAGCATGTAATTATCTGCCTTTCAAAGTCTGACGCAAACCATATGAATCCTTTCAGTCAAGTCTGAACAGCTCCCCTGGTGGTCCACTTTCATTTATTTATTCATCTACTTATTTATTTATATATTTATTTATTTGTTGTTAAAGAGAGCAACATCACAAAGTGATAAATGGGAGTGTGTTTTCACATGCACTTGCACAGTGGGTTTCCATACAGATGAATCCTCATGGGATTGCATTAAAGATTTTCAGGTTTGTGCAGCCTGTAGTTGGAAAAAAGGAAAAACAGGTAAGGGTGCTCTTTGGCATGCTGAGGGCCAAGAAATATCAGAATAAGAGCCTGGGTTGACACTTGCCTGTTGCCAGGCTTTTATAGAATCTGAGGATGGCTGAATATCACCGCAGTTATTTCCAAATCCAATGTCCTGGCAGTATTACAGATTCTCAGGAGTGTCCCTCTAAAGGGGCTCATGAGGGATTGCTGATGGGAAACCAAATTCTTTCCATAAAAGTGAGAACTCCTTTTATGGGAAAGATGGGCACCATGTGGAATATGAACAAAACAAGTCACACTATATAAAAGCAGAAAGGGGAATGACTAACCTCAGATATCATCCAGTTGGATGAGTTGGTGGGGCCAGGCATAGCTTAGGACACACAGCATACCTGGTAGTGTGAGCACCACTCCTCTCCTGGGGGCAGTCCTATTGGGCATGTGAAGTGTTAACAGTGTGTTTGTTCTTCTAGCTGTGGTTTCTGCACCACCATAGCTTTTGAGAGTTGTGCTCAGTTTGAGCACATCAAGTTTTAAAGTCAAGACAGGCACTGTTTGTAGAAATGTGCTCAAGTCTTTGCAGCAGCTCAAGAATCAGGACCAGGGTTAGTCTCAGATTGGAAGTAGGGATGAAAGATGCTCTTTGGGAGTGCAGTCACAGAGCTGTAGATAATCTCTGAGAACCTTGATGTGCACTTTAGTGTCCAGTGTCCAGATTTTCATGTAACAAATCAGCTTTTACAGAGACTGAGTTACCTATCAACATTTGTAGACTAAGGCCTGGCAAACAACAAAACTGGGCTAATTAGTATATTGCTCCCTTAGAAAAAAATGAAGCCCACTTATGCTGGGAAGGGTGTGTGATACATTCTGCGTGGAAAACAAATTTTCTCTCCAGCAGGCACACTCAAGATCCCCAGGGCTCCTAAAACAAGTCAGGATAACCCTTTTTTTTGTTTAAAATAGCTGGGGATTTGAGTGGGCTGAAAGCTGAGAGGGGAGCAAAGGGAAAAATATGTCTGTCTCTTTTCCTCTGATTGTCAGACAACAGCTGCTAAGCAGGCTTCTTCAAAGTCATTAAAGCAAATGCAGATTACGCATCATACAGAACAAGCAATTATTGCTACTCGTGACAAGTCCAGAACCTTCTGGTTTCAGAAAGAGAGAGAAGACATTGCAGATCAGCAAGACTTTTTTTTTTAGTTTTTTTCCTTTTTTTCTTCTTTTTTGGGGGGGTGGGAGCTGGGGGGGAAGGAGGGAAGTTGGTAGGAGACTTTTTAGTTTTATTTATTTTTCCACAGCATAGGGCATTACTTGGAAAGAGGGTTGAATTAAAGTATTTCTTTCCCAGAGTGGACACAGGGCACTTGAGTTACACAGACTACTGATTTCAGAGTAAATTTATTTCTTTAGGTTGATACAGTGACACACAGTGGAAGAACAGTACTGTGACCATAATCTTGAACATCTCAAGATCTTTGCTATTTCCCATAAGTTACTACTATTCATTCTACTATATTCATACTACTATATTCATTTGGATGAATATTTCACAATTCACACTGAAAAGGACATTTGGAAGTCATCTGGTCCAGTTTTGGCTAAAAGCAAGGCTGTTGGAAACTCTTATCTGTTGCAAACTCTCATCTGTTGGCTGAGGTGCCAGTATATACAAGAGGTCTCAGGTACCAAGAGAAGATGTCAGTCTCACAGATCAGGTATCATCAGTTACTTCACTAGCTGGCAAGGTTTCATGCTGCTGGATTGTAAGATGAATGGAAATAATATGTTGCAACCCTTGGATAGTGCAATTGCAGATTATTCTTGACTTCTGCTAAGATACAGAAGAACCTTCAAACAAAAATAGTGGATTGTACAGAAATTGACTTTCTACATCAAATTTTGGTCTATGCTTTACTTTTTGCACAGTCAAGAGTATCTCATGTTGTATGAAAAGAGTGCTCTGGGAAAGCACCTCCAAGCCTGAAGAGCAGCTTCTTTGTTGGGTGTCCTTCTCACTCCTGTCCTAATTTCAACTCCTACTCAACTATTTGTGGCAGATAAGCAACTTATGTAGAGATTTCTATGCTTCTCAGACTGAGAATTATGAAAACATATAAAATATATATAAATGTAAAAATACTATTTTTGGCTGGCTAGTGGGTTGGCTGTTGGGATGTCTCAGTTGCACTTTGGCCACTGCCACATTTTTTTTCAACACTGGAACCAGAGAGATCTTCCTGGGAAGAGCAAAATGCATATAGAGTAGCTTACTGAGAAGAGCACTGCTTTCCTTTCTGTCATTTGTAGAAACAACTAATAACTAATATGTGGATTGAGCTTATTTTTGGTGTAGCTGGCTGAAGCAAGTGTTTATCTTCTGTTGAACACCTGCTGTTGCACTGCACAAACACAAGCTGCTAGAATGACCTCAGAACTTCTTTAGCTTTTATTCAAAGTCACTGAGATGTTCATGATTCAGTTGCCTCCCCCATCTCAGCAATAAATACCTACACAGAGAACACCAGTAAATCTGCCATTCAAGCAGCAAAAAAAACAACATGCCAATCTAATGAATGACTCCCTCACATTGTTTTCATTATGCAAAGAGGCCTTTTTCTGTACTTCATCCAAGAACACCATCCTGCAGAGGATACTTTATAATAATCCAGGGAGGTCCAGCAGAGATGGGCAACAGATCAGAGGAAAGACAGTGTCCTGTGCAGTAATGTAAGATAAAAAAGAATAGAAGGCGTATTTATTCATGAGCATTTTCTTAAATCTTGGCCCAGGGATTTTGCCACATATTCCTTTATATGTGTCTTCTATTTTTATGGAAGTGGCCTTTTGACTTTCTTTGTAGCTGTATTCATGAGTGCCTAAATATTTAAACAGTGCTTTATATGGTTTAGTCTCCCTTCTTAATTTCTAAGTAAGAAACCCAAGGCCGCAGGCAGAGGGTGGTGGTCAATGGCTCTATGTCCAGGTGGAGGCCGGTAACAAGTGGTGTCCCCCAAGGGTCTGTCTTGGGACCGGTGCTCTTTAACATCTTTATTAATGACATCGATGAGGGAATTGAGTGCACCCTCAGCAAGTTTGCTGACGACACCAAGCTGAGTGGTGCGGTTGATACGGTGGAAGGAAGGGATGCCATTCAGAGGGACCTCGACAGGCTGGAAAGCTGGGCTCGGGTGAACCTAATGAGGTTCAACATGGCAAAGTGCAAGGTTTTGCATTTGGGCCAGAAGAACCCCAGGCACCCGTACAGGCTGGGAGGAGTGGTCCTTGAGAGCAGCTCGGCAGAGAAGGACCTGGGGGTCCTGATGGACGAGAGACTTAACATGAGCCAGCAGTGCGCTCTGGCAGCTTGAAAGGCAAATGGGATCCTGGGCTCCATCAGGAGAGGGGTGGTCAGCAGGGACAGGGAAGTGATTGTCCCTCTCTACTCGGCTCTTGTGAGGCCCCATCTGGAGTACTGTGTCCAGGTGTGGAGCCCTCAGTACAAGAAAGACATAGAGATTTTGGAAAGGGTCCAGAGGAGGGCGACTAAGATGATCAGGGGGCTGGAGCACCTCCCCTATGAGGACAGGCTGAGGAAGTTGGGCTTGTTCAGCCTGGAGAAGAGAAGGCTGCGGGGTGACCTCATTGCAGCCTATCAATACCTGAAGGGAACCTACACCCAGGAGGGGAGTAAACTCTTCAAAAGGGCTGACAATAGCAGGACTAGGGGAAATGGATCCAAGTTGAAGGAGGGAAGATTTAGGTTGGATGGTATGGGGAAGTTCTTTACAAGGAAGTGGTTAGGCCCTGGAACGGGCTGCCCAGGGAGGTCGTGGATGCCCCATCCTTGGACGTGTTCAAGGCCAGGTTGGACGGGGTCCTGGGCAACCTGATCTAAATGTGTATGTTTGGTGGCCCTGCTAGGCAGGGGGGTTGGAACTACATGATCCTTGAGGTCCCTTCCAACCCGGGTGATTCTGTGATTCTGTGATTCTGTGTTTGAATGCACCTTTTGCTGCTGACCCACTAGTAAGGGATTATCAGCCTGAAGATGAAGTATACTCTTTGCAAGCAAGTCAAGAACATATAAATGTCCACAAAGGGTATTTACTAAGTCTTACAGAAGAAGCAGTATGTAAGAATGTAAGCCTGTGCATATGCCATTTGCAAACTGCAAAGAAGACTGCTTTCATTGGATAACTTTCTTATTACAATTTGTTCAGCTCTGAAGCACATGAAAAAGTAGAAAAGAAAGCAATCACATAATGTGTTTTTCTACCTGCAGAAACAGTAATCTTGCTCTGTTCTTTTTTTTTTTTTTATAAGCAGCAGAAAAACAGGGTTAAAAACTAATCTTGTTTCACTAGTTCTGCTTTGCCGTAGAGAGCTAAGGAAGATGTGGCCTATCAGCATTTTTGTTTCCCTACAAAGACAGTTTTTTGACATCTCCTTACCGCTTATGAGCAATAATAAAACACCTGCAGACAATTAAAAAAAAAAAAAGCCCAGAATTCAAAAGCTACAATCAGATCAGATCAGAGGTTAATATCCTTAAGAATCTGATTCTTTTCTGTATCTCAGGAATCAGCCTGTGGCAGAAGCATCTATCCATTTTCCTCCTTCATAAAAAAAAGCCAAATTCCACTGCAGCGCAAGGTTATGTACAGAGATTTTTACTTGCCCCAGTGAAAACTGGAGGAGGAAAAAACAACTGGTACGTGTTTGTTTGCCTGCTAGATTTTCCTGCATAGATGGTTGAAAAAAAAAATAGGCAGTTGCTTGAGCAGGCATATTTTTAAACTTGATGCCAAGGGTAGGGTTAGTCTCTAAGAAGAGCAAAAAAGGAAGGCAGACACACCCCAAGAGTGGTGAAGCACCAGCTGTGCTTATACTTTTAATGGCTTTTTTTCTTGTCTTATACAAACACACCTAATTTTTAGCAGGATATTGTCCTTCCGCTGCTTTTCCTTAGAGTTTATGCTTTGTCAGTATCTCCTGCCATAAAATATATACCACATGATAATGATGCTGCAGAGCACTACATGTCAAAGAGATGGCAGCAAGAACATCACTTTGATGACTCTGCTGCCACTGCAACAGTAGGAATAGAAGCCCTTCAAAAACAGATGGTCTGGCTGCTCCTAATTAAGGTGTTTAGCGCATGGTGTCAAGAAACAGTACAAAATTCCAACATAATCCATTGAGCAAAGCACAAGGCCTGAAGAACAGTGAGAAGTCAGGGGCAATTCCTCTTGCTGAGCTCAGAGTACCTTGTCAATCACAGCACTGCAATAACAGCATTTTGCAGGCTCCTCCATGACACTGTACAGGAACTTCTGGGGCATCACCTCCAGTAGGATGGCTGTGCTGCCCGAGGCAAGAACAAGGACCTCTCCATTTTCCTTGCAAGGAAGGTCAATTCTAAGAAACAAAGAAATGTCAGCTTTTAAAAAGCCAGCATCCTGGCTACTTGAAAATACCCTAATAAAGACAAGGTACCACTTGCTCCTATCTCTTTTGTCTCTACCTATTGTAATTTCAGTACTATGCTGTAGGACTCAGCAAACTATTTCTGCAGGCCTGATTCAAGAGCTATCTGTGGAATGACTGTCTAGGACATCCTTTTCAGATACTTAAAAATCCTTAAGATATCTTCATGGTAAAAAACTAGAGTCTTCCAGTGCTCTAGGAATACAATTGAGTTATGCATCTACTGCAGAAGCAGACCAGAATCACAACAGAGCTGTACAAGTTTCTGTGTTTTGAAAACTGCAGCAGACTGAGGTCTGCAATAACCCATAAGGAGCTGTATTCAGCATGCTATGTGACTTGTCTCCCCAGACTTGCACTGTATGGGATGCAAGAACAGAGGTTACCTTAGGTATAGTGAAACTGTTTGGTTAAAAGAGAACTTTGAAAACATGCGTTGAAGACAGAGTAAAATAAGGTAACTTGAGAGCATTGTTAGTTCCTAGAAACACTCCCTTGTCCTTACCAAGCAGCCAACTTACCACAAAAGATTAAGGTCTATGTAGACCAGTGCAGGGCAAGTATGGATGTACTCTCTTGGAGAAGGAAGCAGCCCAGGGTCTCCATGCTGACTGGCCCAGAGCTGTGCTCAGGCTCTGTAAAGCGCATCCACAGAACAAGACCCTGTGCCTGGAAAGATCATGGAGCAGATACTTCTGGAAGAGATGTTAAGGCACAAGTGAAATGCTGAGATAGTCTGAGACAGCCAGCACATCTTCACCAAGAGCAGGTCATGCCTGGCAAATCTGATGGCCTTCTGTGAGGGAGTGGCAACATTGATGGACAAAGAAAGGGCAATTGATGTAATCTCCCTGAGACTCAAAGTACTTGTGCAAGTACTTTGACATTGTCCCACACCATATCCTTATCTCTAAATCAGAGGTATATAGATCTGTAGGCTGGAGTACTAGGTGAATAAAGAATTGGTTGGGTTGTCATAGCCAGAGGGTTGTTGTCAAGGGCTCTGTGTCCAAATGTAAGCCAGTAAGGAGTGGTGCCTCCCAGCTCCATCTTTGAAACATATGCTCTTTGTCTTATGAACAGAGACAGTGGAATATCCTCTTTAAATTTGCTGATGACATCGTTCTGAGCAGTGCACTTGACGCAGTACAGGGAGGAATACCATCACGAGGAACCTGGGCATGCTCAAAAAGTGGGCACGTGAGAACATATTCAGGATCAATGAGGGCAAGTGCAAGGTGCTGCACTTGGATCAAGGCAATCGGGAGAACTCACTGAGAACAGCCGTGCCAAGAAGGGTTTGGGGTCCTGGTGGATGAAAATCTTGAGCCAGCAGTGTGCTCTCGCAGCGTTGAAGGCCAGTGGTATCCTGGGCTGCATCAGGAGAGGGGTGGACAGCAGGGAGAGGAAGGGGATTGGCCGCCTGTACTCTACTCCCCTGAGGCCCCATCTGTGTCCAGGCCTGGTGCCCCCTGCAAGGAGGGATGTGCAGCTGCTGGAGAGGGTCCACAGGGAGATTGCAAAGATGATCAAAGGGCTGGAAATTTTCTCCTATGAAGAAAGGTCAAGGGAGCTGAGCTTGTTTGGCTCAGAGAAGAGAAAGCTGTGGGGAGGCCTCATTGTGGCCTTCCAGTGCTTGAAGGGAGCTTACAGGCAGAAAGGAGACTGACTTTTTACATGGTCTGATAGTGATAGGACAGGGGGAATGGCTTTAAACGAAAGGAGGGGATGTTTAGATTAGATGTCAGAAAGAAATTTTTTACTCAGAAGGTGATGTGACACTGACACAGGCTGCCCAGGGAAGATGTGAATGCCCCGTCCTTGGAGGCATTCAAGACCCGGTTGTGTTGTGCCTGGACAGCCTGAGATGGTGGATGGCAACCCTGCCCACAAAAGAGGCTGGAATTAGGTGATCTTTATGTTCCCTTCCAACATTAGCTATGCTATGATTCTATGATTCTGTAAGTCTCCTCTTCAGTCCCCATTTCCAGGGCACTGTAGGCCTGCTGCTTGCTCACTGAAGGTTGTTCAGCTTCAAGACACAGTTCTCAGTCATTCTGCTGCATTTGCTATGTTCATATGATAACTGGTCACCTCATCCTAACAGCTGTGTTGTAGATTTTCCCCACATTTGCCTTAAACAGAAAGAAACGCTTGACACGTATATCTTCCTGCACTTAATTTCACAATGATTTTTTTCTACAGCATTCAGAAATCCTGCTTTTAGTCAGGATTTATCCTCACCACTATGGCAGTTTCAGAGACTTGCTCACTTAAGCAACTTTGATCACCGTCAATACCCATGGTGCCTATGATATAAAACAGCAGGACAGCATATGGCATAAACTCAGCCACTGAGCTGCATCCACCTTTCTGAAGGGAGAACACCTATGCATCAAGTTCTGCTTGATTCCCCGCACTGATCACAAGCCCTGTGTGAAAAATACTTCAGACCTCTTCTCTGGAGCTTTGCAGCCACAAACACCCAAGTGCCATCACTCACACAGCCTGCTGCTTCCAGGCATGTCTTTCACTATACCTTGGCCTTACCTGGTATTTGCAGGTTCCCAAAAGTGAGGCATCAGGAGATGGAATGCCCACCAGAGCCGCCTGCCCCAGCACTGAGCAGCACACACACTCCGTTGTCATGCTGAGCAGAGTTGGCTGCTGCAGGTTCAGAGCTACAGGGCTCTGCCCAGATGGGTTTTAGATCAGCAGAAGGATTGTAGGCAGTCCTGACCACTGCAGAATTACAGACCAGGTCAGAAGCCTTCACCTCATCTAACCTTGACAAGTGTTCATAGTCACGTGTTCATGCATAAATTGCCACTGTTGACTTCAGTTCTTCAAACAGAATGAATTAGATATACTTGAAAGGAATTAAAAAACAAATTATCCTGTTTCTTCTGCAAACAGCTGAAACTTCTGCATCAGCTAACAGCACAGCAAGCAGAGAACAGATGTTAGAAATAAAACCTCTTAGATAGACTAAAAACAAAGCTGTAACCTCATAGTTCCCCTAGCATTTGTGTTTTATCCTATATTATGAAATAATCCTGTTATAAATTTTACTCCTCATCTGTCAATAGTGAAAGTGTTTCCAGGTCTTGAATTATACATTCAAGACTCGATGAGTAAAGGTGGCCCAAATTTGAAGACAAAATGTTTGAAGACAAAACAATAATTTCTTCAGGGAAGAGAAAATTGCAGGCTCTGTGAGTTAAGAGGAATTCTTGTCTTAAGAAAACATAACAATCATCATTACAGATTTACCTATTTTAATTGTCAACTTGGTCAGAACATGTGAGTATAAGTTAGGAGGCAGATGCTACAAAGCTTCGCTGTTCCCTTCAAGACATAAAACAACATTGTCCTCTCATTCTCCTTCTCCTCTTTCTCCTAGATTAAGGTCCAATTTTACTTGCCAGTAAGATTTTTCTTCTGTGGAGAAGAACTCCAGAAAAAAGATTCATACTGAGCAATGATTGTTTCATTCTTTGGGAACTGAAGCAGCTGGAGAATGCTTTGAGAAAGGACATCCCAAGGTGAAAGTGACAGAAATGGTCCTTCCCAAGTCATGTCACCTGCTGCCAAGCCAAATGTATTTCCTGTGATTGAATGCGTACAACCAGCCAAAGCAAGTCTCCACTCCTCCCTGTGACTGCTTCCATCTGTGCTGTTGTGCTGGGTCACTTCTCCAAAATCTGCAGCTGTCCCCAAGCTTTGTCTCACATATTTGTTTGTCACACAAGTATTTTTCCACCTGATGGGTCCATTGGCAGAGGAAGTGTTTCTGTGAGCGTCAGTCTTTGCACCTATCCTAAGGCAGGCATTTCTGAATCTGGCTGGGGAAAAGATACAAACTGGTGATCAAGCACTAATAAGGACTTCCTACACAGTGCCCCAGCATGTACTTCTTGAAGCATCAATTTGCGTATAATATCACAAGCACCTTTATCAAACTCCTGGTCTGAGCAAACCTTGAGAAAAAGATCTGCTATGAAAGCCTGTTCTCTTGTCTGCAGTGTAGCCCAGGTGTCCCCATGACTATTAACCTCTACTACAGCCTGCTCTGGAATACCTGGTCTGTCGTCTCACCAATCACACTGGGCAGCTAAGGGAGCTGACAGCCCCTAGCACTAGTTTTTATCAGTGAGGATCTCTTTGATTTGATAGCTCCTTTTGTAAGTGTTGAGTTATTGTAGTCACAAAGGCAGATACAGAAAAGCTGCACTCCTGAAAAGGATATACTGATAGAAAAAAAAAGAGATGGAAAATAGAAAAAGAAATATGTTGTGTTTACTCAAAAGAAATAGCCAGCTCCCAAACAGGTTGCCTGGGCAGGAGTCTGATTTTGGGACTGTGTAGCGCTGTTAGGAGAACTTGTGCTTATATTATTTCCTTCAGTGAAAATCCCATCATGAATTCCTTTATATGCCTTACTACTAGGAAATGCTCACATTGTCTTTCTTTTTGCTTTCTCTGCTCTCCATCAGCAGCCCTTGCTAATAGAGAGCCCTTGCATTTGATCTCTTGGTTGTGTTCCAGAGATCATTCCTCTGACAAGCACCATCCCAGCACCAAGACTAAATGTTGGCTGGGGCTCTCATTGCAGCCTGCTGTGTCTGGGGGAGAGAGAGACTATAGCATCACTGCACTGCATCTCAAAGACAAGAGGAGAATTGGGTCTTTCCAGCCCTATATGAGGGTACCCACGGCCATAGTGTGCTGCAGCAGCTGCTGCTGGTGGCTTGGGGCTGATCCTGGAACTATTCCACACACAAATAATTCATAACATTGAGCTCTGGCTTTCCACAAAATGTGACCTAGATGGTAAAGCTTCTCTTTGTTGCCTGTCCTTTTCCAAGCTGAGGAAGCATGCATCAGGAAACGTCTCACCCTCTCCTGATGGGAACAGAACATATAACAGAGCATTCTCCTTCATCCTTAATACCTATCTGCTTGGGTTTTTGGCTTTGCTACTACTATAGACACAAAGTCTTTGTAGAACATGGACTGTAAATTCAAGTAACACTAGCTAAGAGAAATATTAACTATTTTGTTTGTCACATTTGAATTAATGAATGAGTCATTTTATTTCTCCAAGAAGTGTTCAGTATGGAAATGTGACTTCTGGAAATGCAAAAAGCTGAAACAATATATTAGGCAATCGTATACAAATTAAGATTTGCTCAGGTGCAATTAAGAACAGAAGAGACAAACCTGTATGCAGAACTGATTTACAGTCAAATTCACCTGCGTGGAAAGCCCAGATTAGGTTGCATGTTGATTATTAAACTGGTGTTTCAGTGCTGATGGATTACCAGGTCAGCAGAGAGGTGCAAATAAGTTGATAATGTGGAAAGAACTTCTTAAAGTGGAATAGACTAACAGTGCCGATGTAGGGTTAGAGTGGGGTGGCATGAATTGCAGCAAACAGCAAGAATTGAAGACATGGTTCCTATACTCATACATGCAGAAAAGCAAGCCATAACCACTACTGAAAGTAGAAGTGAGTGGTGTTGCGCAGGGGTCGGTGCTGGGGCCTGTCCTCTTCAATATCTTTATTGATGACCTCGATGAGGGCATCGAGTGCACCCTCAGTAAATTCGCAGATGACACCAAATTGGCTGGAAGTGTGGATCTGCCTGGGGGTAGCGAGGCCCTACAGAGGGATCTGGACAGGCTGGAGAGCTGGGCTGAAGCCAATGGGATGAGGTTCAACAAAGCCAAATGCCAGGTCCTGCACTTCGGCTACAACAACCCCAGGCGACGCTACAGGCTTGGGGCGGTGTGGCTGGAGGACTGCGTAGAGGAAATGGACCTGGGGGTATTGATTGATGCTCGGCTGAACATGAGCCAACAGTGTGCCCAGGTGGCCAAGAAGGCCAATGGCATCCTGGCTTGCATCAAAAACAGCATTGCAAGCAGGAGCAGAGAGGTGATTGTTCCCCTATACTCAGCACTGGTGAGGCCGCACCTCGAGTACTGTGTCCAGTTTTGGGCCCCTCACTGCAAGAAAGATATTGAGGCCCTGGAACGTGTTCAGAGGAGGGCAACAAAGCTGGTGAGGGGTCTGGAACACAGGCCATATGAGGAGAGGCTGAAGGAGCTGGGAATGTTCAGCCTGGAGAAGAGGAGGCCCAGGGGAGACCTCATTGCTCTCTATAACTTCCTGAAGGGAGGTTGTAGTGAGCTGGGGGTCGGCCTCTTCTCTCGTGTCATTAGTGATAGGACCAGAGGGAATGGCTTCAAGCTACGGCAGGGGAGATTCAGGCTGGACATTAGGAAGTATTACTTTTCAGAAAGGGTGGTCAGGCACTGGAATGGACTGCCCAGGGAGGTGGTGGAGTCACCGAGCCTGGGGGTGTTCAAGGAAAGGCTGGATGTTGTGTTGAGGGACATGGTTTAGTGGGAGCTATTGGGAATAGGTGAACGGTTGGACTGGATGATCTTTTAGGTCTTTTCCAACCTTGGTGATTCTATGATTCTATGATTCTAAGTTACTGTCTAGCTTTTACAGTACTACACAGATGGATAAAGAATATTCTTTATTTTGAAGAATTTGCACATGCAATGTGAAAGTAAATCCAAAAGTCTATTAGAATGTACAAAAAATACTAAAAAGTTGCATATAGGATGTGGGAGTCATCATAAACTTCTAAATGTAGATGACTGTAAATAAGAGTTACAACTCAAACTAGATTTCCTGCAACTGGAAAACTTTGATAAATACCATTACAGAAACAGGCTGGTTCAAATCTTTACTCCACCACTGCACCAATAAATCAAACTTTATTTCAACAAACTTTAAGAAATAAAGAAAGTAAAGAGGCTGAATGTGGTTTGAGAAATTTTCTGTCTTCCTTTCAATTAATTAATACCCAAAGCATATAACAACCAGCAGATGTCTCTGCAGTCATCAGATCAGTGGTACACACAGGAGGAAAAGCAGGGAGGGAGAAATTGATAAGTGGGTATTTCTCTTGGAGAAATCTTTCAGAAATGTCAAACCTACATAGAAGATTCTGAAAGAACATTGGCAGCAGAACGGTAGCACTCCCTAGGATGAAAACAGCACCTTACTTGGATTTACAATTTGGACAACAAATGCGTGAGAATACTATCAGATGGGTAAATCTGAAATGGAATTTTTTATCTTTGTCATCTCTGCCCGTATTTTTGAGGCTTTTTTATTATCAGATGTTCCATGCAGGCAAGCTTGCCTTTGCCATCCTGGGAACTGGTCTGTGGAATAGACTTCTGCAACAGTGGAAAGCTGTCACAAGCATCCCCTGCTGTGCTCCAATGCAAGGCATGCAGCTTCAGTCATTCCTTCACTAAAATAGACACCACAACATGTCCAAAAATAGTATATACTGTAGCAAAACAAGACATCTGCTGTACCTAGAATTCCCTCCATGGGGAAGAGCTGAGCAGGAAAATGAGCAAGATGATCGTCACGAGTCATGCTATTTAACGCACTCTGGTAAGGCACTTAATGTTATGACTGTCAGAGCAGCAGAAACAGCAACTATCTGATAATAAAGCATGTTTTCTACCACAGTGAACTGATTTGTAAAACTAGTGAGTTTCTGAGTTGCTGTTGAGTGTCTCCTGGTAGTATCGTTTTTATTAACCCCTGCAGAACCCCTGGCAGTTGTACATCGGTGGTGTTTGTTCCTTTGTACAGAAGCTGTACCTCCATCGTAAGTCTATGCCTGGTAGCTTGGCTTATGAATTCGGTCAGCCAAGGAGAACACTTCAGTGAGCACACTGGGAAGGCAGAAATGCTCTGAAACCATTCTTACTCCTCCTGAATCTTGGGTGGCCCAAGAGCACTCGATTTCAACACAGCCTATCAGTAGCACTTCTTCCTCCCTCTCACCTAAGAGGCTGTGAATGCAGGAGCCACGTCTCTCCCATGCTGGGGGCAATGCTCTGTGCAGCGGGGAGCGTAGGATGGGGTTTCACACCAAGTAGGGACCCCCTGTTCCACCTCATGTCAAAGAGGTGAGTTCTGCTGAATCCCCTGACCATAAGATCACATGTGGAGTAATATTCCAGCTTTAGGAACTGAATCTGTGGCTGTTACACCAATCGTGCATATTGACATCGCTTTATTTATATATATTTATATTAAAATGCAAATCACTGCCCTTGCTTCTGCTTGCAAAATATAGTGTGTACGTATGATCACAGTTTATCTGTTTATATTCCGGTTCTTAAAATTAAAGACCCCCATTTCATTCAGGCAATGAAAAGAGAAAGTTCCACTGGCCTAACAGGCTGAAAGGATGTAAAAAATGTGACCTTTCTTTCCCTTCCTTTTCTAAGAATGGAGGCAGGTCATTCAGTTTGCAAAGGAAAAAAGCCAGATGGTGCTAGGTATCTTTCCTGTATGGCATGTGTTTGTATACGATACTTTCATTTTCCCCTTTCTTTAATTTCCATGAATTGCTTTTTATTCTTGCTCTTCTCCACCTTCCCCCTACTAATTATGTATAAAAATTTGCTTACACATACTACAACTATTTTATGAAAAGTCTGCGCTTGATACCTGTGACACATGATACATAATGCTGCACAGGACAAGTAGCTAGCGTTGTTACGGATCTTCATCTTAATTATGAAAATTTTTAATTTAAATGTGGGGTTGAGCATACAAAATCCAGTACTGGGCCATCTGTTAGTTTTCCATCTGGGCTCATTTGCAAAATACATTCTGTTTCCCCCCTAAACACTATTTATAATCTTCCTTGGAAAACAAATATGACTAATCTGTGGCACACTAAAGATAGCTATTTGCATGCAGCTTTTAATAGAAGTGGCTATATGGTTCAAAGTAGTAACAAAAACACATTCATTTTGTTTTGCATGCAGGTGTAAAAGCTCACATGGCTTCTGCACACACAGAAGCTCTCTGTAACTCACTGCTTTTAACCAGAGGAAAGTGAAAATCCTCAGGATATTTGATCACAAAGGGAAAATGATAAATGATGGTGAACAGTGAGCATTTTCAAGTCCACGCCCAGGATTTTTGCAGTGATCCTGCAGTGTTCTGCATTTGGCTATCACAGTCTGAAATGTCAGGCCTCGAGGCTGGTTTCTGACGAGGAGCACTCAGGTCATTCTGAAGTGTCTAGAGCTAGGTCTCTCAACAGCAATACCATCACAAGCCATCACAACCCTTAGCATTCATTTATCACTACAGGGAAGTGATGGCCTCATTCCCATCTTACTTCTCTATACCTTTGAGTCAGGTACCGTGACCATTTTCTCAGATGAGCCTTGTTTGCACTAGCATGTTACCTCTGGCCAGACTCTGAGAGCTTCCAAAGTGAAAAGCAAAGGCAGTCCTATTTCAAGGGCTTCATGATTTGAAAGGCAACCTTTTGGTAATTCCTTACTCTTTCCCAGTTCTTGCTTTACCCCTGCTTTGTTTCAAATCTTCATTAAAAGGCAAAAGCTGATTTCTTCTGGCTAACTTACAGGCAGTTCTGAGTAAGCTTCCTTGTCCTGGAGTATCTTGGAGGGAAACAAAACTAGAAGAATGGTGTTCTAGAAAATGCACTAAAAAGCCTGGATTGCTTTTCCAGGCCCCCTGTTGCTACTCCCTCAGGATGTGTCATATCCCATCTCATGCTTTTTTCTGTCTGCCTTCCCACTTTCCTTTGCCTGATATGTTGTAAGTTCTCTGCAAGAGACTGCCTTATTTTCCTCTCTTGTTTTCAGTAATACCTGGCGGAACAGCATTGTTACAAGGTTTAACTTTCAGGTGCAGTACAGCTCACCTCTATTCCCTCAAATCTGACCGAAAAAATGGTCCCTGGAAATTAATTTTGAAATGGGCTGTAGTTGGAAAGATACAGCAACCATGTGTAGAAGAATACTTACTGTAGCACCTGCAAGAGCTGAAAACTCTGGTAGCAAGCCAACTTTTATTGTATGTTAATAGCAACAAAATTACAGTCCAAAATGCCAACTGTCTTTTTAATTTCTCCTTGTCAAAGATGAATAAGATGCCTTTTCTTAGAGTGCTGTACACATTTACAATGAAACAGAAAATCAGAACAGATGCAGGAGATACAAAAGAGAGACAGCATACTGAGTTTAAATGCCTATAATGAAAATATTAGTAGCTATTTACTAACAATTTAATTAACTTCTTTTCCCCCCTCATGCAACCTCTATTTCAGATCTTTTGAATACCATATGGCAATTGAGAGTGCATTTTGAAAACTTTCCCCCTAGGTGTTTTCATTCTTAGGTCTGAATGTGGCATTAAGACCCAAAGCGTATTCTTGCTGTTTGTGGTAGGCAAGGTTGCCCAGCTCCTGAGGTAAAACAAAACTGAGCAGTATGACACTGAAGTTAACTTTGGTCAAACTTTGTACTACATATTGTCTTCCTTTGAAGTCCTTTAGAATTTTCTGTGCACAGAAGCTTCGGTTCCTGCAGCCAAGTGTGTTGTTGGCTTTTTCTCTGCCCTTAACTCAACCATCCTTTTCTGCTTGTGGCAGCTGCAGTTACACCCACTGTTCCATGACTGTCCTTTCCGTAGGTCAAAGGGGAAATTGAATGTTTTCTCTTTTTTTGCAAAGGAAAGGCTGAAATCTTTACATTTGCTTGAAGAAGACACAGCATGAAAGCTGAACCACAGAATTAGAGAATCACAGAATGGCTCAAGTTTGGAAGGGACCTCAAGGATCGTGAAGCTCCAATCCCCTTGTCACAAGCAAGGTTGCCAACCTCCTCATTTAATACCAGACCAGGCTGCCCAGGGCCCCATCCAATCTGGCCTTGAACACCTCCAGGGATGGGGCATCCACAACCTCTCTGGGCAGCCTGTTCCAGCACCTCACCAGTAAAGAACTTCCCCTGACATCCAACCTAAATCTTCCCTCCTTCAATTTAAAACCATTTCTCCTTGTCCTGCTGTTATCTACCCTTTCAAAAAGTTGACTTCCCTTCTGTTCGTAGGCTGAAAGACTGCAATGAGGTCACCCCACAGCCTTCTTTTTTCCAGGCTGAATAAGCCCAGCTCCCTCAGCCTGCCTTTGTAGAGAAGGTGCTCCAACCCTCTGATCATCTTTGTGGCTCTCCTCTGGATCCTCTCCAAAAGCTCTCTGTCTTTCTTGTACTGGGGACTCTGGACCTGGACACAGTACTCCAGATAGGGCCTCACGAGGGCAGAGTAAAGAGGGACAATCACCTTCTCTCTGTGCTGGCAACCTCTCTTCTGATGGATCCCAGGATACCATTTGCTTTCTGAGCTGTAGAAGCACACTGCTGGCTCATGTTCAGTTTTTCACCCACCAGGTCCTTCTCTGCAGGGCTGCTCTCAAGGACTGCTCCTTCCAGTCTGTATGGATGCCTGGGTTTCCTCCGACCCAAGTGCAAAACCTTGTACTTTATTATGTTGAACCTCATTAGGTTCACCCAGGCCCACCTTTCAAGTCTGTTGAGGTCCCTTTGAATGGCATCCCTTCCTTTCACTGTGCCAATCACACCACTCACCTTGGTGTCATCAGCAAATTTGCTGAGGGTGCACTCGATTCTATCATCGATATAATTGATAAATATGTTAAAGAGCACTGTTCCCAAGGCAGACCTCCTTGGGGACAACACTAGTTACCAGCCTCCGTCTGGACATAGGACCATTAATCACCACCCTTTCCACCCTTTCTCTACAGCCTGTCAACCAATTCTTTATTCACCAAGTACTCCACTCATAAAATCCATATTTCATCAGTTTGAAGTTAAGGATGTGATGGGGGACCATGTCAAAGGCCTTGCACAAGTCCAGGTAAATGACATCAGTCGCCTTTTCTTTGTCCACCAATGCTGTCACCCCATCACAGAAGGCCACCAGGTTGGTTAGGCATAACCTTCCCTCGGTGAATCCATGCTGGCTGTCTTGGATCACATGCTCATTCCTCGTATGACCTAGCATGTCATCCAGGAGCATGTCTATTCCATGATCTTTCATGATTAAGTTCTTTACTACGAGAATGGTGAGGTGCTGGAACAGGCTGCCCAGAGAGGTTGTGGATGCCCCATCCCTAGAGATGTTCAAGGTCAGATTGGATGGGGCCTTGGGCAACGTGGTCTAGTTTTAAATGATGAGGTTGGTGGCCCTGTCTGTGGCAGGGGGGTTGGAGATTCATAATCTTTGAGGTCCCTTCCAACTCGAGCCACTCTGTAATTCTCTGATTCTGTGATTTTGTGATTCCCAGGCACAGAGGTGAGACTGACCGGTCTGTAACTCCCCTGGTCCTCCTTTTTCCTTTTCTTGTAAATGGGAGTGACGTGACCCTTCCTCCAGTCATCTGGGACCTCACCTGACATCCACAACTTTTCAAATATGATGGAGAGCGGCTCGGCAACCACCTCAGCCAGCTCCTTCAGAACCCTGGGATGCACGCCATCCGGCCCCATAGATCTGTACACATTCCGTCTCATGAGGCAATCTCGGACTTGCTCTGCCCTTACATTGAGGGGGGGGTTTACCACCCCAGTCCTCACCAAGAGGTTTAGGGATGCAGGACTCAGGGATGTGAGAAATATTAGAATCCTGGCTGCTGGTGAAGACCAAGGCAAAGAACTCATTCAGTACCTCAGCTTCTCCTCATCTGTTGAAACCAGCTCTCCTTTCACATTTACCAAAGGAGGTACACTTGCTTTGGCCTGTCTCTTCTAGCCAGTATGCCTGTAGAATGTCTTCATATTGTTTTTAACATCCCTCACCAAGTTCAGTTCTGCCTGTGCCTTGGCTTTCCTGATCCCACATATGCAAGTCCGGACGACATCCCTGTATTCTTCCCGGGTGACCATGCTAGGACCAAGGTGTTTTGGTTTTTTTTGGGTAGTGCTGAACTTTGAAGCAGGACAGAGAATTGCTTGAGGGTTTTTTTTTTTGTTTGTAACAGTGACTGGGGTAACAACCCATGCTTTAGTGTTCCATCTTCAAGACTGGGTGACAGAAGGAAGAATAACAGAGGAACTGCTCTTTCTCTTCATGCACAAACAGTCAAGGAGAGAAATAATTCAATATGTTTTCTTTTTATGGTGCAAGAGAATACATGCTCTAATGAGCAAGGTACAGTAGCCTCCATGTTCTAGTTTGCAGTATGCCAGGGTCATGTGATGAGAGCTGCTGTGACGCTGCATTGCTGCACCTTGCCTGAACCAGCTTTGCATGGCCCCATAAGAAATCTCACATCAGTTGGGGGGACTTCTCCAGCACAGATAGTAGCACACATGGTTCACTTTTTGCCCTGAGTTTTCAGAGGAAAGTTAGAAGAACGTGAATAAATCTTTCTAGAATTTCACCAGAGTAGTTGAGCCCTCTCTTGACCCTTCAACATCCCCTCTTCCTGAGCCAGCTCCAAGACCTTTCCTTCCCCTTTAAGTCCAAGAGCCAGTCACTCTGAAAGCCAGTCTCTATTCCCTGCTGCATAGAATCATGGAATCATAGAATTGTTTGAATTGGAAGGGCTTTAAAGGTCAGGTAGTCCAACTCCCCTGCAGTGAGCAGGGACACATACAGCTCAACCAGGTTGCCTGACCTTGAATGTCTCTGAGGAAAGGACATTCACCACCTCTCCAAGCAGCCTCTTTCAGCTTCCTGTTCTGCAGGTGAGAAGCAAGCAGAGAAAGGCATCTCTCTAACCTAACACCAGACTCTGTAGTAGTTTGCATTTCCAATACAAAACAAAACAGAACAGAACAAAACAGTCAAAAAACCCCACAATCTAATAGAAGACAGTAGCAGCACAAAAGAAATTACAACACTTGTGAAAAAAAAAATTAAAAAATTCTGTTTTCCAATTGAAGGTTTTGAGTCTAATGTTTTTTCTCTAGACCTGAGCCTTTCAGCATCTGGAATAGCATGAGATCACAGGCAAAAATGGCGTAAGATCTTTATAAGTGAGCCAAGAGTTGTGCATTTTGTTTGCATTGGATTAAAGGAAGAGGTTTTGAACTATATGTTGAAATTACAAGTGTATCTCTGCTTTCACAAAGCTGAAATAAAATTTACATTCCATGAATGTACCGTTCAGTCTGTAGGATATTAGTTTCAGGTTCCTGTAGGACATGAGGATAGAGGATCCACAGTGATTCCAGTTAACTAGAAATGACCCAATTTTCATAAATGCTGAACAACTTCTCTTGTCATTAGTTCTCATGAGATCTGTGGATATTTCAGACTTCTGAAAATTATGTTACTCATATTAAGACAATTGAAGTAACAAATACCTTCAGATGAATTCTCTGGCAATTAGTCTGTTGAGATGTCTGTCTGTATTCAAGGTTATTGTTAGCTTCACCTCTGTGCTATCTACTGTCATACAAATAGTTACTCCTTCCAATGGTATTTTGCAGAATATCTTCTGCAAATTTCTTCATGCTTAAAGTTAAATTATTAAAGTTATTGAACACGCTTTTTAGAACTGCACTTAAAAGAAAAAAGAATAAAAAGTCAGATCACAGATTCATGGAACTCTTTTTCCTTTTTTCAAGCAGAGTTAAGGAAGCGCTTCCATGGTAACATAGAAGCAATCATCCATTCAATAACAGAAAGGCCTCATTTTTTATTTCTTTTTTTAATTGTAGCAAGTTTCATTTCATTTCATTTATCAATATGTCTATTTCACATAATTTACTACTCAACACTTCTTTTTATTTTCACTAGTCTAGGATCCTTATAAGTAAACACTTGTTAATGCCAAGTGAATCAGCAGGCCATTATTAATTTTATAAAGCCTGAAATGCCAGTCTCTCACCTTCTGGGATGTGTTCATTCTCAGTAATCCCTGAATATCCCTGAATTCCCGTCTAGTGAATTAAAAACTAGCTGCTTTCTTTTTTTTTTTTTAACTTTTGCTAAGTAGAAGCACTTTGTAAATGAGGACAGTCATTTCTGGAAGAGCATTATGCAGATGGAGATCATGCATTTTAATGCTTCTCCATTTGGAATTTAATCTTGAAATAATTCTAATAGTGGTTTAAATAACGAATTTCTGAACCTATGTGATGGCATCTAAGCCTGGCTGGTAAAGACCACATGCACTTCACATGCTTTTTCTTGGAAATTAAAGAAAGCAGATATTTGACAGGGGCTTTCATAAACAGGGCAAAGTAGTGAGTCCCTGAAATTAGAAATGATGATCAGAGAGTCATCCATGTCCAAACAGGTAAAAGCCTGTTGGAAAAGGTTTGCACAGGCAGGTCACAACCCTTCATGTGAAAACCAAGGTCTGGTTCTGAAGGGGGTTGCCTGTCTTATCCTCTAGAATTTATTGATTTTCATTTTAGCTATTTACTAATATTTCAATATGTGAAACCACTGACAGGTTTGACCATAAGTAAACTGTCAGATATTTCAGTTGTAGATCTTGCATTTAGAGAGATCCATTACTGGGCAGAAGAACAGAATGATTTCATCCTTCATAACACAAGGGACAATTGTGAGATCTGCCTGTAGCCATTGCCAACACCTTTGTTAATTAAAAAGTACTCCACAATAGTCATTACCAGTGAAAAGCACCTCTTCATCATCAAGAGGCAGTACCAAAGAAAACAACAGATAGCACAACTTGAGATCACAATGCAGTTTTCCCTCTTAGGAATCATAAAAACTATCAGAAATTATTTTTCTTGGTTAAGGGAAGGTAAAATAAAATAGTGGCATCCTTTTCATCTGATGCCTCTAAGTGTGGTCTCTCTGTTCTTATAAAGACCAATAGCATGTGTTCAACAGGACCAGCTGAGACAACACACCTTGAAGTCAAAGATCGGAAAGATAGGTGTTCTACTCTAGCATGTTTCCATCTAAGCTTTACCAAAACAGTTGTGTGGATAGACTCTACCTAAAAGAAGAACCACACAAAGAAATGAGAAGGATTGGAAGGGCACGTTCTCTTTAGACGTCATTTTGGACATTTTCTCATCAGTGTCCTAAAACTCAGAACATCCTCTAGGGAGGTTGACTACAATTGAATTAAGCCTCCTTTCAGCCCTGTGAATCTGGTTTCCACTGGGGTCCTCACTAAACAGTCCTCAGAGAGAAAAAGGACTGAATACATTAAGCCTTGGGCCATTTGGAGCAAAGAATATAAGTAATATGTAAAAAATATCAGTGCATTCAAGAAGTTTCTCTCTGTTCTTCCTTGCAGTCTGATTACAATAGGTGCCAAGTCATGTTCCCACCTGTGCTCTGCCAAATACATCATTTTACTGCCCTGGCTTTTTATTGGACTTACATTTGCCTCCCACTTGTGCTTCTTGGTAAGAAGTGGGCAGAGCAGACTATCATGAGGAGTTTAGTGCTGAGTGGTTACCCGAGGATGCAAAAAGCTTCCATTTCACTGCCTGCTTTGTCAGCATTGGACTCACTCCCTTGAAAAGATGGGCCTCAGGACTCTTCATAGGAGAAACTAAAAAGGCTTTTTGACCTTCAGCTGCGTACAAGAATCTTCTAAAGGCCATGGTAAGCACATTCTCTATAGCACAATTAAGCTGCAAACTGTCACCTGTTTTGTTGATTCATTTCATTTAGAAAGTTCTCTTCTGTTTTTAAGTGCCTGTCATGAACAGCTAAAATACTGGAGCTGTTTAAAAGTCTCATACGCAAGACAGAAAAAACAAATCCAGGGCAACCACCACAACCAGTCTGAATGAAGAATCAATCAAGAAATGGTTCTGGAGCTCATCACTGCAATGAACAGATGCTCTTTACAGTTACCCGAAGGGAGGTTATGATGAGGTGGGGGTTGGGCTCTTCTCCCATGTAAGTAATGGTAAAACTAGAGTCAGTGGCCTCAAGTTGAACAAGGAGAGATTCAGGTTGGATTTCTTTTGACAATTATCTTTGACAATTACTATTGACAATTTTGACAATTACCTTTGACAATTATTTGACAATTGTTCTTCTGACAATTATCTTATCAATAGCAGACTTTTCCGATTTAGTACAAATCTTGATGTCATCCTCAGTGATGCAGCCAGACTGCACAACCCACCAAGCTTCTATGGTAATTTCCACAGGTTTCGCAGGTAACAGATCACGCGCAGTTTTCCTTCTGACAAATTTCTTAGAAGATCTACATTGGTTCATTAGATCTATATATTGGTTTCTTCCTATACCAAGGAGTCTTAGACAGTCGGCAGCAGTAAAGTTGGGTAATGAATCATAGCTTTTTTCACTGTTCATTATATCCTCCATTATGCCCATGTAATACGAAAACGGTGTTACCAGGAAATACTTCTTCTCTGAGAGAGTGGTGTTCAAGAAGCATCTAAATTTTCTTCTGAGAAACATGGTTTAGTGGGAAATATTAGTGATGGGTGGGCAGTTGTACTGCATGATCTTAGAGCTCTCTTCCAAACTTGGAGATTCAATGATTCTGTGATTCAATGTGGAATAACCTCCCCATTAAGGACACACATACAACTACTGCCACACCACTGCTCAAATACAAATAAAGTGATACAGATTTGTTTGGCAACCTCAGCTTGAAGATACAAGGGGAGAAATAAACATAACTACTACTAGGAGCAGAAGTAATGTTATCAGGACTCAAAGGACAAACTATTTATTGCACTACTGCAGATTTATAGCTACAAACCTTCATTTAGAGCTGTGGATTTACAGCTTAATGCCAATGGAGTAAGCATAGTTGCTATGTATTGGCAACAACAGGAAAAATATACAGAAAACAAGTCACATACTCAAGTTAATCCATACAGTTTTAAGAGATTTTGCAGCTCCATTCCCAATGGAGGGGTAATTGGTGTCACCCAGCTTATGATGTTTCTTCAAAGCATGACTCATTTGTATGATTCTGCGTTCAGAACTCTCTGTCCCAGAAAGAGTCAAATATGCCCTGTCCTGCATCTTGGTAAAGTTATACTGATACTATATATATAAATATACTATAATATATACTATATATATAAAGTTATACTGATACTATATATATATATTATACTATAAAGTTATAGTGAGCAGGCATCCTCACAATCATGGCATTAACATATCTCTCCAGGAATGGCACACAGAACTTCTGCCTTTCTCCCCAATAGCTGTACCTATTCAGGAACCACCTAATTAGATAGACTAAGCCATGAAAATCAGTCTTAGTATTCTGTCATTTGTTCTCTCAGCTTACTGCTCAGTACAAACATCTCTGATTTCCAGAGCCTGCCATGAATTTTGTTTTCAGTAGTGCCTAGAGAAAATCAAGGCATCCTACTGAAGCCACCTGGAGCTATGCCAATGAGGTTAAATCAGAGACAGACTGCATTCATCCTCGTGAACTCAGTCAATCTGAAGAAGGGATGTGGTAGGTTTCAAAGAGCTGTGTGCAGGAGTAGTGTCTTATGTAATCATGTTTTTATTGCTACCCTCCTTGTCCAACTACCTGGCTACACCTAAGCTTGTTATTGTATCTTCATTTTCCTTCCCGTTGTCATTTGACAGAACTGTATGCTCAAAAATCCTAGATAACTCCAGCAGGACTGATAGAGGTGTGGTGATCCCCGGGAGAAATGTAAAAGAGGACTGCACTGTCTTCTCCTATCACCCATTCCTGAACCTTCCTTTCATCCCAAGCCCTTTCTGTGCTGTGGCAGAAACAGAAAACAGAAAATACCCTTTCAGCTTGCAGACATTTTTTTAACCCGGACTCTTCCCTGCTCCCAGTCTGTCCACCAAGGCCAGAGGGCAGTTGCACCCAGAGGACCCCAGGCAGTGTGACTGATGTCAGCTGTAAACCAGTGGCAGGGAAGACCTGCTAAGAGCTATTGCTAAGCCACAGGGTCTACTTAAAGGGTCAGGGCTAGGTCACTGCTCTTTTGGTAAGCCAAGTAGCTGCAGGCCCTTCAGAGAGACAAAGGAGAAGGGATTTATCTAAAAGATTTGCAGCTTAATCACTGTGGGGTTGTGGGGTTGTTTTTTGTATTTTTATTTATTTGTTTGTTTGTTTTGTTTTGTTTTGTTTAATGGAGATTGCCCTCACCTGCCCTCTGATGCAGAGCTGTACAAGTGGGAACCAGAGCCAGGAAAGTTTCTGCCTTTTGTGGGCACAAGATAAACAGTAGGTGACTCCGCAAGCATAGCAGGAAATGAAGAGACTTTACTGGTCCTTATTGCCATCTACAGAAGATACACAGCAAAGGCACCCTCCACCCCCCTCCCGAGGCTGTGACGCTCACCTCCACCCTATTCACAAGACAGTGGGCAGAAAACCCTGAACAGCAGCACATCTCTCCCTCCTACCACCTCCCTATAAGATTTAACTCTCACTGGAAATATATATACTTTCCTTCTCCTCTACCCCTTCTTTAGCAAGGTTTTTTTCCATTTAATCTCTCACAGCTTCTCTTGGTTATTACTGGAAAATTACAGTCACAATCTTGAGCCTATATTTAAGAACTGCTGTACATTAACACACTTATGTTAAAACATTCTCTGTTACAGCATTCTGATTTATCTATGGATCTTTATTTTTGGATACCACTGCTTTTTACAGCTTTCTAATTTATATAGCCATTTGTTTTGGCTGTCAAAACATTTTTAATTTTAATTACTGAGTATCATGCTTCTGGGTATAAAACTGTCAGATAAATCTGAGTATCTGCATAAACATGTGGGGAACTGCATGTGTTATCACTCAGCAATCGCTGGTGGGCAGTTTGCAAGCTCTTGTCTGATCTGCATTCAGCTGCTGCGGAACAGCATTGGTGTGATGAACTGTTGATTAGTTGTCAAACTGTGTGCAGTTATGTCCTTGGCTCTGCCTGATACAGTGGGCTATTCAGACAGCACAAACCTTCAGCAAAGGAGTGTCCACAGCCATCTTTACCCCAATCATTCAAATCCAAAGTGCTCATTTATCAGGACATCTCCCAAAAGAGTGTTTTGTTTTTTTTTTTCTATTTAAAAAAAAAAAATGTGGCATTTTTTGCTTCACGTGGTGGCCAGGAGAAAAGTGACTCCTTTTTAGTACTTAGGAGCCAAAACATGTGTTTGTGTTTTCCCTTTACAACAAAGATAAGCCTGTGTCTCCGTGCAATAAGTAGAAACCCTTTCTGTCTGGGAAGAGAACAGGAGCTCTTCTGCAGAGCACCCTGACTGTTCTCTTGCATTTCCGCAAAGTGGCCTCTCTTATCCTGCTGAGACATTGTTTTATTGGTGCTGGTGCTAGACCCAGCCAGGCAGAGGACCCATTGCAATAGGACACAGCAAAGCCCATAAGAGTGAGGATCCCAAAACTGGTAGTGGTGGCAGACAATTCTCCAGAAGGCAAGGTAGGACTAACCAGCCCTCTTGTCACACCTGGCTGCAGCTACTGTAGGTTTGTCACAACGGTTTACGGGCTGCTTTGGCCCGGTTCCATGACCAGAGGAGCGGAAGGATCTGCGGATCTGCGCCTCCGGAAAAAGGAAATAGGGGACCCCAAAATACTTGAAAACAATGGCAATAATCTGAGGTGGAGCAAATGATTTACTAAATATAGTATTAGCAAAGTACAATGAGAGAGAGAGAGAGTTTGTCTGAATGGTAGATAGGCCTCATCACAATGCTGAGGTGATAAGTGCAGTCCAGTTGAGTGAATGACGAAAAGCAGACGGCGAAGCGCAGATGGCAAAGTGCAGACGGCGAAGTGCAGATAGTGAAGCGCAGACGGTGGAGAGCAGGAGAAGAAGGAATCAGGCGACCTTGCACAGAGTTATATCTCCTCGCTGACTGCAAAGCCTCGTGGGGAAATGTAGTTCTTCTCCGTTGGACAAACATTTGGAACTCGAGCATCAGAAATCAAACCCCCCAGTGCATTACATGATGTTATGGTGTGGAATGCTGATAACCAAAAATCATAAAACCATGACACCTATAAAGATCCTCTCCTCATCTTTCTCTAGTATCTCACAAGGCCTTTTTGCTCTTGTGAATATCTGGTGATGTTTTGTGCTCCTGTCAAACTCACTGTGGGAGAGACACAGGGAAACAGCCCTTACAAGCTTCACATTTTGCCTATCCATCCTGTCTTAGTTTGCTATTTCTGCCTCTTATGTTTGCATCAGAAGCTCTATGAAGATGGGGCTGCGTGTGCCTGCCAGTGTGCACAGTGCCTGGCACAGTGCAGGAAGCTCTGCACTCCTGCACTACAAATTAAAATTCCTTTATAATAAAATACTACCAAGGGTAGGGAGGGAAAAATGTAAGGGACAAAAAGGCAGCAGATATACCAACATCAGCATCCCATATCATCTGCCACAGCCAAAGATCTGGTGCAATGTTCCTGTGAAAGTTCTTTCTGTTGTGAGATCACTTCTAAGCAGAGCTGATCTTTTGCCATATTTCTCCTCTGTATGATCTTCACTTGGCTTGCAATAATGTTGCTGTTTTTGCTACTAGAACAGTTTTGTTTCACTCTCTCACAAACAGCATCTCCAAGCCAGAGATTTGCACTGATATTTTTATATATTCATCTTTACCTTTTGCTTTTTCTGCCTCAGGTGATCAAATTGAATGAACTTTACTGCCATCTGGGGATGTAACATTTTTACTTCTGTTTGTCATTCTATCTTTTTATCTCATTAAAGAGACTCATTATGAAGTTTAAGGAATGGAAGAGAAAGCATTTCAGTGTTTTTACTTACTGTGAAAACAGGTGAAGACAATACAGTCCTCTTCTGTGTCTCCTTGGTGTCTTTGAGGCTGAACTTAACAAGTGAACTCACCAAAGGGCACACTCCTGACTGGTGGATATGCACTGCTTTCAGCATCAGTGGAGGACAATGCCAATGCACGGCAGCACTGCTGGTGGTTCATGTGAGGCCCAGGGAACAGGTAAGCTCTGCCCTGTATCTCAAACCCATCAGTACTGGCACTGAGGAAGTGCTAGATAAAGCAGATATTGAATATAACTCATTATCTTCTGCTCTGCTGTAAGCTTTTGTCCTGAGTGTAGTGTTGCCATGCACATGCAACACGCAACCAACTAAAAAATCAATATTGGTGTGCATGTCTGCTTAAAATGGGTCTTGTACAACATCCAGGAAGTGCCATGCCAGGGACTTGGAAAATGAATCACCAAACTCCCTTGGAAATAAGGACAACATTATTTCAGTGCAAAACCTGCAGACTATCAAAGGAATTAAGTCTAATACAAACAAAAGGAGGTGTTTTTTCACTCAGCAGGTAGCGGGTCTGTGAGGTTCCTTCCCAGAGGAAGCAGGATAAAAAAATGTTTGTATCCCACCATAGAAAGATGGGATTAATGTTCAGAAGACAGCAGGTTACTCAGAAAACCATACCAGGGTCAGGATTTCCTGTAGGGTAGATGGTGGGAAAGTTCCGGGGACATGGCAGGGAAATATGTTTATCATAGAATCATAGAATGGCCTAGGTTGAAAAGGACCTCAAAAATCATCTAGTTTCAAGCCCCTTGCCATGGCAGGGTCGCCAACCAGGTCGCTAGACCAGGCTGCCCAGAGCCACATCCAGCCTGACCTTGAATGCCTCTGGGGATGGGGCATCCGCAACACATAAATCCACACTGGGCAACCTTTTCCAGTATGCCACTGCCATCTGTGTGAAAAATTTCCTCCTAATATCTAATCTAAATCTCCACTATCTTAATTTAAAACATTTCAGTCAGAGTAGCTCTTCTTACGTCATAGTTTTATGATGACAATATTAATGGAACAGGTAACAGGGCTGATGCAAAATAAGGAAGTTTTGAAATCCTGGATTATTTTTTAAGATTATTGATTTTGCTTTAGAATTAGTTCATAAAAGGTTCTGCTTCAAAAAAGTTATAAACGTACAGCGGTTCTGATACAATTCCACACACACTTTCTTCTTACTTGCCTTAACAAAAAGCATTTATCATGAAAGTACAGTGACCCTTTCTTGATAATGTTTTTCACAAGCAATCATTTTTACTAAGTAATCTTACAGTATTTATGTAATCAGCTGGAATGTGTGTGATGTTATGTGCTCTTTTTCAGAGGTCTGCATTTATATTTGGATGAGGGAACAGTAATAAATACATCATTAGAATGAACTTTATTGTGATAAAAAAATTTTGCTTCGCACTTGATGAAAAGGAATATTGATAAGGTCAAGTAAATTATTATCTTGGTTATCCTCTTAGTGTTCTACAGGGCTTGATTCTGAGGTGGGGAGTGGAAGGAGAGAATGCAAGGAAAGTAGCAAAAACATTTTGCTCTTGAGATAGCATTAGCGCCAAGACTTTGACTTAAATTAGTGCAAGGTATTTTATGGCTATGTTGCACTTGCAGAGAAGATACCAGCACTCAGACCAGGGCAAAAAGCCCTTTGAAACCCATCCCACCTTCCCTCACAAATATCATCTGCTATTTCTTACCCCAGCAGGGAGATGTAGTTGTAGCACATGTGGTGCCTCAGACGTTGTGCGCCAAGTTGTAACAAACTGAGGGTGTTAAGGCCCCACTTCATAAGAGACCTTTTCCAGTCAATTCCCACTGGTAGCGTATGACCTTAATACTCCTTCTTCACTCCTGCCTTCTCACACGACCCACTTGTGGTCAGTTATCGGGCAACAAAATCTGTGTCAACAGGGATTCAGTGAGAGTAACCATTAGCTTCCAATTACTAGTTGTTCACGGTTTATCGAGCGTTGTGTCTGTAATTAGGGAACTAAGATGTAAACTGCAGTGTCCTTTACAAAGTCAGTCCTGTGGGAATAATTTCAAGAGCCAATTGCTGTTGCTGGATAGTAATTGGGAACCCAAAGGAATTCACATATGAATAACAAATGAAGGTGCACAGTAGTAGTTGGAATTTATACCTGGAACGTTAGACTTCTTAATGACGACATTAAAAGGAATAAGGTCATTTTTTATTCAAAGGATCATGAGATACTGCATTTTCTAAGGATAAAAAGCACACACAAGGTTAGGAAGTATAAATGTGAGACATGAGGGCTTTCTGATGTCCATCAGTCAGGACTGCCAAAGGAGTTCGCATTCTGCGACAGAACATTTCCTACATTTTTGTCACAGTAGCTTGAAGTCCCAGGTGTTGATTGCCTAAAAACAAAGCTTGAAGTTAGGCAAGGCTGTTTCATACATCTCATTTTGTGAGTGTTTTACATGCCTGAGATTCACAGAGCAGTGCAGATAAGTGAGTGGGTGGGGTTTACATTGAGGAGATGAAATGAATTTTAGTGCAACAAACATTCTGGCTGGAGATTCAGACTAGATAGCACCTTCTAAAACACATAAGACAAACTCACTTTTCAACTGTAGATACACTTAAAACAAGAGTTAAGTTTTCTGAATCGTGCTGTGACAGTGAATATCAAGGCTTGAATAGCCATGTATAAATATACTCTACATAACACTTTCAGATTACAGCTAAGAACGTTTTCAATAATTTGGTTTGAAAACAAGACTTAATCCTGAGTTTCTTCACATCTCAGCTAAGCACTCCTAGTTTAGAAACACTGTTTCTATTCTAGAAGCCAATTCCTTACGAACAAAGAAAACCATTTGTATTAATCTTGAGATTTTCTGGAGGAAATGTATTCACATTCCCTTCACAGAAGGGAAATAGCTGAATTTCATTTTTTATGTCATATTAGTGGAGAAAACACATTGAAAGCGTCTCTGACAGCCAGCCAACTTTTAATTTCCCACTTCTGTGGGAACAGATCACACAGGACTTCTGTGCATTCATATATTTTTGAGACACCTATCCCAATCAAAGTTTCTTGAACTCATTTCTAATATTTCAGAGTGCAGGTGACTGAAAATAATGCTGATTTTCCTGCAGAAGCTAAGCTAATTGTGTTCTGCTTTTTGTTGAACCAAACATTTCAGTAAGATTACTGATCTTTTCCAAGCACTGTTAAAGTAGTCAATATTTTTACTATCTCTGCATGGTAACCAGTATACACCAGTTTATTTATTGACCTAAATAATGCTTTTTATCACAGAGTATCCAGAGTTGGAAGGAGCCCACAAGAATCAAGTCCAATTCCTAGCTCTACCAGACCACCCAAAATTAATAGTCCAAATGCTTCTTGAATTCCAGCACTTGGCAGACTGTGCTCACTGCCCTGGGCAGCCTGTTCCATGCCCATTGCCCTCATGTAAAGAACCTTTTCCCTAATCACCAGCTGCCCCTTCCCTGACAGCTCTGTCATTCCCTCAGGGCCCTGTCACTGTCACCAAAGAGCACACTCTATGCTAACTGAAGTATGCCATTACTGATTCTAAACTGCACTGATGTGGCTCTGATCCCTTGCAGTATTTGCATGCTTTGTTGCCTACACCAAAGACTTCATAGTTTCTGCTAACCTAAGAGGACATTTTCCTGGTCTTCTATTTTCCAAGAAGGAATGCTTCCAAATATTTTAATAATCTCTCTTCAAATAAATTGTTACAATCATGTTCAACATGCCTTCCACTTTTAGTGTCGCCTTCTGTTTGCCAGTTCTTTCATTTATATTTCTTATGAACAGGGCAAGAAATAATTAAACCAGCAAGTGAGCATGTTGCTGTTATCAGCATGCTTCACTTTTCTAGAAGAAATGCACTTGAACTTAGCTCTTCAAATATTCCCAGAGGCCACTGTCAGCTTCCCTGACTGTGACAGATCTCCATGTGGACACAGGCAACAACCAAGCAGACTGACATTAGAGTAGATAGTGCTATGACATGCTTCTACCTGCATGAAGTACTCTAATAAAATATGACTGAAAGGTCAAATTCCAGTTTCCTTTTGTGAAATTCTGTTTTCTCTAGCATGACTGGACTGCAAGTCTCCCTGCAAGCTCATCAATTTACCTATGATCAACTTCAATTCAAATCAATTGCTCTTTTCTTCATGCAGTGTCTATTAACTACATATTTCTCCTATACTTAACCAAATAAATGCAAAAATGCATTGCATTATACCTCCTCCTGGAAATGGCAGGTTTACCTGGGGACTTGTTGCCCAGAAGTGAAGAGGAACAAGTCAGATGTGAGGGAGACAAGGCTGCTTGTAGATGACAAGGTCAACTGTTGAAAAACTGCAGACATGAGAAGGTTACTGTAGGCTGTGGAAGGAAACATGTAACTTGTATCAGGGAGGAATGGTAAGTCAGAATTCATGTTTTCGTCTCTGTACCATGTGGCATCATTTTCTCTCCTTCACTATTGGGAGATGGTGGCAGTGACAGTTTTTTCTGCCTGCTTCCTGTCCTTTTGAAAGGATCCAAACAGTTCTCAAGACTACAGATTGCCATGGTCCTGGGAATGACAATTTGAATCATCAGCATAATCACAGCTTTTAGGAAGCTTTGTGTAAAACAAGTGAGAAATGGAAATCCAGCCACCTTAATTGAGGAAATGGGACCAGACTGAGAGTCCTCAGGAGACTATTTAAGGTATTCTTTGTCTCAGAGTTAAATTCAAGTTCCCTTACCCAGAGCAAATAAACAAGAGGTCAGAAACTAAACCTCTTACTCTTACATTCTCAAGTCCACTTAACTTTGAGAAATTAGTTCTCAAAACGTAAGATTTGCAAATAGCCAAAGTGAAAGACTTTTTTTCTTTTTTTCTAAATCTGGATTTGCCTCTGTAGGTTTCTGAAGATTGCTTTCTCATGGATACAACTGAAAAATGTTCCATCTAAATCTTTGTTCTGTTTTTGTTTCTTTTATTGCTTGCATTTCTCCTTTTCATGATCTCTTAACAAGAAACAGCAGAAAAAAATAAAAAGAGGAAAAAACTACCTCCTCTTCCAAAATGTACCAACAATTTAAGTGGGAGCTCAAATGATCACACAGTATTCATTATGGAAAAGAAGGTGAAACATATTTCCTTCCTCTACAGGAGCCCATTAACTGAATTTGTATTACAGTTGACATCAGCGCAACAACAGCAAGCAAGTTTTCATACTTTTGTCAAAGTCATCATTTCCACATCTTCTAATCCAGTGTAACAAAAACAAAAACAAAAACAAAAACAAAAACAAAAAAAAAACAATGCTAAAATAAATTATTTCACAGACTCTAGCCTTGCTGAGCAAACTGCAGCATGATTAGTGCTAGGGACTGCCTCACAATATTCTTTGCCTACATGTTAACTCTTACATTTCCTTCTCTACATGTTCCTCCCTTTTCAGTCAGGTTGTTTATAATGAAAATTAAAAAAAGAAGAAAAAGAAAGGAAGGAAGAGAGGAAGGCAAGAAGGCAGGCAGGCAGGCAGGCAGGAAGGAAGGAAGGAAGGAAGGAAGGAAGGAAGGAAGGAAGGAAGGAAGGAAGGGGGCCTTAATGTCCAGATGAGGCTTGATCACTCTCACTACCCACTTGTTTTCTGGTTACTGTGATCTGCAAACAAACATCAACAGGATTAATAGCATGCCTGTTAAGGATTTCTGTGAAACATTAAAAAGCAGAGCAACTGAACATGACTTTCATTCATCTTTGAATGATTCAGCAGAAAAAAAAACCATACTGGCTTCTATTTTCTATCAGATCTTCAAACAAATCAGAAACGTTCTAAAGATTTTGCTAGATCTTTGGTCTTTCTATACAACTCATGGGATGATCAAGTTGATTATGTCATTCCATAATGAAGGTTTGCAAAGTTACAGGAGAAATAAAACCACGAGCGATTTGTAAGAATAACAAAGTATCTGTATTTAAAGATACCTCCCTACTGCAATATCCACAAAGTGGCCAGGTCTTCTAGCCCGCTCCTTTACCGTTCTTCTTCAAGTATAGCAGGAAGGAATCAAGCTGAGAAAAGTTGTGGAACAACACTTGGATATTGTTTATGCATGCAATAACAATGTTATTGTTAAAAACAATGTTTATGCATGCACTTTTTAATAAAAATCTCACGTTTTTCAGATTCAGTCTTCCTACGTTCCTTGTAAATGTATTGTTAACAGAAAAAAAAAAAAAAAAGAAAAAAGCAGGCAGCAGTTAATACGAATTATTGATGAGATTTTTAAGAATGTTAATTACTAGTACTGTACTCAATGCCTTGCTTTTTTATAGCAGAAAGTATTTTCAATAATGATGTGATACTGGGTTTGATGTACACTAATATGTTCCTTTTTATTCATGAAATAGTACCTCTTTAGCTTAAGAGATCTGCTACTATTTCAGTGGTTCTCTTTCCTCTGAAGAAAAGACATTAACAAATGATGTCACAGAGCATCACTCAATCAGCTAGGTTTTTACTTTAGGAGTTTTAAAATTAATGGCCTCATCATCATGCTGTTTTACTATAAGAGCATTAATCAGGAAGAACACATTTGCCACAAGTAGAGGATATCATAAGCACTTCTCCAAGATTTTTGCTGTAATTCAGACTTCATTACCTCCATCATTATGGTAAAGTGCAATTTCGGACACCATGGTGTCATTACCAGAAGCACTGTAGCGCTTTCCAAGGAATCTGCATTCAGAAGATGTATTAGGAAGGTAAGACTTTGGCAGCTGGTGACTGTGTGTTTATATGTATGTCATCCAAGACACAAGAGATATACAGGTGTGCTGTAGGTAGATCGCGAACGTATACCTTTACTTTGACTATGACAGCATGATCTAATGCAAAGTTAGTCCTGTGATTGTGCACTGTTTTTCAGTATCCTTGCATTCTTCAGTGAGCTTTGCTGTCTTTAAAGCACTATCAGAAGGTCAGAACTGTGTAGCATATACTGCCAAAAAAGGACAGAAAAGAAAAAAGGCATATAACTGGTCTGCTGCTTTCAGAGGTTATCTGTGTGATCTTTCTGTGTTAGCTGTGCCCTAAAAGTTAGATGTCCAGTACAGCAAGCTGCAGAGTAGTGTACTGTTTGTTTTTTTGTGTTTTAATTCATCGCTGAAGGGTGATAATCTGCATTGCTCATTTGCATTATTGACATATATCCATAGAAGCCAGATTCACTGGCCATAGAGCAGCTGCTCAGACAAGGCCAAACTCTCTGACCCATTAAAGTCTCCAGAAATAATCTAACAACTTTTTAATCATCCCAGAAGATCTTGAAAAGCCAACAGTTTCCTGCAGAATTTACTTTAAGGGAAAAAATATGTACTGTATACACTCACACAGTAATCTCTTTTTCTCCTGAAATGCTGTCCAGTACTCTTCAAGGGTGATTTGGCCACTGCAAAATCCAGTGAAATCTTTTCCCCAAAACAGAGACTGATACTTGTGAGCTACACTGAATGCTGCAAGCGATGTAGGTACAAAGCTGGGAGGTGATAAGCTGCAATCCTTCTGCAGAAAGGTAAAATATTTTCTCTGTTTTAGCAAATGTTAGCCCCAAACTATGGAGTTCATGGATGCACGTCATTATTATTAAAAAAGTATTAAAAAATGAGAATACTTTTTAAGAGCATGACTATATATTTTCAGCTGTATGAATTACATGTTGAGGATATATGAGCAGGGACCTTAGAAACTAAGATTGTGATGTTAGTCTGCCATCAGTCTGTTCAAACTTGTATTCAAGAGCAGCATCACTAAGGTTTTCTTTCAATATGAGGTTTGTGCTCGGACCACCAAGAATGCTTAGGAGAGCACTGCCCTGTATTTTCCATAGATATTTATTCTTCCTAAGACGTAACAGCAATCTCTACCCAAAGCAGATACACTATTTGCTCATTATTCCTGTATCTTTGATATTTCTTTTTTTGCTGCATGGGGTTTCATTTCCAGTCCTGTTTTTCATTTCCATGCCTCCCAAAACATCACTTCTAAAATAATTCAGCCAAAGCTTGAGGTGAAGCACCAGCCTCCAGTTCCAGAGAGGCAGACTCAGACTTGGGGAAAATTCACTGAAATCATGAAGTTTGCCCCACAAGTGCTGAGATTCTATTGCTGGAGGCCTATGCTTTTGAGAGGTAGAACTGAAGAACTTTATGGGAAATGCTTTTGACATTTTTTTGTGATAAAAAGAGGAAATCACGCCTTTCAGTGAGTGGCAGTTTCCTGCGTGAACACATCTCACCAAGGCTCACCAGCTCAGCAGAACATGGTAGCAGGAGTGGCAATATAACAAACAGGCCCCATGAAATGGTGTTCACCTCTCTGAGCACATCACTGACTGCTGTATGGAGGGCTGCAAGGCAGTATGGAAAGGTCTGTGGAAAAAAAGTCTGAATTAGAATTTAGGTAGCTCTATGAGGAACTTGCTTACTGCTTCCTTTCCTCCTAGCTGGTTCCATTGCAGCAGAGCTATGGTGAGCCCCAGCCTGTTGTTCACATGGATTGTGTCAGACTGTAACATTAGCTTTGTAACACCTGTTTACATTTTCATAAAGCCTAACGTAGAAAGGAAATGTTATTTTAAATCAGCACGCATAGTGTTATCTCAGGTTGATTCCTTTCTAGGGATAGGGAAGGAAGCTGTCAGATATTCTTTATGTGGCTTCCTTGCAGATGCAGGGCTATCCTATAATTCCAATACATTATCACCACGGTCTATTTTGGGTTCATAAGGGAATAGCTGTCCAAAGGACTTAATTACTAATATTGCCTTGTCAGAAAATGAGAGATATTATTGGCACTGGAGATACTATCATGGAGTTTTTGAGTAAGACAGGTATTTGTTGCCTGTGGTTGCACTCAGTAATATGGTAAGAGACTACCTCTGCTTCAAGGAACTTGTCAGTTGGGCAGAAGGTAAAATTTCTTTGAGGCACAAAGCAGCACTTTCGTGTATCCCAAATTAAGTAGACAAGCACAGTTAAGTAGACAAGCAATTCTCCCAGTTCCCTGAATCATACCATGCCTCGCCCTGGGAACCCAGGAATTTTTGTTTCTTCTTTATGTTTTTATACTATTTCAATTCCTAGGGCTTGAACTTTTAATAGAGTTGCATTGTAACTGAATGACATTGAACATAGATGACAATTGTTGTTTATTCATGCACAATCTTTAAGAGCCAAAGAAGATCATGGTAAAATAGATCTTCTATGGACTAATTTTGTGTACAAGAAGAAGGTATTCTATGCAGAGTCAAAAACCTGTGTAAACATGCTCTTAAACCAGTATCAGGATTCAGTCAGCTTCAGTATTCCTTACAGGTGCAAAATTACCTCTGAACCACAGAGGAAAATTTCACTGTGGTTCCAGGGGGAAGGTGATGACAAGACAAGAAGTACTGCTCTTTTCTGTGGGTAGAAAAGTACCTAACCTGATCTTCTTCCCAAAATGGAAATTGCATTGCTCTTCAAATGCCCCTTTTTCCAGCTTTACGTATCTGTGCACTTTCTGGATTATATCTAGAGAAATTAAGCAAAGCCTTGCTCATGTGAGATCTCAGAGCTTGTTTCCAGACCAAAGAAGATTTGAATATATTTGCATGAGCAAGCCAAGTTGGCTTGTCACAGAGTAGTGATTTGGTATGTAATGGATGAGATTATAGAATCATTAACTGGTAGAGCAAAAGAAAAAAAAAGGATCAGTCTGTGACAACTCTAAATATTGATCTGATAGAAAGTTTCCTAATTGCTTTAACTGCTGATAATGTACTGAAGATCTTTCATAAAACACACATATATATAGGATTCTAGCAGCAGAGGACTCATCTAAATTATATCACAGTCCATGTAGCCATCTGGCAAATCTCTGAAAATGTGGCATCGTCCCACATTATCTACATTATGTCTTAAATTAGTAAAGGCTGCAAAAATTCTATTTCGATGAAGTGATTCTCTCTGCTTCATCAATTAAACTAGTGCAGCAAGCAATAAATTGTAGAGAAAACGTACTCTTTCATTAAACTGAAAAATTACTTAGAGTGCTAGAAAAGGTCAGGAGGGTCATCTGATAATACATATGAAGTGGGAAACACTTCTAGAAAGTAAACAAGGGCTTTTTTTTTTTTTTTTTTTTTTTTTTTTGCCTTAGAATACAGATGGTGTCATGCAGAGTCAGATAATGTATTAATGTCAAAATAAGAGAGCCCCAGTAAATTTCCAAGCAGACAAAAAGTAGATCATTGTTTAAAGTTTCAGAAACAAAAAGCACAATACCAAAAACCATTGGAAGCAGCATTATTTTGATGTCAACTCAGTGGAAAATGAGCAGACTTCAGTATTAAGCATTATTATGAGACTTGGAAGATAGCCAAATTAAAGAGCAGTGTAATGTTCACTCATTAAAGGTGAAACATGAATCGTGCATTTTACTCAGTCACACTCGTAGTAATACAAAGTGCATTTGTGAATTCTTACAGTAAAGTATTCAGAACAGTGCCGGAAAAGACTAAAAACTGAAGTCCAGATGCAATCTCTGCATCTTAACGGCACTGTGCTGCATTAGTTTCCGGTGAAACACACACTCCTCTCATGACCAGACACTGTGTTGAGCTCCTGGCAAGGGAGAAACAGCTCATCTCTCCTGAAGTACATTCTCAGGGGAGGAGAGAAGGCTGCAGGACTGCAGGCAGCATCAACCCTTCCCTTTTGTCTGCAGCCACTCCCATGATTTTCCTGGAGGCTTCATGATAGCTGCAAGTTCCTGATGGCATTTACCTGCTCCTCCTGCTGCTTAGAATCATTCTGCATGAAATAAGGTGACCTTGAAACCATGCAACCCTTTTCACTTTGTACATCCCACCACCTTATAGCCCATTAGTAAAAGTGGTACCAACTGCAGGTAATTAATATCTTGTTCTTCCAAAAGCAACAGCTGGAGCCTTGGGGTCACATCTTTCACGATCTGATAACACCAGTGGTGCCACACACCTACTGAAATGAGCAATTCACGCACCTTTTGTAACATTCTATCCACATTTAATCTTTAAAAAGAACAATAATTAGTCAGGAACAAAAGTCATACAATTTTTATTTCAAGGTAGCCAGCCTCTGTGCTGTCACAGCTTTTGCTGGAACAGCTCCAGCAGAGCAAGCCTGAAGTAAGATTATCCACAGATCAGAGGAGATCCAAACATACCCAGTTCAATGGGGCACTGACACAGTGACTGAGCCCCGAAGACGAGAAATTTGCTTCATGATGTAATGTTGTGCAATGCAGGTTGAGGAAATAATTACATAGCTACCAGAAACACCTCTGGAAATGAAGATATCTGCCTTCTTATGTCACTGTCAGAGGAAGACACAGCCTCACTTCTGGAATTTGCTCAGTACACATTTATGATTTCATAATCATTCCTTGGATAGCAACATTTCCTTCCTGAGACCTTGTTCGGATGAACCAAACTGCCAGTCGTGTTGTTACCACTGTTCTGGCAGGAACTTTGGAGAATGGCTTCAGGGAGACTGTGCCTTTTGGAGTCAAGGGGCTTTTAGGTGGAGTCAACAAATCCAGCAGTAAATCAGCGATGCTGGCTACCCACTGAAACCCTTAATGATAAGACTTGCATGCAGTAAACTACAGGCAGCTAAAGGAAATTAACAGGGAGTAAAACAAAAGCAGCTCAGGAAACACAGCAGATGCTTGCCTGCTGTGCCAATGGAGACTGTCAAGTGGCAGCTCCTGAGCTTTCAAGTGTAGCTCTCTGTTTCACCCCTGAAGATCCAGCTGAGCAAAAAGGCTAGACACAATCTGATGCTCCTTTGAAAGGCTGAGTAGCAATAATCAAGCTTGGCATTTACACAGTATTTCCACCTTTGGTGTTTTATAGACCTTAATCAATCAATTCTTGTGCTTCCCTGGGGAGGGAAAAACGAAAACATCCCTCATAATGAAAGAAGAAATTATGAAAGAGGAGCTAAATGCCTTCCCCATGGCTTACAGAAATTCAGTCTTAATAAAGGATATTGAATTCAGGAGACTTAGCACAGTACCTGCTCTGCTAATGCATGTCTTCCCCTTGTAGTGCACCACAACTGCACCAGAAATGCTTCCTCCCCTGTGTGTACTTGCTGAGACCCAGGACAGCAGCATCATATCCTCAGATATGCCAGTAGATGTAGTCATGCCACTGCCAAGATTATTTACAATAGGTACAAAAGCTTGCTGATAAGATATATGCACATAGTATGGTCTTATCAAAGACCCAGTCACACTAATAAAATGCAAAGGTTGTCATTTAGGATGGAAAATCCTATGATTTAAAAGCAGTGGCCAAATATTGGATCATCTTATATTTTGTTAATAAATCAGAACAAGCAAGGCACAGAATATCTGGTGTAAAATTTAGAGCTCTTCTCTAATAGCTCCCTCAGGTAGGGACTCCAGATTTTCTATGCTAGGTTCATGTGTGCTGGTTGCTTCTCCTGCAGCTTGCCAGTGCAAAAATAGCTCAGAGGTGAAGTTTTGTGGAGAAGGTTCTGCTACCACCCTTCCTTTGGGTCTGTTTGTTCAGGTATCAGTAGGTGCAAAAAGGCTCCAAAAACAGGATATACACAGCTTCACAAGTGTGTGGCAAGTGTTTGCTGACTGCCTTGAACACAGGCAGCTTGGATTGTGAGCTGTGAGACAGAGCTGTTTTCCACTTCTGCTGATTCAGGAGGATACACCCTTGGAGAGAGAACCCTGTAGCAAATCCTGGGCATTACAAATCCAACATCTTCCACCAGCTTAACCAACTTCAAGGAGACCCAGTAATCCAGGAGCCATCCTCCCCATTTCTTTCCATTAGGGTAGCAAAGAGAGGAACACAATGCCACTTGTGGCACTGTCATACTTCAAAATCTTATTCTATACCTTTTTGGAAAATATTCAGCCCCAGACATTAGCCGTGCTTAAAGACTTCATGTTAGGGTGTGCACTGATCTGATTCCAGGACAGCTTGGCTGAAGTCTGGGATTTTGAGAAAGTTAACGAGCAGAAAATTTAATAAAAATTTACGCAACTGAACAACTGAAAAGAAAATACTTCTATGCAGGCTATAATCCTCTGCCAACTCAAGAGAAGGAGAGAGAAAAAAAGATGGATTGTTTCTTGGGGCATGGGACATGTATTAGTGCATATCAGTGCCTTCTGTAGAAGCAGTACTGAATTCTGTGCGACCATTCACGTGAGAAAATCATGGTAAATGTGTGTAAATTATTGCTTCTTTTAGTGTTTCACCTGTTGTAGGCTCGTTCCTGAGGCACTGGCATTTAATCCATAATTTGGACTCCCATCATCTTCTGGCAATCAGCAAAAAAAAAAACAAAGCTCTGTATGCAAAAACCCTGAAGCTGTGAATACCTTCATGCAGGTGCATCTTTTGGTATAGCTGGCTTGTACTGGTAACTATGACAATAGTTTCTAACTAGGGTTTAAAGACTCCCATCCCCCTGGGAACAGTATGCCTTGTGTCAGATCATCCTGTCATTCTTAACACTATTTGAGTTTTGCAATGAAAGAACACTTTAAAGCTACATATTCACAATAGTGGAAGGAGCTTACCAAAAGATCAAATAGCAATGCATTGTTAAGACTGTATTTAATGAAGAACATTTTCCTTGGCTTCTGCAGTGCTGCTGGTTGTCTACGTTTCTGACTAATCTGTCCCTGTAGTGTCCTTTAAGGCTGACATGACCTGGAGAGTTTTAGATCTGTGTGTGTTCTGCTTTTATTGCTAACGATGACTACAGGAGCCACCTCTGACAATTCCTTTTGGCAGTCTGTGGGTTTCATTTCCTACCACAGGCAGAAATACGTTCTTCTTTCCCATCTCGTCTTCTGGTTTTCTTGATCCTCATCTCCAAAAACCAGCTGTTCATGTGTTACATGTTAAAAATTATTTTGGCTCTTTCACTCTCCTCTTCCCATTAAGGCTTCTTAACTAACATTTCTATTACATACTTGAATTAGAGCATTGTTAGCTTCAAACATAACCACTATTTTCAATTTAAAAGTGTTGTAAGACACAGTGGTATGGCTTTACAGATCATATATTCAAGAAGTCATTAATCATATAATCAAGAAGTCAATAACAATCATATTTTACTAACCTGGAAATCACTTCAGTCTTAGCATCATAGAAAGTCTCACCACGATCTGTTGATCTAAGTGAACGACAAAATTGGAAAGTAAATTACCATGATTGATTAAAACTTCTTTATCGTCAATACTCTCAGGTATCCACAGCAGCATGGCAACAGCTTAATATTCATTCATTTGAATCCTGTTTCTTTCGAAACAGTGAATTTTCACTGTTTCCAACTAAAGTGCCACTGTCTGCCTGACAGGAAATGTTCTTTCAATGCGGTATTTCAACAGATATTTTAGAAGCTGGTGCTTCCTGTGGAGTCCCCACTTAATGCCCTCAAACAACAAGACAAACTGTTCAATTTTTCTAGCTTACAATTTATTTTACTCTGTTATGAAATCCCAGATGCCTTCCAGCCAGTTCATAAATGAGAGAACATACTTGCCTCCTTTCAGCCAAATTAGGCTAGGGAGATTGTAAAGCAGCACAGGAGAGTGAGCAACCAGCCCACAGCAAATGATGCTGCACAGGAAGCATTTATTACATTGATTGCTCTGAAAGTAATGCCTCCTATTTATTTCCCTGGAAACTGCAATAGATACAAAGAGCATAATAACAAAGAGCACAATAAAATAGGAGGCATTACTTTTGGAGTTGCCCTCGTATTTTACATTCAGAGGAAGTCCTCACTAGGTTTGTAAGTACTTTTTGCATACATTGTGTTGGTTGCGTACCATTTTGTACCAAGCTTGTGACTTTGATACAGAGCCAACCAAACCAATCTAAAGAACTAGGAAAAGGTTTGGCTCCTTAATTTCAGCATGGCAAACAACTGCAGTGCTTCAAAAGACAGGAGGGGGTGCTGGGTGCTAGCATCAGATTTGTTGTGTGAGACTCCAGTATCTCCCAGTATCTCAAAGTATTTCACCAGTATAATTGTTTGCACTCTTAGCACTGCTCCATGGAGGAGAGCTCACCCTGTATTACTGCTCCATGGAGGAGAGCTCACCCTGTATTACTGGCAGAGGAGAGTAACACCCAGGTACACAGACCTACCTCTCCTAGCAAGCTGTTGTACTGCCAGCCTGGAAAGTCTGCTTCAGGTTTTGCTTTCCAGTCTCCTGTCTGACCGGTTTTCCTCTGAAAGACAAAGCCACGTAAGTAATGCATTGCACAAAATCTCATCTTAAGCTCTGTTTCCCCAGTGCAAGTCTCTGCCCCCTCTAGTGGCTGGACCGTGTGTCGAGGTGCGTGGATCTGAACTAATGGAGCTGGTTCAGGCAAAATCGCTGCAGGACCGCCAATGCCAGTTCCAATTCCAGCCGGCAAAAGACAGCAGGGAGCAGTGAATATGAAGGTCAGAGCAAATCTCTGTAATCGCTAGAAGGTGAAGGTGAGAACCTAATGCCAGACGTGAAGGCTTAAAAGTGAGCAAGCAAACTAAGTCAGGTGGAGCAGCACAGTGTTAAGATGTGGCTTTCGCACTGCTTTGAACAGACTGGAGGGTATTAAGCATTTCTAAAATGTTTAATTACATCCTACTACAGCCTGCACAAGTGGTGGAGGAAACAACATGCAAGAGGGTGTCACTTCTGCTAAGCTTTTCAACTTCAAATTAGCAAAGCCTACGTGTTTGACAAATTCCCAGAGTTACAGTATAATAGCATTATTTTCTTTTTTAACTGAAAATCAAGATTCTTTCTCCTTCTGCCTTTTTAACTATCTGCTCTCGGTTTGTTACCCTGCTTTTTCAGTCAGTCCTTATTTCCAGATAGAGCTGATACAGACAAATGACCAGGTTGTAGTTCTGGGAGAGATCTGGGAGCACAGTTGTTCATGGCAGCTGTGGATGACACACATTAATTGGGAAGCAAATAACTGCGAATTTATTTTAACTGTGGTTATATTAAACAATATTGGTAAAACATAAATAAATAAAATAATTTTAAATGTAAATAAATAGGAATTTAATATTCATAATGTATGTGCTAGAATTTTTATACACACAGCTACGTACATTCATTTGTTCATGCAATCTGGATTACTTTTAAAGTCAGAACTGCTTGTGCAAAATAGCCTTTAATGTAGCTGTTTAATACATGGTCATGGTAAAAAAAAAAAAAAAAAAAAAAAAAAAAAAAAAACTGCAATTCATGCCAACATACATAAGGGCTGCTCTGTTAGTCTGTTAGCACTGTGAAAAGTAAAACCTCCAGAAGGAAACATGGTACGGATGGAGTTTGTTTTCCAGATAACAGCTGGTAAGGTGCTGTATTTTGTAATTGTTACCAAAACAATGTTGGTATCACACAGATGTTTTACCTGTTCACAGATCAGTGTTTTAGCTATTGCTGAAAACTGCTTGCACAACATGAAGGATTGCTGCTTCTTACCCTAACCACCTGGGACAGATGACTTGAATTGGCTAAGGAGATATTCAGCACCATAAAAAATCGTGCTCCCACCTCTAGATAAGGTACCCATATCCTGAAAGTGTAAGGCACACAAAGAGATATTCCTACAGCCTTATGAGAACAAGAATAATAATACCTGTGGCTAGTCTTATCGGAAATATGGATGGTGCTATTGGTAAGTAAGGATAACTTTTCTTCAGCTTATGCAACAAACTAGTACAGATGTATCCTTAATTATTATTTTCTGATAATAAAGCCCAAGCAAGCTAATTTCCTGAAGGACAGTTCTAAGCCAGATGGCACATAGTGAGGTTATACTCCTCTCTCCAAAGCCAAGTCCATTCAGTGATGGAGGAGCCAGATTCTTTTCATGGGTGCCCAGTGACAGGACAAGAGACAGTCTGCCAAGAGATTCTGTGTGAACATCAGGAAACACTCTGGAAGCAACTCTTTACTGTGAAGCAACAGAACAGTGACAGGCTGCCCAGAGAGGTGGTGGAGTCTCCTCCTGGGAGATCTTCTACACCCACCTGGGCATGGTCCTGGGCAACCTGCTTGAGCAGGGGTTGGGCTAGACATTCTCCAGAGGTTCCTGCCAACCTCGTCCACTTGGTGGCTCTGCGATCTTCAACAGCAACAAGTGCTGAATGTCCTAGCTGTGTTTATAACCAATAATTCTCTACACTGTACCTTGAGTGCCCCTAGGGAGATGGCAGATGGAGCTATGACCTAGGAAGGGAAATAATACATGGTAAATTTTACTGGGCCTTGGCTTAATTGGAAATGAAATAACTGTAACAAGTTGAATCATACCTTGCCTTTTCCTGTATTTAGGCAGCTCCTGCTCCCTTTAGCCCTACTAACAAGTTTCTTGTCTGCAGGAGAAGCTCCATAGATTGTTGAGTGACTGCCATTGAGCACTTGCTAGAAATTCCATTTAACATTGTGCAAGAAAAAGACACCTGAACACAGATTAATGCAAGGAAGGAAAGCCACATCTCAGTGCCTCTCCCACACTCTGCTGTCCCCACTCTCAAATAGTCCTGTTGTGAAGAGTGTCATTTGCAATGGGCTCTTTAGATACATTTGACAAATGGCACAGATGTAAAAAGGTCTTGCTCTTACTCAAAATTTTATTATGTTTACAAAATACTAAGTCACAAGTGCTTGTTAATCGTTTCAATAGCATGAACTTTTTGAAAATTGCTCTTGTATTTATATACAAAACAAAATAATGCATTGAAATAAAAGGTCAGCATGGTCTTTTCTAAGTGACTTACTCATTCTCTTTATTGTAGAAATAATAAGGATTATATTTCATTGAAGACTGTGCCGTATTATCCATCTCACTCCTTAATACCCCAGGAGAGGTTATTTCAGATCTCATGGATTCCTCAGCCAGGGGAAGAGAACAATATTATCAAGACCAAAAGATCTGCATGTGCAAGCATGTTCTAAATGAAATAAGCCAAAGCCAGAACAATCTGATATCTCAGAGAGGAAATTCTGTGCACTGGGGTACAATCCTGTTGCTTCTCATAACCCTAAACACACAAATACACAAGGAAAGAAAATTTGCATATCTGTGCTTTCCTCTGAAGTTGTGGTCTGTGAGGTACGCTCTATATTCATTCACACTGTCACTTTTGCTCTGTCTCTCTTAGATCTCTTTTAGCTTTCTGCTCCTGTAACAGGGCTAGAACATGATAAGAACTATGTATGCCTAGATTTTTGTATAAATATTGGCAGATCTACATTTGGCAGAGAGAGCTTAACAAATTAGAAAGCTGAACAATCACCAACTACCTGAAGTTCAACAAGAGTAAGTCCCAAATTCTGCAGCTGAGGTGGGGCAACCCCAGCTATACATGCAAACTGGGGAATGTGATGCTGGAGGGCAGCCTCACTGAAAGAGATTTGGGGACCCTGGTCGACAACAAAGTAAACATGAGGCAGCAGTGTGCCCAGGCAGCCCGAAGGCCAGCAGCAGCCTGGGGTGCATTAAGCCCAGCACTGCCAGCAGGCAAAGGGAGAGATTGTGCCACTTTGCTCTGTGCTGTGCGGCCTCACCTCCTGCACTGGGTGCAACTTCGGGAGGGTCAGGTGGTTGTTAGGAAAGGGCTCTTCACAAGAGGTTGGTGGGCATGGAACAGGCACTGAGCTGACAGAGTTCAAAGAGTGTTTGGACAGTGCTTATAGACGTCGAGTTAGAATTTTAGGTGGTGCTGTGTGGAGTCAGGAATTGGACTCAGTGATCTTCACAGGTTCCTTCCAACTCAGGATATTCTGTATTTCTGTGATTCTATCATTCATGAGCCTCCTGGTCTTTACACAAGCTGCTCATCCTGTTGCTGATAGGATTCAAACAGGGGGAGATGTTCGGCTGTCACAGGACAGAGCAGGCACCCAGCATCTGCATTGCCACGGCAAACTTTTGAATTTTGAACATTATAGTTTTCAATCCCTAAAAGTTTGGGGCCAGTATTTCACAGCAGACATAGTGGGCAAACTACATGATTTCTCCAGTATGTTACATACATGCGCATATCTTACATATATGCACATTCACACAGACTGAGAACCAAATGATGAATTCAGATTTTGTGAGTGACATTGGCTCCTCGTGCCACAAAATGCATCAGACCAGCCTTAGAATGATGGGGTCGTCCAGGGTGAAGGGGATCTTGTGAGGTTTTCTTGTTCTATCTTCTGCTTAAAGCAGGACTGCATTCCTTTAAAGCACATAGGGTACAAGTAGCTGCTAGTGTTCTAATGGTATGCTTCTCAGAGGATGGAGACAGTGTTTAAAACTACCAGCCCTATGCTGTAAGCAGATGGAGATGACCAAACTTACCAGCTTACAGGTGAGAGCTGCCCATATGTTCCTCTGGCTTCAACTCCATCTGTAGGAACTGGATGTGAAGAAGTAGGTCGTATCTTAAACTGGCCCAAGGTACCCATGCACTGCAGCAGTTTAAATCACTTGCAATCTGGTTGTCTTCTTACTTTTTCCCTAGTCTGAAAAGCCATGATACATGTTGTGCTCCTTCCCAGCGTTTTCAGATCTGAAACTTACTTAAACAAACTTAAAGCTTGGTATGGGAAGCCAGTTTCGGTGTTACTTAGAAAAACACCACTGATGGAGAAGCAAAGTGATCTGCAGACTTGCTTTTTGGAAGCATTATTTTTTTGTTCAGTGAAAATCAATCAGCATATTGTAAGAAACCTCACACTGTAATGCCTCAGCACCCAGCAGAAGTACAAAAAGCAGTGAAAATACAGCCAAATTTGGATTAACATAATACATTGAGTTTCTAAGCAACTCCACAACACAATCATTTTTATTTCAATACTCAAGGAGATAAATTATTGTCAGTAAATACCTTCTGAGAGGATTCAAAACTGTTTTGTTATGGATGAAGGTGGAATGTCCCCAAATACAAAGTTATATCAGTACTTGAGATTCTAAGTGGTTGTTTAGATTTTTGGGCCTGTTTCTATTTTCTTACCTCCCTGTATGTGTTTATTTATACCCCTGATTCACCCAAGAGAAATATGCAACATAGAGACTTTATATTTCAACGTGTAATCTTGCAATGAAAGCATTTTTCCAAAATGTACTGAAGACTTCCTGCTTTCAAATGGTCTAGTAACAAGAATTACTCAGGTATGTGGAACTAGAAAGGACAGGGCTATAAAGCAGCAGTAAATGAAAAAACTCTTACCCTTGAACAGATTTTATTCAAACAAATCATGAGAAGATTAAGCTTCTGGGAGAAAGATAACTATGGTCATTATTTCAGTGAAAGGTTACCAGATATGTTGGTGAAACAAAATGCAAAGTAAGAATAACAGGCTGTTTTGAGGAAAGCGAGGGCTTTTGGTGCTTTTCTGATTCGCTCTTCCTTTCTTTGACACTTCTCCTGCCCCCTTGATCTTATCTGTAGAAGTGACTTTGGTGTTATTTCTGACCACTTGCTCTTGGCAGCATGCAGTTTAAATTTTGCATACTTCTCAGTGAAGTTTGCACCACACTTCGGCATCCTCAGCACAAAGATAAGATCTCATGAGTTCTGAGGAGTGACGACCTGGCAGAACTTGACAGCAGCCAACAAGGGTGCTCAGCCATTTTAAGTAGGCAGGAAGAAACCCTGCGCCATTGCATGGCTGTTTCCCTTCCCTCCTTATGTTCCCAGAGGTTTCCTAGCCTGCCCTAGGCATGAAAAGGGAGAAATCCCAGAGATATTTTCAAAGCCGAGTCTCCAGCATGATTAGACATGTTTAAAACGAGTGGGTGGAGACAGGGGGGGTAAGGATTTGAAACTGTTCTGAAGTAATAGTAACCTCAGCTGCCACAACAGGGTGCAGAGATATGTGATATACTGAGATCATTGGAGTTTGGAGGCGTCCTCTTCAGACCACGACATTTTTCACTCTTTTCGGAAACAGTATTACATTACAGGTGCTATAACTTTTCTTCAGAATCAGAATGACCAGGGAACTGTAAATCTAAATCATGGCTGCCCTCAGGAAACCTGCCAGCCTGTAAACACAATGAAATGAATGAGATGAAAGCATCTGAGTGAGAAAATGAATTTTAGGCATTCCACTGAAGTCTATTTAGTTTTTACAGCCTGGCCAAGCATCTAGAAGCAACAGCTGGGAAGGACATATTAACTCCCAGTGACTAATGCTGGGAAGCTTACCTTAAGCTTGAAATTTTTGCATAGAGGATCAAGAGGGAAGAATTGTCTGATTGCCTCAATATACCTCGTATTCCTTCTTTGCTGTAAAGGGACAAGATGCTGCCTTAATTAGTAAGTTTTCCTGCTTCTTGATTAAATTGATGACATTTGCAATGAGGAATTTGTAATGAAAGGCAGTTGAAAATGCAGTCTGACTGCAAGAGCAGGTCTTCATGCTGCTGTTCGTTTTGCAGCATACTGTCGTGCCTGCCATAATCAGAAGATTCTATTTTTAAAGGGGTGTCAGAGATTTCTGCTCACAGATCAAGGCTGGCAGGAGCAGATGAACTCTAGCCAAAAATGCAGGAGCAATTCATATACTTCTTTTTTGTATTACTTCATTTGAACCTGAGCAAAGGTTCATTTTTAGGCACCAGTATTCTGTGATACAGAATACTGTCACCATTAAAGTGTTTACTTCCGCCTCCTTTCTAATGTTTTTCATTTTCACACTTTCCCATGTGTCACCTGAGTGCAAAGGATGAAGTCAAAGCCCTGCAAGAACATTTCCTCTCCAGACTGTAACAGACTATAAGTCTCATGTTATCTTGTCCTCACAAGATTTGTAGAGCTCTTGCACAGGTTTCATAGAGTCAAAGTGCATCCAAGAAACACCCAGTGGTAACTTTGCCAGATATTCCTTGCAGTTTAGCAAACTGAAGTGTAACCTGGATTCTTCTAACATCTTTCAGATAATATTTGTATCTCAGATGCTAACTACACCCAATGCACACACACATACACATACACTTCTCATGGTCCAACCGACATTCCTGGATACTTTCCATATGCCATTTCTTTCTACATCCCATTAAAAAAAAAAAAAAAAAAAAAAAAAAAAAAAAAAAAAAAAACCTCATTGTAAAGAAAGTTTCTAAGCATTGTAAATAAGCAGCTACCTGACAACTGTAGAATTAGAGGGAAATAGCTTCACCACTGTGATTACCTTCTTATCTCCCTAGGTACCAGGTCCTTAACTTTATTGCTCACTGATTTTTTACACAGCTCCCATCAGATTAAAAAAAATTCTTGCTGTACAGCAGAAGCAAAACTAATGATTTGTCCACCAACCTGCTTCTTTGTTTAGCTTTGTCAGGGTTATTTTGCCATGAATGTGCTTAGGCAGCATTAGATCCCAGCTCCTCATAGAGCTGCAGCATCTGAAAGTTGGGCTGGCAAGCTTCACCCCAAGTATGAGTGGTGACCCTTCCTTTTTAAGGGCTACCAGCTAGAGTCTATACTATAGACAGGCTATATGGAGAACATGAAATGGGAACTTGAATGTGGGGAACCTGTGTGGGTAACCAGAGACAGATTCCCTCTACTAAGAGGTTATGCTGAAGAAATAACATATGGAAAGAGTTTGGAACTTGAAGCCAATCATTTTCAAGAAGGGAAAAGTAGGAGCTGTCAGAGGCTTGAATATGGTAAAGAAATACAAACTAGACATTGATTGCCCTAGAAACAGACTTCCTCAATACACAGCTGTGCTTTCCTATCTAAGCAGACATTGACCAGGCTGGAAAACCAGGTAGATAAGACAGCAGGTTCCTCTTCTGCCTTCTAGGATTATGCTCTGGATAGCAGCTGCACAGCATGTCAAGATGATGTGATCCTACAGCATGGTCCAGAATGTCTTCACACAGGCTGCTGGAAGGCAATGCTCTGTAGCACTTTTAGACACCTGTACATTTCATACAGCAGGCCACCTGCTCTTAAGCTCAGCAGGTCCTGGAAACATAAGGGCTCTAAGAGAACTTAACCAGCTTCATCACTTGCCAATCCAAAATGAGCAATCAGTGAAGATTTTAGACAGAAAGACTCCCAGAATCATTTCCTCAGTTACTGAGTTCAGATGCCGTGGGCATCACGAGAAGAATCCTGTCTGTAGCTCATAAAGGAATATCCAAGAGAGAGTAAGGTGTTTGCAAGTAAAACCAGGTATGAAGCGCATATCTATTGAGATCAAGGGTAGTTGGAAAAGGAGGAAGTTGTGTCAGACCTAGAAGGAAATGTGGTGTATGTGAAAAATTTGCACATATGATTCCTAGCACATAATCTCACTTCTTAGGATGACCAAATGGCTACAGAGCCTAACACCCCAAGCAACATATGATTGGGAAATGCCAGGCATCTAACATTTTGTATTTATTTTGTCCTGACACTGACAGAGAAATGAATCCTTTTCAGAACATCTGGGAATTTACTGAGCTTGGGCTACCCAGCTGCCTCTTGAATAATGAACTCCTTGTGTTAGGGGAGATAAAAGGCTCCTGAGCCTTTCCTAACAAGGTCAGCAAGTGGCAGCAGGTGTAAATGTCCAGAGAGTCTTTCATCTTTCTCTTTGGATGATGGTCTCCATTTTTCTGAAGGGAAAGGCTGGAATTTAGATATCTGATCTATTCATTCATTCATTCTAGAAAGAAATTACCCTTTGCTGTTTTTCCTAATATTCTTGTTTTTAGATACATAAATATATTTACTGTACAGGAAAAACTAAGTTAGTATCCAATATGCACTGATACTGAGGCTTTGACTTCAGAGCAATGATTCATTTTAGATGAAGGATTCTAATTATAAAGGTAATGATGCATTTATCTGAAAGTTATACAATCTCAGCAGTTTAAAAGACGATTAAAACCTAAAAAAACAAAAGTATATATATACATACAGACATATGTGCATACACAATTTTAAAATATTTCTATATTCTGCAATTGATGTTATAGGTTAGCTTTAAGTATGTACATAAAAAACATATATGCGTATTATATATGATGGCAATAACAACAGATAGATATAAAACACTGCAGAAATAAAGGAGGTGCAAAGTGTCCTGATTAGAATTGTGTTCATAAATCCATCTGTAATCTGTAAATGTAAATCCATCTACCAATCCCATATGCAGTGTTGTATTTCTTGGTCATACTATAAGCAGTTATGATTAAGCTATTATAAACATGTAAGAAAATGTTTCTTTCTTTCTGTATTTAATGTATGAACTATACTGTGATTATATAAAAGCATATCTTCCTTAGGAATATTTCTGGCGTCAATCAATTTTAAATACCTTTTAAACTATTTAAAGAAGGTTTCATAACTCTTATGCATTTGAGATAGGTAGATTGCAGGTTGAAACCTTAGGATTCTAAATGATGTCAGATGTGTTTCCAACTAATTCTTCTGAACTTTTTTATGAAAAAAAGAAATGCTTTGAAAATTACAGAGCACAGTGTCACACCTTACGAGTTGGAGATGCTGTTACAGTCACTTTCATGGCGGTGTCCATGGTTTTAAGTCATTATTAAGCCCTGAGGTTGCAGCTTTTTTGAGTTAACTCCAGATCCACAGCTGTATTTTAGCATTTACTCCTATCCAAAACTGAGTCTATATGAGCAATTTCACAGTGACAGGCTATACATTCCTATGCATGACAGTACAAACATACAGAATATGCTTCCCAGTAAAGCACTTACTTGAATACAGAAAGAACACCAAGCCCCAAGATTATACAGAGGCATGGACGATTCAAAACAGTCTCCCTCTGGTTTTGAAATGCCTAGGCTTCATAAGGCAATTTATGGCTTTCTACCAGCTTGTGACAATTTCACTGAAATTCTCTTCAGATAAAAACAGTAAAAGAAAGTTAATGTCATGATCAGTTCACATCTATGGTGAATATCAACATTTTTTGACAAAGAAGAGGGCGAAGTTACCCACGGTTCTAGTAAAATCCTCTTTGTAGTACAATTTTTAAGCTTTATAAAGAATTAAGACATAATAATGAAGTCACTGCTGCGAGGCCAAGCACAGTGTTTATGTGTATGACCTAGGATACTTTGAATGCAAAGATAGAAAAAAAAATCAAATAAGCTCTTTGCATGGTTCTAGCAAATTGTCAGTAAATCTGCATTCTCTGTTAAATCAGAGTCATGCGTAATGTGTGCCCTCTCACAGATAAAAGGTTTTTTTTTCCTGTTCTTTGTTGCATGTCTCTGATTTCTAGATAATTGAAACAAGAGAAGCGGGTTGTACTTGGGAATGATACTGTCTAAGCTGTTCTTGGCTTGAAACCCTGATGCAAAGCTGACTATTCTGCTCTTTTAAAAACATGTAACAAGCTGTTAGACTGATAAACAAGCTGAGAGCAGTCTGAAAAGATCTTTAAAAAAGAGAGAGAGAGAGAGAAAATAAGAAGAAAAACAATTCTAAGGCAAATGCTTCGCTAGTACTGAAGGAGTAACTTTCTACTTTTATTCAGACATGCTTCAATACTTCTATGCTCCCAGAAAACAGAAAAGTCAGGGTGACCTCATAAACAATTCAGGATAAGGAAACTTGCTGTCCCCTTCAGTGCTTTGAAATATGTCCTTCAAAAGTGCAGCTTAAGAGTTCACTTTTCGTTTTCTATCTGGTTGTTCTGATGAGCACAGTCTGGTTACTCAACTCAGGAGAGTAAGGTCAACGTGCATGCTCTATCACAGAGCTCTTCTTTGTGTCCTTGGGCAAGTAACTCACAGCTCTTGAAGAAGCTCTCCCCAGTCTTCTCAGTGAAAAAATAAAACAAAATCATGTCTGACTTTCAGCATTTTCTAGAAATTGATTTATTGCTATAGTTACTTATTAGCGTCTATGATGAAAGTTACCAACCAAGATTTGTCCCAGGTTCTGTTCCTGCAGGTGATAATCCCTACTTGAGCAACAAAAAACAGAGCATGCCAGGCAAAACTAACAAGCTTGAAGCTGTTGTGGGCAGCAGTGCATAAGCACTCAAACCGTGAGTTTTTATGAGACAGTCTAGTCACTAGTCTGTTTTGTATCGATCGTGTGAAAATATTGAAGAAACTTCTTTTAGCCGCGTTAGCAGCTCTTCCATGTTGCATCACATCAGGAAAAGAGGAGATAAAAGTAAATACCAGCAACCGAAATGAGAAAACCTTAACAGGCGGCAGAAAATGCCCAATACAGACGCCGGGAGGGGAGCACATCTGGGTCGCTCGCTGCGTTGCTCAAACCGGTCGGAGGCAGCATAGCATCGCGCGCTAAGCCGGGGATGGAGCCCAGGTGGTTCGATCTCCGCCGGAGCCAGCAGATGGCAATGTGCGCTGCGGGACTGCCCTGCCACCTCCCCTCCGCCTTAGCAAAGGAGAATGAAGAGCTCCGCCACTACTGACGGAATAGCAAAAAACTGCCTGAATTGCAATGACTTATCTGATACGTTAAGTCATTAGTTCTATCACAATCACATAAAGAATAGTGTCTGGAAGTCCACACTTTCCAGGGACACACTTCAGTTTTCTCATCATCAGAGTTACATGGGGTCTCAGAGGTCATGTCCATACCTAAGAATGTAGTTGAAGTCAATGTAAATGAAATTAACCTCAGTGTAAGGAAAATAAAGTTACCAAGTATTACACATTTGTATTGATTTCTACAAGTATCTAATGATTTACTCTTCATTAAGTGCCCTACCAAGCATATTTAGCTTCCTGGTGACCAGCGGTCCTCCTAATGGGGCAATTCTGTCTTTGAAAGACAGTGCTATACATTACAATTTCTGACTGCACACCACAAAAATTTCCATCTTTAGCGCGAAATCAATAATAAAACATTACTTTGTGCAATACCGTTTGTGCATTTTCCTGCTAAAATATCACTTTCAAGGCAAATAAGAATCCAATTCAGATTGGGCAGATTTCTTAGAACTTCTGAGACTTTTCAACAGAGGGATGAAGGCCCAGCCCCCTACTGTGAGAAGTGGCTGGAACAAAATGGCTGTGCCCTTCCCATCCAAGCTCTCCTGTTCATCCAGATCCCAGGCACAGCCTGTATAGCATCCTTTGTTCTGACACCATGCTTTAAAGTGCAATGGAGTACACTTTAAAAGTGCCTTCTGTTTCTTTGGTTGTCGGATATCGTGTTTTCCAAATGCCTCTAAAGCTTCCATCTAGCATTCTAGGAGGTCATCTAGTTTCAGTTTGTAAATATATTGTTCATACTCATTTTTTGTGGAGGTAAAAGAGAACAGAACAGATGTGAAAATTCAGTCTAGCCTGGCTGCATGTTACCCACATATCCCCTTATGCAGACCAGGTTACTCGGAGCAGGGGACACTGCTCACACAGTCTGGAGAGGTGATACAACTGCACCAACTGGAAAGCTACTGCTAAAGTATACAGTATTTGTGTAAACACAGCTTAAGCTAACTGATGTTTACTGGCTGTGCTGTGGCTGCAAAGACCCTGCAGTGTAAAAACAGCCACTACTGATTTAGATAAAAGCAAGGGAAATAATATTTATTTTCTAAACACTGTCCAGTGGTACAGTCATCTGTCAAAACAGCCGGTGTTTTGGGAAGCATATCCTGTTAACAAAAGTGCAACAGTGACTTACTGACAGTGTTTACCTATAGAAAAACAATCCCTACTTGAGAGGAATTCACATTAACTGGTGGAGTTTTCAGGTTTTGATGGTGCTGACCACATCTTAATTTCATTTCATGTCCCTCGTTTGCTTGCTCACGTGGCTGTGCTCATCCTTTGAACAAGAGTTAAGAACATGGTTGCTCAACTGAACTGAGTTTCATTTTCTTTATGATGACTTTTCATTGTCCATTTTTGTCTCCTGCAGTGGTCTGCCCTCTGTTTGCCTGGCTGTGATAGAGCAGCCAGGCACTAGAATCTCACATAGTGCAGGAGTCATGCCACTCCTAATAGGACTGCTGAGAAGGGATTAAAGCTTTTCATGTCCAAGCTGCCAGAACAAGTCCTACAAACTTCTCAAGAAGTCTTACCTCCCCGCTGACCCCAGTGCCTGCCTTCACATAGAAAATGAGCGTTGCTGTTATTCCTCTGACAGAAATTGTTGCCAATGTCCTGCCAGCTGATGGCATCATCAGCAACCTAGTGTAGACACTGGGTTAAAATATACAGAAACTGCTATGTATGATGGACCGGTGACACCTTCCTCTGTGATGATGGAGGTTTGTTAACAGACTGGGTATGTCGTCTGAAAGCTGCTTCAAATGTCATATCCCACAAAAGGTGGTTCTACCCATTTTAAAACACGGAGAGTGAATAAAACTGGATAAACTGGCTGTCATGGGCCAAACAAAATCATCCAACTCTCTGGCAGTGTTCAACAGCAGATGTGCAGGATCAGTGTAAGAACAAGGCAAGAAAATTGTATGACTATGTTCTCCCAGTCTCTGCTCATTAAACCCCTCAGCCAGCATGGCCCAAGTCATATCTTTTTATTCCAGCCCTCCTTCACTGTTTTACAGTGAACAAACAAAACAAAACAACCACAGGGTGTTTTGTTTCAAATGGTTTCTTTTGATATTCAAGAATACACAGGCAAAGGGACAAGGAGACACATGCAGGCATTTGGTCTAGGTGCACAGTAATGTGGTGACCACTGTATTCCAAGGAGGAATAAAAAGCTGTTGCTTCTCTATACAGCATGTGGACCATATGATATGGAGGCTTCTTGACCATAGCCTCAGACTGCATTGTTTGTTTCCCCTGAGTCATCCAACTCTTGTCCTGCACAGAGGAACCAGCAGATGTTTGCAGATTCTGCACAAGGGTGCTCTGTATGGCTCATTTCCCACAACTCTGAGATATAATGTCTCAGTTGTGCCCAGACTCTGCAGCAGTAAGGACTAGGGCTGCCTTTGATGGAGGTTTATGTACTGTACATACTGTACATTTTTTGTGAGAAGAAATATACTTCAGAGTTTGGCTTTGATGGTGGATTGTGGGTATTCGTGCATTTGCAAAGTGTGTTTTCAAGGCATTTCCGTTTCAATTCCCTATGCAACAGAGACCAAGAGCGTGAAATAGAATTAACACCAATATTAGCTGCATGATTGCTTTCATTAGGGCTGGTTTTTGACCTGTAAGCAGCTGTTGCCAGTACATGTAAATTAAAACCAGGAAACTGAATTATATTATACAAAAGGAATAAGTCTCCTTTTTCTGTTCTTTTTGTATAAAACATTTTTCTTTCTCTCAAAATAGTCCAACCAGATTATTACACTGTTATGGTCACACTTCTCACTTTCCTTTTCTGTACTTTTTTCCCCCCTTAATGGTTCTGCTTTATTAGCCAGACACTTTTATTCCCGCAACTAAGTATTTTTGGGTATTGATGACAATGACATGGTAAAGAGGCTAAGCTGTGCCGAAATAAATGAGATCCGTTACACTCATTCTGATTTATCTGGCTCCTTTGCTGATTTGCCAGCCTGAAATCTCTGGCACAGTTTCAGACCATGTCTCTGGCAGAGCCAGGATGATTTTTGTCACTGTTGTTGAAAACTCCTGCTTCTTTTATTTATTTATTTTTATTTTTATTTTTATTTTCTTACAGATGATGTGATTGAAACTTAAAGAGCCTCAGACCAAAGCCTGTATCTTAAGCCCAACAATTCTTCTGTTTTTTTTTCCTAATGCCATAAAAAACTAAGCAAAACAACTTAAGGAGGGAAGGTTTTTTCATTTCAGTTTCTTGACCTGCACAGACGCACACTATCATCTGTTTGCACACATAGCTATTTTTATTGCTTGATGCAGCAGTAGCTTATGGCTATGTCCCATACAGATACTGCTGTAACTGCAGTCACAGGAATGTTCTGAGCATCTTGGAAGCTCTGTACACCAGCAGGTTCTCACTGAGGCTGTGAGTGCAGATACTTTGACACAAGGGCTCAGCAATCTTACTGAAGATTGCCCTCTCTCTTGGTCTGTTCTGCATGGTAAGTACCATTGATACAGACAGACTTCCTACCTCTTGAAATAAAGAGGTTTTTTTTTGTTTGTTTCTAGTCAATGATTTGATAGATAGACTTATATTTATCCCCCCGGGCAAGGTGAAGATTTAATGTCTACTACACTAAATGTTCGGTGACAAAAAGTGTTAGAAATAAATGTTTGTTTTGTTAGGAATACATATTTTTTCTTCTGGACTGGGTCTCAAGAATGATACAGTGTACAGTGTTTCAGTTGATAGACTCTTGCTGTGCTTGTTATGCTCCTTATTGGCACTGGATGAGCAGAACAGGACACTTCAGGACAGGAGCATTAAAGATGCAAAGGCATTCAGATGTCTTTACAGATGCAGTTGTGCCACTGGAAAAGCATACCCAGAAATTCTACAAAGCTAAGAAGTCCAAGCTGAATTTAGGAGAACTATATACCTGGTGTTGTAAGCATAAGCACAGCTTTTTGATAAGCACACTACCCAGAAACGCTTGTGCCTATGAAGTTTTTCTGACCAAAAAAAAAGGAAAAAAAAAAAATTATTTTCTTCAGCTCTGCAAACTGAAGAGTACTTACAACTTGATAGTCTTCACTGATGTTCAACTGGCCACATCGCTTTCTCTTTTTTCAAGGGGTTTTCCATTTGAGGTATTATCCCAACACATATGAGTATCCATTCATTTTTTATACGCTGTTTCGGCACATATATGTCAGTTTACAGAGTCAAATAAAAGTCCTACAAATCACTGCACATACATCAATATAAATAGATTCAAAACTCAATAGCTAAGGAAGTACATTATTGGCACAGTCTGAATTTATCGTAGGGTGATGAATTGAATTACAAAGTAGCTTCAGAAGGGGAAGGATTAGGGTGGCTTCTTTGGTCAATTGCTGTTCTTACAGGATGTTATGAAAGGAAGCAGCACATACAAACATCTGTTATACGAGCCATTCCTGAGACTTGCCATTTATCCAATGTCTCACATAACTTCTGGGAGCCACCCATCTGGTGAGAGAGCCCTGAATTTTCTACACTTTGTAGTAACTCCAATACATAAAGCTAATAGTATAGGATATTCCTCTGCACCCTTCATAACCCAGAATAAATATGCTTTGCTAAATTTCAATATATTTGCTACTTCTGTTTCATGCCTTTTCATTCTGGTGGTAAAAATTAATACATACAAATGAATAGTGAAATTAAAAAACAATCAAAATAAATACTGTTTCAAGGCAATACAACCTGCACTAAAAACTCTATCTTCTCTATTTCAACATATTTTGAAAGTATATTGAATAGAAACTATTAATATGATGTTCTTCCTAGGAGAAAAAATAAGAAATGTTGATGAGTCTGTAACTGTTTCATCCTGAAAAATGCTATATGCCATGATATGCTAATAAATGACTCTCTAGAGTCTCTGTTCCCACGCAGAGTTATTGTTCCCCTATCAAATGTATTTGATCTGGTAAAATTATTTCTAAACCTGTTTTAGAAAAGTGCTTAATGCATGAGAAAATCTCACAGCACAAATACTTTTGCCTGCTAAAGGAATTGAATTAGTAAGACTGCAGATAGACCATAAAGATCAAAATCAGAGAAATGCCAGACCTCATTCAAGGAAGAATGAACTCTATAATGTATTTAGAGAAGGACTTGGAGTCTTTCTTGAGCTGCAGAGACTCAGAGTACACCCAATGTCCTGAGAATTTCACATTAATTCTGGCTGGGCCATAGGTGGAAAAACTGCCACTGTATCGTTTGGCAGTTCTCAGGTCATTAATTAATATTTTGAGGGTTGTCTATGACAGGAAAAGGATGAGCATTTTCCTTTAACAAACAGCAAAAATGAATAGCCCTTCCCTAGCGAATAATTTTTGTCTTTGGCAACTGTTTAATACTTCTTCATACAAAAATATGTAAGACAGAAAGTCTGGGATTTTTTTACCACAAAAACACTTGGATTTACATTTGAGGAAAACAAGCACGTTGACCACAGGCAGTGAAGAGAAGAGGCATTACTTCAAATTCAGATTAATCCCTTCTTCTCTTTTAAAGTGTTAAGGAAAACTATATTCTGAGCCTTGCAATGCCTCAACTATTATGAAGTTCAGGAGCTGCTTATGTCACTCATAAATTTTGCACAAAAATTTGGCTATGAAACAACTGTCTGGACAATTTGTAGAGAAAATCTGCTTATTAATGACGTTATTTGTGATCTTTAATGTAGGCAGCACTTACTGCAAACGTCTCTCAGTCCTTGATGTTGGAACACGCCAATTACATGGCAGTAAAACATAATGGGCACATTTACAGAGAATTATCCTGAAAGTCCTGAGTATATAGATATATTTGCAGACTTTCTTCTGAAATGCTTATGTATGAAGTTGATTGCTCCTTTCAGAGACAGTGAAGATTTTTCATAGAAATAAGAAAATGTCCGTCTGTTCTAAATGTTATGTTAGAACAATAGTACTGTGATGAAGCCCTGCAAAATGACTTCTCCATGATTTCATGAAAGCCACATCTAGTGCTATTAGGCACAAGATATATTTCAGAAACACTACTGAGCATAGATTATTACAATATTAGATGATCATGGTTACTCTGTCCTGTGGGCTGATATGGTATTGCTCTGAAGTATATTGTTCTAATTCTGTGATATATGACAGCTGTAAACCTCAGCGAAGTTTGTTTAGTGAAAATAGGTTTTTGTTGGTTTCTCTTAGCACAGTTTTTGTTTTTCCTCTTACTTCAAGTGATTATTGGAATCTGAGGATTAAACTCACTTAAAGGATCTCAGGATCAGTGCTCTTCAGCATCTTTAATGACAACATAGGCAGAGGGATTGAGCATAACCTCCATAAGTTTGCTGATCACAAACTGAGTGGTGAAATTGACATGGTAGAAAGGAGGGATGCCATACAGTGGGACCTGGATAGGCTTGAAAAGTGTGCTCATTTGAACCTAACGGATTTTAACAAAGCCAAGTGCAAGGTGTTGCACTTGGGTTGAGACAATCTCAGATAAGAGTACAGTCTGGGATTAGAACTCACTGAGAGCAGTCCTGCTGAGAAGGACATGGGGGTCCTGATGGACAAGAAGCTGGATGTGAGCCAGCTCTTACAGCCCAGAAGGCCTCCAGTTTCCTGAGCTTTGTCAGCAGAGGGAGGTGACTGCCCACCTCTACTCTGCTCTCATGAGGCCCCGTCTGGAGTACTGTGTCCAGGCTTGACCACAAAGATGTGGAGCTGTTAGAGCAGGTCCAGAGGAGGATCATGAAGATGATCAGAGGGCTGGAGCACATCTTTTGCTAAGACACGTTGAGGGAGTAGGTCAGAAAGAAGGCTCCAAGGAGATGTTCTGGCCTTCCAGTATTTGAAGAGTGCATACAAGCAGGAAGGGAATCAGTCTTTACATGGTTTGGTAGTGATAGGCCAAGAGGTAATGGCTTTAAACTAAAAGAGGGAAATATTTTACTCAAAGGTGTTGCAGAGCTGGAACAAGTTGCTCAGAGAGGTTGTGGATACTCTGTCCCTGGAGCTATTCAAGGCTGGGTTGGACAGAATCCTGGGCATCCTGATCTAGTGCATGATAACCCTGCCCACAGCAGGGATTTGGAATTAAATGATCTTTACAGCCCCGCCCCAGCATAAGACATTCTATAGGATGATATGATTTCCCTTGTTTGCTATATTACTATAATAATTGATTTCCAAAATTTCAAAACAAAATTTCCAATTTAAACAAATAAACAAAATTATCTGGGAATAGAATGATTCTCTCTGGAGAAATTCCTATCACAAAATATTGTTTATTTGACTCTAGTTCATCAAAATACTGCAGAACATTCTTAATCTCTTGTACTCATAGAGTTAATAGGGATTACAATTTATCTTTCATTAAAGCACAGTAATTAAGAAGAGAATTTGCTTTGAAGTATATAGGGAGATAAATAATTCAAACTTCTTTTGTCTTAAACACTTCCTCAGGAAATACAATGGAAAGGGTAATAATTAAAAAATCCAGACAAGACAAAACAAAACAAAACAAAACAAAACTATTGCTACAATAACTGGGTGCTTCACTTGAAAAAAAAAAAAAAAAAAAAAAAAGACAAATGTTTTAGCAGCCCAAAAAACAGTTTGTTAAGTTGCTTCATCAGCTCACTCTGCTCTTAATTTAGAGGATTATTATATAGTGAGAGTATTGTTTGTCAGGGAAGTGGTCTAACAAAGTCAAAAAAGGAGAATTTGTCTCCCAAAGATGCTATGAGCATGAGAAGTAAAATGTTTGGTCTATTTTTTTACATGGAGCTGAACTTTTCACTAAATAAGCCCCCTGCTCTGTAGAGAGAATTTAATATTAATATTAATAATTTAATATTTCAGTGCTGGAGAAATAATTCTACACAACATTATTGCTAATGTGCCAATCCCTTCACTTTAATCAGGCCCACATAAAATTTCGCCTTCCAGAAGCAGGAGATGGCAGACACAGAGGCTGAAAGCCAAGGACGTATTAGCTCACACTAGCAGAGCCACAGCCATTTGAGGGTATATTTTGCTCTGGAGGTACTGTGGGGACTTGACAGTATTCATTTTCATGTATTAATTAGTGCAGACCCTCTGCCTGTAAGAAAGTTGACTTCAATGACCTCCTTGTGTCAGTTTGTATTACAGGGATGGAACGGGATTAGGACTATCATTTTAGCTGGTTGTCACTGCTAGTCATTGTTGGAATCAAGATATGTATGTAGGCAACCTGGCACGTTTGAGTTCAGGCAAAGAGCAAATGTTGGTTGAAAGTGTCTGAATGGCAAAAACCTTGTATCATCATTTAGGGGAGTCATATTATGTCCTCTTATAGACCCAGTGCTATAACCTTTGTCTTCAACTCAGAGAATTTTTCCAGACTATACTCTAGGATGCCCTTCTGTACATACTGTTTCTGTATGGCATTCTCTTCTTTATTATCTTTCAGAGACCACTTCATCAGAACAGCAGCAGTCATTTGTTCCAGCGGACTCAATGGCATCAATACCCCACCTGAGACAAACTCTACCGATTCTGTCTTTGGACTGTGTAACTGAAAATAGTTTGATGCATTTCTCCTGATGGTAAGGGAACATCAGAATATTCTTAAATTTAAAGACTGTATCTGTTCGAAAATTCAGCGTTATAAGAGTGGAAGTAAAACATCAAGGATGTCTAACCTTCTCTTCCTACCTCTTTGACACTCATCACTTGAGAATTAGCCCTCCAACAAGGTGATACTTTTTCATGAAAGACCTGTTTTTTAGGACCTTAAAATATATTCAGAAAAGCAATATCTACTCAGCAGTAAGAACAAAAAAGAGGCACACCAGTGCTGGAGATGTTCTTCAGGAAATAGGCTGCTTGCCCAGAAAGGACAGGTGAAGGTAGCAGGCATTCAAAACAATGCAAGGGAAAAAAGACAGGGACATACGGGAGAGGAAACAGGAGACCAGAAAGGGGAGAGACCAGGTTGAAAGCAGCTTTCACACTTAATTAGCGATCTGTTTTAGGAGGAACAGAAATATTTGTTCCTCCTCTCCCAGCCCTTTGGAACTACAACATCAGAAGCTTTGGAACCCAGGGTGGGGGAAAAAGAAAAGGAAAAAAAAAAGGGGTGGGGGGGGGAACCAGCAAAACCTGAAATCTGATGTTTAAAACATTTGCTGTTTAGAAAAAATAAAAGCAGGAGGGTGTTCAAATGGCTATCTGAACACGATGCAGTGTGCAAGTCAGGGAAGAGATCAGACAATGCCTGTTCGAATCCCAGGTCTTTGTCTGGCATTTCTCTGCAGTATCGTAGTACAGCCTGGAATTATAACAATAGCTAAGGAGGATTTGTAATGATAGGCATTTTACTCCTGGGGAGAAGCAGCTCTGAACAAATCACAGAAAATCATCTTTTTTCCAGGCCTTCCAGATTGAGTCATAACCCGATGTATCTATCTCAAATTGAAAATGTATTTCATAGTTATCTTTAATACTTTTTCATAGCTTTATGTATTTTTTTACATGCTTCTTTTTTTGATAATTGCACCTATCATGCAGAAGAGGAAAATGGTAAACCCTTACAGCTGTGGAGAAAGACAAGTGAAATAATATCTGTTGAATACAAATTGCATGTAAAAATCCAAAGACATTTTTTCTTTGGGATAGTTCCTTAGAAAACCAATCTCAAAATGTTATGCTTCAGACACAGTGTCAGACACATCATATCATTACTGCAAGAGCCACTGTTAGCAAGTTCAAGTCATATATCACTTTTCAGTTTAAAATAGAAGAGTATCAAATGAACAGCCAGAAACAAAACTTGTCAGTTTTGCCCAGAAAGCCATTATTCTACACTCACTAAATAAAACTGTGTGATTAGCTTTCAAAGAGATGGGCTCTCGCAATGTAGGAAAAAAAATCAAATACTATCTATTTCCCTCCACCCCATAAAACCACCGTGAGGACTGAAAAGTGTAGTCTGCATAACACTTCTTTCTGTCACAAGTTAATAACATGCTTTCTACTTCAAGGACTAGGAACGCAAAGGAACTTTAGCTGTTTCTTCCTCCAGCAAGTGCCCCACCTTAGTGCATCTGGGTTTGCAGAAATGCTGGTTTTATTGCTTTTGTGACATCTTGTTGCTTTTATCAAGTAAGATGTTCATGACTCTGTAGATCACTTGCGTTCAACAAAAGTTACAACAGCCAGATGGTGGAAGGTTTATGAGTAGCGTTTCGACCAGGACTGTTGCATCTGTTTTTCAGGACAGAACCCGAGCAGATGGTACCTCTTACATTATCTCATATATCCCCTCCTTCAAAAGGGACTTTTTAAAAACATTCCTCAAAAGGATAATTTCATAATTAACTGCATGTGAATTAATGTACTTTGAAATGACAGCCCTTTGTGTGCATCATGTTAGGCATACACAGCGGTCAGGATACTGTAACACTCAGCACATGTTTTTCTCCAGTCATTTAGATACAGTAACTTCTGAAAAGATTACACAGCAGTCTCAACATTACTGAAGAAGAAAAAGTCTTCACCAGCCCAGCTGAGTTTCCTATTTTGGGTCTACCTTTATCAGTATGGGTTCATGCTTCCATCACCTAAAGGAGCACCTGAGTATGGGGAGAAGGTGATACAGAGTGAGAAGGAAGGCTAGTGAGGAACAAGAGCAGCAGTGCTGGAAACTGCTTAACATAGGGATGTCAGAATGCTTTCATCTGTCTCAGCAAGGTTTTGCACCAGTCAGTTCCAGTTACAGATACAGTAGATATCTTCTAATCACTTTCATAAGTGTGAGTGCAACAACTGTGACCTGACTGAAGACTGATGCAGCTCTGCCATATCTTCAGAGAGGTGCACCTTCAGATTCAACAGCAAGAGAAGTAAACAAGATGAGAAACAAGAAATTATTGGTAATTATCAGTGGCCAATTGATAAAGCTGTGGCAAAGCTGTTACTGTTGTGCAGCATCTGCAGAAGATGACTGGAGATAAGAATCTGACAAAAGGAACCTCTAAGTTTTGTTAGATACCTGCAGAAGTGAGGGTGGGCAAAGAACTGCTGTTCCTGTCTCTAATATAGCAAGCAGTTTCGCAAGTGCTGCAGATGCCTTTATGCCGCAGTGTTGAATCTCTAGATCTCTGCAGTTAAGAGGACAACTTTATGTATAGTCAAACAACACTGCTTCAATGATAAGATGGTGCGAAAGGAACGGAACAGTTTTGAGGTATTCACCATTCCTGGTCTCTAGCCAGGTGCTTCTCTATGCAAAAAAAATACCACTCCATGGAGTGTTATTGTGGTAACCTTATGACTCAGGGCACAAGCATAAAAATATTACTTCTGCAATTTCTTCCAGAAAGTTCAATATGAAGCAGAAATTTAAATATAGTAGGTTCAGAGCTAACATTAACAGTGGGATCCAACTTTTGGCTATGTATTCAGTAGTAGATACCTCCAAGTCATTCACCCTTAGACAAAACTGCAGCCCATAGATTGCTGGGCTGGGATTCTTGTGGCTGCATATGAAGGCAAGCACGCCTTGGGAATGGGAATGGAGCTTATATCACCGTAATGGACTAGGAAGTGCCATTGTGTTTATGGTCGCTGGAATCATTTTCTAAGCCACTTCTAAATTACAGTTTTCACACTGTTTGTTTATTTGACGTCTGGAACAAGAGCTTTGATAAAAGTATTTGTTTTATTCAGCACCTGCACTGAAACATTAGTAATGCTGCACTGAAGCTTTCCACATGTTTCTTTTACCTCAGACTGGTTGAGCAAGAGTATTCACACATTTCCTTAATCCCAAGCATCATAAATCCTTTTCAAGTTCCCTGTTTCATTTTTCTTCTCTCAGGGGCTTAGCAAAACACTCAGAGTGCACAATCCTTCTCCCCCAGAGCTGACATAGTTTACAATAAACTTTGTAATTGTCTTGTTCTGTAGGGTTTAGTGCACTGAAGAAGAGAGTCAGGGAGAAGCGGCAGAGAAGAGATGAAACATTCTTCCAAATGGGAACAGTTCTATGATGAAGTATTATTGTGATACAAGTAACTTCAACATTTTTGAAGGCTGGAAGTAAACTACAGCACTAGAAAATATTGTCACAGTAGGAGTTTCAATTAGTTTTATACCAAAAATTGATAGTTCTTTTTGAAAATTGTAACAGTATTTCTCAAATAGTATGAAAACTCTGGCAAAATTTAGAATCATAGAATCACAGAATCCTTAAAGTTGAAAGGGCCCTTTAAAGGTTGTCTAGCCCAACTCCTCTACAACGAATGGAGATATCCACAGCTAGATCAGGTTGCTCTGAGCTCCATCCAGCCTGACCTTGAGTGTGTCCAGGGATGGGGCATCCACCACTTCTCTGTGTAATCTGTTTCACTTCCTCACCTCCCTCACTGTAAAAGACTTCTTCCTTATATCCAAGCTAAATCTACCATATTTAAGTATGAAAACATTTCCCCTTATCCTTTAAGTTCCTTATTTCTCATCTGAGTAGACTTTCAAGAACATCTGAATGCATTTAGGGAGAATCCCACCAGCCTACCTTGTCTGGAACTCTCGTACTCTGGTTTTATGAGTGTAATAGGCCGATAGGAAAACACAGCAGTGGAACTGGTTAGTCAGCAAAGCTCCTCTTCTGTAGTTTACTTTAATGTGTAAGAAAATATGTTTGAGCAGAAACTCTACCGGGAGGGGGATTGTCCCAGGATGTTTTCACCATGCCAACACAGAACACAGACTTCTGTCCCTCCTTCACACACACCTGCAGTACTATGTCTCTAAAGATGTGTGTGCACTGGCGTTTATAGAACTTTCTGACCCAGAGGCACATAACAAAGTCCAGAAAAAAAATGCCTTAGACTTTCATAGAGTCTTTCTTGTTAGTGGGACCAGTACATAAATAAAAGGCACCAAGTATTCATCAGGATTTCCCTAAGGTTAGCCTCCCTAGCCTCCTTTTTGATCTTGCAAATAGCTTCAAACCAAAAAGGTTTGAGCCTTTAGCTTATTTACTATATATTTATATTTAATTTATATATATTGATATTTATATCAAACTTATTTAGCCAATAAGGTGTGAGCCTTGATGAAGTCTGTGAAATTGTTTAGTAATTTTATCACAGTCAGGTTTGTGACTGCGCAGTTCAGGCAGCCACACAGGCATGCTCAGGCTCAGACATCTTGCCCACATTAGTCATTTTATGGGTCAAATAGTAGAAGGTAAACCTTGTTAGTAGAAGAACCCATGCTGCTTAAAGATACTATACTTTCAGAGTAAGCTTTCAGGAAGCAGTTATAGAAAAGAAAGTCCAGCTCCATCTAAGAGCTCAAAACATCTTTTACTTCTGCCATCACTGTTCTATCCCTGAAGCTGATCTTTCTCTGCTTTGCTCTGTTGGTTAGTGATGCTTTGCTCTACACCTGCATCGATCTGAACATTTGGAAGTCCAGCTTATTTCATAGTTAAAGAAGCTGTGTTATTCTTCACTTTGATGAAAATTCTCTTAAGTGTCATCTTAGAGTAGCCTTGCTTTTTCTTTATGCAGCAAATAGAAATAAATTGTAGGATGAGGAAATAAAGAGAAAATCATTTCACAGAAACAGAAAAAACATTCAGTTCTTTTAATCTAAAGAGTAGAAAAGGGGAAACACAGTCTTTCCTGTCATTTAATTTAGATAGTTTACAATTTGAAGTTACATGTGCACCTAATAATAGGGGAAGCACTTAGAGACAGCCTTCAGTTCTTACTGGCTTAGTGTGTAACAGGAAAACAATTTTGGTTCAATTTCAGTTCAGTGCTCTTCCACAAACCTGTTCAGAACGCCTGAAAATTCTCCTTTAAAACATCAAAAATCTTTAAAATATAATTTATGAATTTTTGAATGATATATATATTTTTTTTCCCATGAAGATAGGACATTTTGAAGGCCAGCAGAAGCTTTAATTTGTAGATTCCACAGATTCTAAAACAAAGTAAGGGCCCTACACTGCTTTACAGCTAAAAATATGATCAAATATAAACAAATAACTCTCCAAACTGCAGTGAAGACAGTAATTATTCAGATTGTCTGATGATTGTAATGAAAGAACAATTACATATACGAAGAGAAATCTCAGCCAAGCAAGGTCTCTTATTTTTATATTTTAAGAGTTTTTTGCTAATCTAAGCACAGAACAAGTCTCCTGTTGAAAGGATGCATGACATAACTTGGTTATTTCTAACTCAAAGGTTCCATGAGGGATAGAAAGTTGCATTTTGCGTCAGACAGAGTCACTGCTTCAGATCTAGTCTCTCTTGAGCTATCTGTATGCATCACAACCCTGGCAAGTACATCAAATTGCATAGTTCATCTTTATGAGAAGAAATTCATATGCATGATGAGAAAACACTTCAGTGTGCTTTCTTTACAGCTCACATTCCATTAAGAATTTCCTGTGATGTTTCTAACAGCTGGTGGAAAGGTGGGAAAAGACTGCTGGGTGGAAGGCAGTGCATTCCTGCCCTTTGTGCAATGATGCATCGAGTATGAGCAGTGCGCAGCAGAGCAGTGGGTGAGAGAGATGGGGCAGATGCCTCCAAGTTTGACACCTAAATTGTGTATTCTGTTGGTGAGACTATCGTGGGCTAAAACTCCTGAGGGAAATTTCACAGTTTAATCAAAATATAAAATTTGGAGCTTAAAAAGGGCAGTAGCTGCTTGTGCATTAAAGGGGATAGCTGCATCGCAAACTTCCGTCTTACATCACAAACTTTGTGTTTCTTTTTTTTCCCTCTGTGATTTGTTGCAAGGATTAACAAGAATAAATACTGAAGTATCGAGTGGTAAGATCTCCATTAGAGCTTCTGATTAGTGGAAAGCATATAGCACAATGTGCCAAACTCTTTACACAGTAATACTTCTCATCCAGATTTCCAATCAATGACTCCAGTATGTGGCCATTCTTATTATGCAAAAGTTTATATGGTGTCAGACAATGCCACCCAATGCTCTCGTTGGCTGTTGCCCATATGTTGCACTCACAGCTGATGGAGGAGAACTCAGAGAAAAGTGGATAATTTTTTACTTCCCTTTCCATGAGTTTTCTCTCTCATTCTGTATTTCTGAGGTGAGGAAGTTTGGCAGGAGTAATCATTTAATGAAGGCTTAAGTTAACCTATTTGTTACTTAGTTCTCTCTCTGGGAGTGGGTTTGTCTATTAACAGTTGACTTCCATCATCCCTGTGCTGACATCTCTGGGAAAGCATTTACTTATTCAGATGTAAAGAACACAGGGCTAGCCTCCTGTCTTTCTTTTTAGTTTGCAGTTGACTGTGGGAAGCTGACAGATAACCCAGAACAGTAATTTGCTCAAAGTAGCTGTTCGGATAATGGCATAGGGGTGGGGGGTGGGACACACCTTTCATTTTTCCCCTTTGTTGTCGTATTTGTAAAAATAACTAGCTGTTGCAGTGCAAGCTGGGAGGTTAAATGGTATTTGTCACAATAAACACAGATGTAGAAGGGCTTTTTCACCTTTATGCTGTGCTTGCAGGAACTTGCATAGCATTTTGCAACATCTTCATCTGATGGAGGCTTTCATTTAAAACTTGAAAACAGAGACAAATGTCCAAGCTTTTTTGGCTTTTTTAACTATTTCAGAGCTTTGCTGTGCGGTTTTAAGGAATCTGGGGAGATATACTGTAGAGAACCACAGAATCATAGAATAGCTAAAGTTGGAAGGAACATTAAAGTTGTAGTTTCAACTCATCACCAAGTGCAGCACTGCCTCCCACCAGCCCAGACAGCCTAGGTTTCATTCAACCTGACCTTCAGTGATAACAGGACAGAAAACTACTAAATCAAGAGCTCTAGAAAGAAAGTCTAATGATCTTTAAAATCAACATCAAGTAGCTAAAGGTATTTGATATTGAAGGTACGGCAATTTTCTTCCACAAGTTTCTAACCAGTATGAAATAATATTTTACGTATGCAGAATCTATGAACGCCACATGAGACTGAATTAAGGCAGGTTCCAATGAAAAATGCAGATAAGTGGGTTTCAATGCAATCTGTGAATAATCTGTGAAGATGGCTGCTACAGAACAGCACAGATGACTAAAATTTAAGGAAGTTCAAAGAACAAAAAGAATAACGAAGACAAGCATATGGGTGAGAAATCAATAAGGGAATATAAGCTGCAGTGGTACTACTTCTGACTCAGAAGTCACCCAAACAATCCAGTGACTGGAGTTCAATAATTATTTTGGGAAGATATCACTGTAGGTTTGCTCTTGACACTCACTCCTTCCCTGAAAAAATGTGTTTGGTTGCTATCTATCTGGTACTGACATAGATGGACATTGTGATATGATCAGATTGCTTTTCCTGTGTAGGAGTGAGGACAGCTGAGCGTCCATGCAAAGGGAATCAGTGAAAGTTGGCACCATTTGTTGCTGCCATACAGCTGGAACTTTTACTCTAATTTGAAAGCATACAATTCATTTCTGAGGTGAGGATCAAATATACTTCAGGTTCTTGGATTTGGAGTCCTCTGTAAAATGTCTCCCATTGAACTGGTGTCATGAGTCCATAAATCACCAAATTTCAAGCTTTTTCCCTGAAAGAAACACAAGGGACTACTGAAATCTTTCATGATAATCCAGAGGATGGATAGACTTTTCCACACGAAAATTAGGCTATCGCCACAGAGCCACTGTTCACTAGTTCATTTGCAATGCAGTGTCCATGTGCAGCTGACAAAGATGGACATTTCTGACCACTCGTGGCACGTAGGCTGGTCTGGTTCCGTTTCACACATTTTCAATCATTTTCAGGAAGCTCACAGCAATGTTGCAGCTCCAGTTACAGGAGAAAGGGCTTAGGTATAGAAATCAGATCCTACATTTCATTTTCTTTGTTAGCCTGACGGGGTCCTTTCTGACACAAATCTCAACCTTTCAGAGCAGAACTTATTTTTCATTGCGGTGGAATTACACTTCAGCAAAGTTCTAGCCAAATTTGACATGAGGCATGTTTGGTTTTATTCTTTGGAAATAGAATATAATAATCCTCTTCACTGACAATGTGGCTTTGCTTTTGTTGTATGCACGCTTAAAGTACACTTGATGTGTTCATTTTGAGCAAATATATAGAAAAGCACAGAAGTTTACTGTTATCTGAGAATAAAGAAGTCTTTGCAGCCTTGGACAATGCACCTTTGACATGCTGTTCTGATCTTTTAATTCTCCCAGGCTTTTTCGATGTTTATCAGTGCACCAAGAGACTACACAGAAATCGTGTCTGCTTCACCTCGCAGGTGCTAAGGATGGGAGCATGAACAAAAGGCAGAACAAGGTAAATAGTGTATTGTTTGGTTTTATTTTTCCATTTTCTGATAGTGTACCCTTTTTAGGTTCATTTTATATGCTGGAATGCCTCCTGTGGGCAATTACAGCATAGGCTTTTTAAAAAATGCACCTACATCAACAGGCCTTGACTGTAACATACTTCCCAAGAGACCTACAGCCAGTCAGCCAGGCCCTGCCGTGTGTGGAGCAGCCTGCAACAACTGCAATAGTGTCAGCATCCTGCATCCTCCCATGTGCTGCCAGGGAGATTGCTTCTTTCACAGCAATCAGTTCCAGTCTACACTAATGTAAAACTGTTCTTTTTTATTAACAAGTAGGTTTGAAAGTGCATAGGATTTTCTCAGCTTCTCCCTGATTAAAGGTTCTAATGTTTCTCAAGAAGGATCCAACAGAGTTTTAATAGACTCTTTTTCCTAAATGTTTTGCCCTCCTTACCTTGCTACAGGTTTTGTTTTTAACACTGTATAAATATTTTGTGCACACCACTTAACGGGTGAAGTAAACTGAAGATTTACCATTTACTTGGAAAAAAAGTGGTTTCTGCTCATTTGGAGTTCTCTTCGGAAACTTGAAAAGCCTAGAACTCAGTAAGTTACAAAGTGGAGAGGATGAGGGTACTCATTATGAAGCTCTCTTTCTGAAAGAGAAATTCTAAAATAGAGTTATAGAATTCTTATTTCTGAAATCTAACTGATTATGAGGCAAAAATTGTCCTGAAAGAGAACCATAGAAAACTCTTACTGTTCCCTTACAAGTGCAGAATTTGCTTGCTCGCGTGCTTACCAATCTCATAGTTACCAGTATGTTTCAGTAATAATTTTGATAGTGTTTGTACTACCTTAACTTATAAGTAATTTATTCAAGGGACCCAGATTTTTTTCTTCCCTCTAGAGTCTTTCTATTAACTTTTAATGTAACCATGCAAAAGCTGCTGGGTTTGAACTGCGGAATGAGAAGTATTGTAGAAATACTGGGTCTGAAAGGTTTCTTTCTAATTTTCCACTGTCTGTTAAGAGATTTCACTCTTTGAACTTCTCTGTTGCAATGCTACATGTCATGCATGATTCATTACACCTAATCCTTTGCACCTACAATTGCTGGAACTGTTCTAGGACAAGGAAAAACCACCGATTCAGTTCAATGATCAGAGCACTGCTTTATGATATTCCAGTAACTACAAGGGAATGTGGGATGCCTACACAGAGAAGATAATTTATAGTGCAGAGAGACTTCCTGGCTTTTTTTTTTTGTCTTTCTTTCTTTTTTTTTTTTTTTTTAAATGAATCTCAATAGTTTCAGCTCACAGACGAGGAGATGGGAAGGGAGGGGAATGGAAGAGAGGGGAGGGCAGGGCAGGGGAGGGGAGGGTAGGGGAGGAAAAGGAGAGGGGAGGAGGCAGGGGAGGGGAGGGGAGGGCAGAGCAGGGAAGGGAAGGGCAGGGTAGGGAGTGGAAGGGAGGGGAGGGGAGTGGAAGAGAGGGGAGGGCAGGGGAGGAAAAGGGGAGGGAGGGAAGGGAAGGGAAGGGAAGGGAAGGGAAGGGAAGGGAAGGGAAGGGAAGGGAAGGGAAGGGAAGGGAAGGGAAGGGAAGGGAAGGGAAGGGAAGGGAAGGGAAGGGAAGGGAAGGGAAGGGAAGGGAAGGGAAGGGAAGGGAAGGGAAGGGAAGGGAAGGGAAGGGAAGGGAAGGGAAGGGAAGGGAAGGGAAGGGAAGGGAAGGGAAGGGAAGGGAAGGGAAGGGAAGGGAAGGGAAGGGAAGGGAAGGGAAGGGAAGGGAAGGGAAGGGAACTTTTACATTCTTCTGAATGTAAAAGTTAAGGAATCCAAAAAAAAAAAAACAATACAGGTTCACAGAGAATCTGAGGACTGAAGAAGTGCTTAATTTCTTGGTAAAAAGAAAGTTGCAGCTGAAGTGGAAGACAGGTGGTTGGCTTACTTTTACCAAAAACTTTTGTTTTTGCCATATCTAGTAAACATGGCAAATTTATTTGCTGTACTACTGTTGTCTGAAGAGTTACATGCACAAGACAAATGTTCTTTCAAAGCTGAAGAATGAATTTGCCAAGATTTTAAATGAAATCTTAGTGAAGTCTAAATTATAGTCACAGAAACTACAATATGCTACAGCTTGAAACTTAAAACACATTGAGTTGTGCTGCTTCTCTTATTCAAGCAGCATTGGGCAAACACACTATGAATCATGAACTCTGTGTAACAGGCAGGGTCAAGGAGGCTGTCAGTTAGCAGAATTTCAAAGGCAATCCTCCTCAAGTTTAAGAGTTATTGTGGAGTGGCTCTGTGAATACTCCTGAAGCAGTAATCTTTCAGACAATTTTCTCTTCACATGCATGTCCCCACCTCTGGTTTCCTTCCAGTCCACCAAAACTCTTAGCTATAGAATGTCTGCCATCGACAGGTTATCTTGAGCATGCAGAAATCTATCTCTCTCAATTTTTTTGAATTTGCCTCACCGTGAAGGAGCTGACAGACTATACGCCAAATTCCAAATACAGCAGTGATTGTGGTATACTGGGCAAAAGATTTAGAGCCAGTTGCCTAAGTCCTTCAAACTGTTGTACCTGTGCAGTTCTTCTACAGTGGAGTATGGCTGTCAGTTTCCTTTTTGCACAGGCAGCAATGGATGTTTGAAAATTTTCTTGCCACAACCTGACTATTTCCTTCAGTGTCTTCTTTTTTTCAGTATTTTTTGAGTTACAAACAACTTTTATTTTTTCCTTCATGACTTTCATGACTTGACTAATTAATTTCAGGGTCTTGAGAATAAGTTTACCTGTAAGTAATAATTATTCCAGAATAGATAAACAAATTTGTCTGTGAATAAAGTACGTTGATTGCTTTTTTTTTTCCTCTGTTTTTTTTGTGAAATTTTCTGTCCTGTTCTTTCAAATCCCTTCATCGTTCATTCCTTATTCCTGTTTGGCTCAGTTTTTATTAGGTGTAAGCTAAAATGCAAATTTTGGGGGGATAATTAGAATAGCACAATGAAATACAAACCACTTGTTTTTTTTACAACAGAGTGGTGAATTTCAATAAATTAAAGTCACTAATGCCTGTACTGATGGTCTCCAAGTTGCCAGCATTTCAAGAACAATAAGGAGCAAGGATCGGTGCTACTAAATGCTAATTCATGCTCTGCTGCTGAAATTTCTTCCAGTATTCCTTCATGGTGTGTGGGGAAAGACAATGCATAACACTGACTTTGATACTCACATTCTGTTAACTTTTTTGCCTCAGCACTACAGCACCCTGGTAGCTCTGTTCATATACGTTTCTCCTAGCAGTGTGAGCAAGGTAAAAAATAATAATAATAATAATAATAAAATACAATAAAGCTAAGTACTGCACTACCTTCTAAAGTGCCCTGTGGCAAGCTACCAGAGTGAAAACATGTTTGCACCTGGAGATATTCAATTTTTACTCTTGTTTTGTCTTGTTTTGTTTTACATTATGTCAGTGCTCTGAAAAGACAGTGCTGGTGTGGTCTGTGCTGTTGGTTGGTTTGTGCTAGAGGCCATGCCAGCAGTGCAGATTGTTGCCACTGCCACTCTTATAGCAGCAGCCAGAGCTCCCAGGAGATCCTGAGATCTGCAAAGCCATCGTTTCCTCCAGCAGGGAGGTGGGGATAGTGTGAAACCTTTGGTTTCTCTGGTTGATGGGCAGATGAAGGGATCAGAGCAGTGAATTCAGGACATCAACTCTCCTGGCTGCATTGGCAGCCACATTTTTTTAGACAAGGTGTTTATGTTGCACAGCTGCCAGACATTCTGGCATGTCTCTGGGTGTAGCTTTCAGTAACTGCTATCAAACTTGCTGAGCTCTGATCAACACCTGCTTGACGTCTGGATTTATACCACAATCTGTCGTATGGCTGTGCTTCTCCTGTCCCCACCTTTCCCTGGCTTGTCAGAAGAGCCCTTGCACAGCATGGTACTCCTGTGTGTGACTGAATCCTGCCTCCTCTACACTAGGAGGAAAAGAAATTCACCCAGTCAGACAAACCAGTGTCATGATACAGAACAAAGTAAAAAGGTTGAGGACTTGCATTTGCTTGACACGGGGATGATGGGTGCTAGCAGTAGAGCAGGGTCTCTCCCCAGTGGGCTCCAGCATTCTGCTGCCAAAACAGTTTGATCTCCAGCTCCTGGGAGCCAGAAGAAGCCTTGCTGCAGTTGTCATGTGTGAGAATGGTGATGTGAAAACAGCCCAGGGGCTCAGGGCAGGGATAGCACATTTTGCACAAGCTTCTATAAGACTATTCCACACAGCAAGCCAGAGTGATGTCTGCTGGGCTCTTGCCCCCAGACTTGGCAGCCTCAACTCTTTCTGCCAGTCATTATGGACATTAATGCACCTTTTTCTATCATCATCTGATGCGGGAGCCCTCTAAGCCATGCTGACGCATACAGCTAGCTCCAATGACAGATCTCCCGATAGCGCGTTGCTGCAAGTGAGCAGGTGCTGCTTAAAGCCAAGGACACATAAAAGCAAAGAAAGTTTATCCTTTCAGAAGCCCTCTCATTAATCATCTTCAAATGCCATACTGACCCGATGTATTTCTCTCCATTAACAAGCTTATACAAGCAGGCTTGTTTGACTATATCTGGTGGTGAGTAAAAGTCAGTAGGAACTCACTGCAGAGTGTTTAATTTTTTAAATTTTCTCCTTTCCAAGAGTGTTGAAAGGTCCCATTTGCCTGTAACACTGCCTGCATTGTTCACCCTTCAGAAAATCCTATGTCTCTCAGCCCTCAGAGAGATTGTTTTGTTTCTCCCCCCCGTGTCCCTGCCCTCAGTTGCATTCTGTGGTCACCTGTGACGGCGGATGGCAAACAGCAGCCTAAGCTCCCATGCCTTCCTTTCTTACCTCTACAAAGTAACTTGTCACAGCCATGAGAAAGGTTTCTATTTAAAAACAAAGAGCTGTGACCACAGAACTGTGACTAATATTGGAATTTAGCAAGAAGTCAGCTCTTGTTTCAAGAGGTTGTGTTGCAAGTTTGGGAACATTTGCTACTAAGCTCTTGATGAATGACTCCAGGAAGAGAGAGTTAGTTTTTCTTATTTCTTCTTCTCTTTCAGTGTTCATTTTGCACAGATGATAATGAGGAGTGTCAGGCAAGCATGTAGCAAACTGTTTTCTCTCTCTTGACAAAGCGAAGCTATCATTATGTCAGTCTGACACTGAGAACTCACTGGACTTGGACAATAAAGAGATTTACAGAGAGAAGTACTAAAAAAAAGCAACGAAGAAGAGAAGAGAAGAGAAGAGAAGAGAAGAGAAGAGAAGAGAAGAGAAGAGAAGAGAAGAGAAGAGAAGAGAAGAGAAGAGAAGAGAAGAGAAGAGAAGAGAAGAGAAGAGAAGAGAAGAGAAGAGAAGAGAAGAGAAGAGAAGAGAAGAGAAGAGAAGAGAAGAGAAGAGAAGAGAAGAGAAGAAAAGAAAAGAAAAGAAAAGAAAAGAAAAGAAAAGAAAAGAAAAGAAAAGAAAAGAAAAGAAAAGAAAAGAAAAGAAAAGAAAAGAAAAGAAAAGAAAAGAAAAGAAAAGAAAAGAAAAGAAAAGAAAAGAAAAGAGTAAACATTATAAATCACTTCACACTCTCAGGACTGAATATTTCAGAGTATCTCATGTATGTCTACTTTTTATACTCATGCATTCATTTTCTTCTCCCATCACCAAGAACTGTTTCACTCATGTTGAAACATAATTTCAACAAATTTCCTTCCTTCCTTCCTTCCTTCCTTCCTTCCTTCCTTCCTTCCTTCCTTCCTTCCTTCCTTCCTTCCTTCCTTCCTTCCTTCCTTCCTTCCTTCCTTCCTTCCTTCCTTCCTTCCTTCCTTCCTTCCTTCCTTCCTTCCTTCCTTCCTTCCTTCCTTCCTTCCTTCCTTCCTTCCTTCCTTCCTTCCTTCCTTCCTTCCTTCCTTCCTTCCTTCCTTCCTTCCTTCCTTCCTTCCTTCCTTCCTTCCTTCCTTCCTTCCTTCCTTCCTTCCTTCCTTCCTTCCTTCCTTCCTTCCCTCCCTCCTTCCTTCCTTCCTTCCTTCCTTCCTGTCTTTTTTTCTGTCCTTCTGTCTGTCTTTCTGTCTTTCATAAATATTAATTAAATTGAGTTTGATGTTAGTTTGCATCCCACTAAAATTTTTCTTTTTTCTCTCTCCTAGTATGAAGTCTTCTGTTGTATCTTTATTCTGGGAACAAATGGGAAGGTGTGTGCAATGTTATTTCAGTTGTCCAAATTTTGTTTAACAGTTCATGCAATGAATGTTACAGCTTCAGAAGGCAAAAATTATAATGCAGTCCTTTTCTTGATGCCCTGGCTCTGGGCTGTTCATCTACCTCTATAAGAAGTTTTTTCCCTGTGGGAAAGCCGTGTCTGTCCATCCTTCCCTCTGCCCTGCAGCATCATCACTGCTGGGTGGAAAGAATCTATGCATCTCATCTGCCCTCCTGCTCTTTCACAAACTGTTTCAGCTACCCCGTATTTGCTCTGTTTCGGTTACAGATATGCTGATTCCCTGGAAATTGTGTTGAAGGCATCAAGCTACTCTGGGAGATCAGTTTTCTTCTGTGTTCAAAGCCTTCTGCTCTAATCTTGTTAATGGTGACAGACGTTCTGCTTCAAGGAAGCCCAGTGTCCACACCTCAGTTGCTAATCATGAAAGAGGATCTTGTACAAGAATTTACCAAATTAACACTTATTTCATCAGGCTCACAATTCCCAGATTGAATTCACTGGAACTGTGGTTTCAGCATTAGGATGAAATAAAAAATATGCAGCCTGCAGTGAGTCTCAGAATGGACTTAGCAGAAAGTGCAGCTGATTGTTTCACCACTTCCACCATCCATCTCAGTGTTTATTATTGTAGCAGACTGCTCAAAGCACTGCAGTTCCTTCAGAGACAGAAACTGGCACAGCCCCAGCTGCACTAAGGTGCCCAGTGAACTGCTGTCCCCACGTCAAAAGATGGCCAGCACTGGGCCATGTTCCGCAGACAGAGAGAGACTAGCATCACAGAGCTAGCCCAGGGCACAAGAGATGTGCACATTCTCTTTTCAAGTAGATTTGCTCAACCTATTACCATTTATCCTTGATGAAGTCTGTAACTGTAGCTCAGCCATGCTAATCCACCATTCCACTCCTTTCCTTCTAAAGAGAAGCAGCTCTTCTCATTACAGAGCTATGAGCGTTTGCTCCAGAGATGGTCTGACTCTTACTTTATATTCCTCTTTGTAATAGGAGTAGCTCTAGTCATCCTCTATCTGATATACAACACATTAAAATGCCATTAAATTAATAAATGTTAATTAATCTTCTAATATTCTTATAAAACATCATTCAATCTAACTTACTTCATACCTTGAATATTTAGAACGGCTGAGGAGGGATGACATCATAAGCTCCAAATCTGCCCTGTTTTGCTGTAAGCATCTCTTGCATTCGTTGGTCTATTCACTTTGCCATAACAAAGATGTCACACTTGTACCCGAACCAGAAAGTGATTCTGGAAGATTTCTAAGTGCCGAAACTGCCCCTTGCTGATGCATAAACTATTGCTGACAAAGGAAGACCTATTCCCATGAGTCCTAATGCCATGAGTTTGAAGATACAGTAGAGGAGAATATTTATCTGGACCACCTATTTCCTCAGAAAGCATGTCTAAGTGGAATTGGCACTAGTTGTGGATACACGCAAAGAAAGATGATCATATCTATGTCCTTAGGACATATTTAAGTTGTTGGCTATGTGCCATAGACTTTTGGCTTGGAAAAGCTCCAAATCAAAAATAAATTTAAATATGTTAGAATGAGTTAAATGATTGATGATTTCCTAAGAGCCACAGCACATCCTCCTCCTGAGCTCATCTTTTACTCATTTTGTGTAGCTGAGCTACTGTGGACTTCTCTGGCCTTGCACCTGATCAGCTGGTACAGAGAGGAGATTGGAAGCACGCTCAGCACTTCTCAAGTTATGTGCTTGACCTAAGTTCTACTGAAGCCAGTTAAAGACTGCAGAGCTCTATTAGGGGGTTTTGAGAAAAGTCCTATGCAATCAGAATAAAGCATGGGACTTGCTGAGCTAAAGGCTGTATGTAAGAATGTTAGTTAGTACTTGTAATATAATGCCTGTTGCTGATGCAAGTCATTATTTAAAGACATACAGCCGTGTGGAATGAGCATTTCACTTAACAGCTAAGTATTCACATATAAAAGCTCTTGAACTGCTCCAATGCAAAAACTTTTATGCAATGCAAAAAATCATAGTAGACTTCCTTTTGTTAAAATTTCAAGTTATATGAGTAAAATATGGCCTCTTTCCAAGGCTGCAGAAAGCTGCAAAATCAATTGCTTGCTATACTGTACACATTCTCATTTGAACGAAAGTGGTGAGCCAGTGAAACACCTACTTGCAGGCATACTGTACATTTTGGAAGCCAAAGTGCAGGTGCCTTGCTCTGAAACAATCTGTTACATCACAACATATCAGTGGATTTTGCAAGGCAGCAGCCACCAAGAAAGGGCATGATGCCATGTCAAGCAGCCAGAACCAGAGCAGAACAGTCCACTGCTGTTTGGGGTTGCCAATAATGAGCAGTCATGTTTTAAACATCACAGAAGTGCTTAAAGCACAATCATTTTTCTGTTGCTCCTAAAAACTGTAGTGCAAACTTCTTTTGTGTTATTGACATGATGTTAAGGGCTGTTGCCACAGCTATGGCTTACATTTCTTTTCAGGTCATAGATCTGCTGATGTGATGCCAATAAATCATTTTTTGACACTGCAAATGGACATTTTTTACATTTATATCTGGAAAATGCACCACATTTGGTAACATTCACACCAAGGAAATTTCTCATTGGTCTCAATCCTGGAAGTACATTTCCCTATCTAAGAGCAGCACTCAGTACTTACCCTCACTAAACACCTGTATCCCTGAAGGAAGTGATTTACACCTCCTTTCCCCAGGAGTACATACGTCTGTCTCCCCAAAATATTTCTTCTGCTACTATCTACACAAGCCTAGACAGTGATTTATTTGGGTCATAGAAATAACTCATTAAGATCCTAATGTGATTTTTCTATGAAGCCATGAAATCTGATTTCTTTTCCTGTCACCATGTCCAACTGATTGACTGTGCTTTCTGTCTCTGTGATTTACACTGTACCTAATTGTAGCATGAACAGGTTAGCTCCTCAGAAATAACTAACAGGTGTACAATTATGTGCACTCACATTATCCCCATCCGCGAGATTTCACACTACATATCCAAATGCAGCAGATTATTTTTCTTTCATGGCAAATGGTTGAAAACTAACTCAAGGTTGAGTGTGCTCTGCTTGAAATCAACCTGCAGGCATGAAACTTCATCATGGTCTTAAGTCAATGTTTGTTTCATACCAAAAAGTACTGTAGAAAGTCGTCGGTCAGGTGACTTCATTAATTGTGTACAACAGAATGTGTATTTTATGAACAGATCATGATCTATACAATTATCTGGCAGGTATGAGATGTGAGAATCACCAATGACTTTCTATGGAGCTTTTGGTATGCTTTAGCTGGACTTATCATGCATGTCTCGTTACTGTCACGACATTTGCAGTATCATGATTAAAAGACAATAAATTTGCTGGCATTTTTGTTTTGAAAAAATTATCTTATAAAACATTTTAATTCTGTAGTTGATTTTCAGTTGCTGATCTTGTTACTCAAAATATTCATACACTATATGTAGAATAGTACACTCAAATTAGAGTCTTACGCTTACTTTTCCATTTTTAAAGTCATCTCTCTAAATTGTACCAGTCTCTGATTTCTCAAACATCTTGTCTGTGCAGAACTGTGTATCTGCCTGCATTCAATGACTGAATAACAAAGGCAGTTTGGTCTCAGAGTTGAGGTGAATGTGAAGATGTGACTGGATTGCTAGCCGTTTTAGAGCAAGTTTTAATTGTATTTTCCCCACTGTTTTAGATCTTCAGCTCTGTCTTTTCTGTTTGAAAACCTGCTGACTCACCTATTTTGCTTTATACTGAACACTGCCTTGAACAGAAACTAGAAGTCTTCTTGCTATCCTGTATGTTCCTCAAATATTTTAATACCGTACTTACTGCATCTTCATTGAGCTTAAGATTTCTGTGTGCTTTATCCTATTACTGAAGACAATTTTGTCTAGTGGAAGAGCTCCCTGGCTGTTGAGACAGTAGTCCTACCAGATTTGTACACCATCGGCTCTGAGCATGGAACTGTCCCTGTTTTCAGTTCTTTCAGTCTTTCATCAAGACCCCATCATCACTGGCCCATGCTGTTATGAAGCTGATCATAGTAAAAAGTTGTGCTTGACAAAAAGAAAAGATATCCTCTGGCCAGTTTATCTTCAGACACTATTTGGATTCATGTTATTAGTAGTAGTTCTTAATAAATGAAGTTCCAAGTGGCTTTAACTAAGAGAAAGAAGTTTTCAGAGTAGCGTGCAGAGGATGAAAGAGATGTTAAGGAAATGCATTCAACTGGGTCTTCATTTGTTCGCAGTGAGATCAACCAGCATTTATAGAATGACTTGAGTATGAGATGAACCACAAGATGGACAAAACAGAATAAATTGCACAACAGAAATTATTTCAGAAATTAGGGAGACTGAAGGCAAACACCTCTGTTTCCAAAAGCAAGAATTCTGTGCCATTCTCCTTCATAGATTCTGAGGTTGGTGTACATACTGAATACATAACTTCAGCACGTTTGGTTCCTCAGGCTCCATAACAATCAGAGGAGCAAAAATACTGCAGGGTCTTCAAAAGCAAGCTGAAAATGCATGCTGCCCTCCAGAGGTCTTTTCCTGGTTTTGTTCAGCAGTAACTGACAGTAATAGTCAGTGCAAAAAGGCCAAATGCATGCCATGTCTGTTCAGTATTTTGCTCCTCATTATGAAAATATTTTCAAGCAAGTTGCTATCATGCTCCTGGCAGTGAGTTGCCCCCTTTAACCTTTGCAGATCCGCTCTAAAAAAACAAATAAACAAAATTGCTGAGCTACCTTCTTTCCAGGGGTAGAGTGAGGGGCGGGCAGTACCTCACACCAAGCAGAGCAGGGCTCCTAGGATAAGAAGCCTTCCAGTCAGGTGACAAGGAGATATCCAAGCCATCCAGGCTGGATGAGACAAGGAAGCCACACCAGAAAGGACATGTTAAAAGGCATCTGCAAAATTACTACAGGGAAATGACCTAGTATTTCTTTCAGTTAAGGAACTTTGGTCTCCGTATAACTTCTTGGCTTTTTTAAGACAGTGAGAGATCAGTCTGTGCATCATCAAGCATTCTTTCTCCTTGCTGTCTTAAGCTGCAATCCAAAGCTGAAAGCACAGTCTTCAACACAAACTTCACAAGCACAAACTTCAACAAGTTTGCATGTCGAAGCAAGGAAGAGATTAATTGTCCTGTTATTATGCTGTTATTCTCAGCAGTCTCTTCAGTTTTCAGGCAAGGACATGAATATGAAGCATGGGGATTCAACTGACTTTCAGCCAGCTGTAGTAAGACAGGATATTTTCATCTCTCCTAAGAACAAGTTCTCTTAGAGAACTGTAACTTTTAAACATAACTTGTGAGAAACATTTGGAACATCTCGCATTATACAAGGACTTGCATTGTGCAGTGTTAAACTATGGGACATCTAGCACTGCGGAAAGACTGTCTGGTCAGGGTCCTCAATGCCAAGAGTTGAAGGTACTAAAAAATATCCACTGCAGCCACATGGATCAATGAATGTATTCACCCAAGTGTAGACAAATATGGGTAGAAAACATAGAAGCTTTATGCAGCTGATTGTCCCATATGCATCTACAAAGAAAGAATACACTTGGAGGAAGCTTTATTTCTGAAAATAACCATTTTAAAGAACTATATGTTGTAAATGGTTTCAGAACCTGGATAAAGGATGCTAAATAACATATGGTAGTATATACATTTGTAGAGAGCTACATTCAAAAAAAAAAAATAATAATAAAATTCTGTTTTAATCTGTTTTCAGGCTGATAGTTCAGAAAATTGAGGAAAGATGAAATATTTATGTTAAATGGAAGACTGAAAAGCAAATCTTCTTACTGTGGGGAGATCCTGATTAAGACTACCAAAGGGTGACAGGGATTTAAGGTACCTTAAATAGTTGTTTAGAAATTAATGGAAGGCAGAGAAATGTCTGCCAACAAAGCAAAAGTATGAGGAAAGGTACTCAGGCTGGTGTGCAGGTTTATCAAGGTGGACAGTATTTGGAGGGCTACATGCACAATGATAAAATCTGCTAACAACCAGCAGATTGTTAGCAAACTTTAGTGGATCACAGAGCTCTGCAAGAGGTTACCAATGCCAGCTGCATATGTACTGACAGTGAATGTGGGATCAAGAAAGAGAGCACAGCTGTGAACTAACACGATTTACACCTCCAGAGGCAGGACGATAGAGCAGTTGTCTTTTTCATCCCTTGCAAACCCATCTTCTATGGTTGTGTAATTCTGTCAGAGGAAATCCTCACTGTAGAAACAGGGTACACTGCAAACTGGAGAAAGAAGGACTGTTAGCCTGGAATAAAATGAACCATATGTTAAGTTAAACTTAGGCAAGTCTATCTATCTGCACAAGGAACACTAATGTTTACTCTTAAATAAGATTACAGGCATTATAGAGTGAGCAGGAAATTCTGGTCTCTACAGTAATAAGGTTTCAGGAGAGTCTGAATGGGTTATACTTGCTAATGTTAGATTAGAAGTGGTAACATCTGTTGTACTACAGGAATGAAGTACCCGAGTTTATAAGACTTGCAATGGTGTTTCTGTGGAGGAGAAGAGGGCCCTAAGAATGGAGGAGTTATTACAGCTCTCAGTGGGGCACAGCACTATGAAAAATAGGCCCAGCTGTCATATTCTACTGCCAGAGGAGATTTCTGGCTTTCTTCAGAGAAATAAAAGGAATGGAGAGATATGCATTGTCCTACCGTAGCTGTGGTACTTGCATTAAAGAACTGGATGAGATGAGCAAATATTCCCATTAAAGAAGAAATACTGGGAGAGATAGGAGACAAATATTTTTCTTTTTTTCTTTTTTTTTTTTTTTCTTCCACCACTGATTACTTTGGAAACAGTATTTCCTTAAATTTCCTTTTGGGTAGTTCTCTGTATCCAAAGAGTTTAATAAATAACGAAGTGAGTAGTCTGTATGGATATGGAAGGTCCACAGTAGTCATTCTTTGGTCTGATAAGTAAATGCTAAATAAGCTCAAGTGGAGATCTTACTTTCTTTTCTGCAGAAGAAGAACATGCTGCTGAACTGAAATGAAAAGCTGGTATCACAAAGCCAGACACATGGGAGGGTGGTGGCAGGTAAGGTACATCACAAACTGAAGGACTGTCACAGAATCATGGAATCACAGAACCGTGAGTTGGAGGGACTGCTGGAGATCACCTAGTCCAGATCATCTAGTCTTGAGCACCTCCAGAGAAGGAAACTCCACAACCTCTCTGCCAGTCTGTTCCAGTGGAGTGTTTCCTCATGTTCATATGGAGCTTCATGTGTTCCTCTTCATGCCCATTGCCCCCTGTCCTGTCACTGGGCACCACCAAGAACATGGCCCTATCCACTTGACACTTGCCCTTTAGATCTTTACAAATGTTGATAAGATCCACACTCAGCTTTCCCTTCTCTAGGCTGAACAGTCCCAGGTCTCTCAGCCTTTTCTCCTAAAGGAGATGCTCCAGGTCCAAATTATCCCTGCAGCCCTCTATGGTGGAACTGCAGTGTGTTATATGAAGGAAGGCCATCTACAAATACCTGTCCCAAAAGATAAGAAAAAAAGGAGGGAAAGGATTTATAGTTGTGAAAGAAGCTGTATGTGTTGTTGTATCTTATAGCTCTGCTGTTATAGCTGGATAGTTTTCAGGACCCAGCTAGCCCAGAATTGCCTATAATAGGCAGCAGCCTGCAGGGTGTATATATCACAGGTCAATTTTAGTGAACAAATCCTACTGGACTTTAGTCAGGGAACTACATAATGCTGTGGATAAATGTCCAGGACTGTGATCAGTATTAATTTTGCTCCTGGAACTGAGCCTTTAAGGGCAGGAACTCTGAGCTGCTGCAGGGTTGGCTGAGTGTGAATAGGTACTTCCAGGGCTATTTCCTCTAAAGCTGTGGTTGGGGATCTCACAGAGGGAGGCTGTGGGCTCCTTGCATCTCCTGCTTGAACAGCTTCTCCTTTCAATTCCAATTCCTTCTTCCCAATTCCACAAATTGCCAATCAATAAGGGGTCACCTAGATAAAGTAACCACCGCAAGGCACTCAAGATGCTTTGGAGTAGGCTTCACTTTACTGCAACTGTTTCCATGGTGGGGAACCCTTTCAGGCCAGGTGTATTTATCAAATTCACTCTCTTTAAATTTATTCTGGTATAGACTTTCGACTCATTCTAAATACAAAAAGGAGATCCAAAAAAAGCAACAAGTATTATTTTCTTAGGCAGAAAAAGATATGAAAAAAGTCCTGGTTTCTGAAGAAAAGAAAGCCTAGATGTAAGACAGTTAGTAAAATATCCTGTCACAAGTAAGAAGGCAGATATGTGAATACATCCAAGGAAATGGAAATGAGCTGAGTAGAGACTGGCAATCAGTACAGTCATCCATATTTGAACTTCTCTCCCTCTGCATAGCTTAGCTCTTGCACACGTATTTTGAACTTTAACACATCTCCTACTAGCAGCTTGCTGAACAGCCTTTCTCAAGAGTAAACAGAAAACATCTTCAGGTTTTTTTGTAGTTAAAAAAGACTGTCAGATCAATAAGAAGTGCAGAATTGTAAGATGTCCTAGATGGAGAGAAGATGAAATGATGGATGGTTTGCCAGACAGAGGTCCTTAGCCTAGAAAATAGCCCAGACATGGCTTTGTCTCTGATAAAACACGAGTGTAGGAGCTTATAGAATAGTCCTATTTGTACAAGATGGTGTCACTCTAAGGAGACAGAATTGTCTGATAGTCAAGATCAAGCAAATAAGCCCAATGTTTGTAGTTGGTCTTATCACACCTTCTTCTGTGCTGTAATGAAAATCAGTGAGTCTTGGGGTACTGCAGAAATGAATGATAAATGCAATTCCAAGCCCACTGTAAGGACCAAGGACACACACCACACACCATGTAAGCATTCATGCTGGAAAGTACAAGTTCCTTCTGAGGCAAGACTCTAGCCCAAGCTTCAGAGCTCACCCATATTTAAAGAATGAGCATGGAAAAGGACATGTTCCTCCAACTTTTGGGTGGACAAAGTACATGGAGACCCTAACTTACACAGTCCTGGATTTCAAGCAGATCTTCCTGAAGGCCTATTGACCTTTCCTTGGAAGGCTCATATCTATTCATATGTAGTTTAGGAATGGGATTGCAAGGGCCTAAGCTTTATGCCTGGGCATGAGGAATGAGAAGCACTACATGGACATGCTGTGGTGTTAGCTACAGGCAGTAAATTTGTACAGGAAACTTGTGGGATGCAGGAGTCTGCAGATTTGATGTAAGTCACAAGTGCCACTTTCTTCTTTCAGTATGGATGTAACTCTATTTATTAACCTATCTGTCGGTAAAATACAGCTCACCTATATATGTGGGAGTAATAAGACTCCACTAAGTGATGCTTGCAAAGTGCTTTGCATTTCTTGAAAGGAACGTGTTGTACAAACACAAAATATTTCAATCAAACTCTATGTAAAAGTTGCATTTAAAAATGGTGTATAAAGGGGTAACAAATGATTAACAGATGTTACAGATATGTTACAGAGATTAATGGGTCCTAGATGCTTATAAACTATCTACTGAGTTGTTGAACTCTTGAAGCGTCTAGAAAAGTAGATTAACCATGGATTAAAGTATCAATCACACATAGAACTCATTTGCAGACTAAGTAAAAAATGTGAATATGGCTTTCATGGAGTGTCATTCATTGGGAAAGAGCAGCATTGACTCAAGCCCATCATTTCACTGTTACAAACAAGATGCAGAAAGAGAAAAGCATTACTCTCGTTTTTAAAAAGATTCATTTTGTTGATACCATTCATATAATGGAAACTACACATTTGAAATGCTTATTCTCTTACTCTGAGAGAAAATTAAACCTCCCAGTGCCTATGGATTAGGTTCTTTGCAGTCTTTTTCCACATAGGTAATAAAGTAAGTTTGTTATGTATTTCTCCTCAGAAATTGATTCAGAACAAGAATAAGGTAGGTATAAAAATACAAAAACCTAAACCTCAAGTTATTCAATTCACCCAGGGATCTAACATTAATGAAACTAATAAATAATTAGTAGTAGCAAAAGCAGCCTTTGTATCCAATTATTACATTTACTGCCAGTCCTCATTTGCAGTGCTGCTGCAGTTCAAAAACTTCCTTGAAAACTTCCAACTTTTTTATGGTTTATAAGTAGACTCATGAGAATTGCTACTGCAACATCATAACTTATCTAGCACTCAGATTATTGTTCCCATCCTCTGCCTTTAAAAATATATATATATATATCTACATTTTTCAGAAATACTGCTAGGTGTTTAATGTCACTTAGTAGCTATTGTATTAAACTGTGAAAATGATCCTATTCTTGCCTAACTCTGGTGCAAATCCAGAGTAACTACGGGTAGTTAATCTGTGACACAACAATGTCCATGTGGTCCGACTTTCCTCTGACTAACCACCTAAGTTCCCTCTTCTGTCTGGTTCAGTTCACATTGGAGTGAGCTGTTTCTATCAATCATCATTACCACTGTAATCATCCCACTGGAATACCCTCAGTCTGTGCTTTAAATTGTCTGCCACCTTGGCTGGTCCTGTGAGCTCATGGACAGAACTCTCTGATACCTTCTCCTACATGCCAGTGTACACAGCGTTTCGGAGCTCTTTTATTAGACATCAAGCCTCTTAAACATGGAATGAAAGTAATTCCCACTGCTTGTGTTTCAGTAGTAAAACCACGGGGGTTTGAGATAGAAGTGAAGGATTACAGGAGTGTGGCCTCTGTTCAACAAGCCACACCAGCCAGCAGCTGTCCCCCAGCATTCCCCATTGTGGCACTCTGTTCTCCTGTTCACAGCATGTCCAACACCTCTCAGTGACAATAGCTGTCAAATAATGGCCTTTGTATTGCCTGCATAACTAGCATAACCCAGCATAACTAGCTCCATCAATTTTATCTCCAATTTAAATCCATAAACTGTCATGTTTTCTTATGTAATAAACCCCACTGCCAAATAGTGAAGAACAAGGAATCTGAGGACAGTGCTGCAGGAGCATTAGCTGCAGCAAGGCACAGATGTTCCGAGATGGAGTGATGAGCACAGCCCTGCTTGGGTCAGCAATCCTGTCCATGACAGAGGATAGGAACTAGATGATCTCTGCGGTGCCTTCTAACCTAAGCCATTCTATGATTCTATGATAATAATCATGGAAAATGTGCTCATGGCTTCTTTTTTTTAAAAAAAAAATTATTGTTTTCTAACAACATGAGACTGCATTTTCTTTGCAAAGTCAGCTCCTACATATGTCTTTTCTGCTCCCTGCCTGTAATTTACCTCCCTTTACATATGCATTTTATTTCATACTTTCATTAATTGAGGTCTTCCCCCCTTCCCCATCCAGTGCCTTGTGTATCAGAAGTAACAAAAGAAACTGTATCAAATCAATAAATTCCTAGCTGAGAGGCCAGCTCCATCTAAGCCCTTAGACCCACTGGGCATTGGCTTGCTGAGTGTAACCTGAAATCTTAAAACACTTTCTAGACGAACATTAAGGTACAAATGAGGGCTGGTTTGTCTCTCAAGTCAACACTTAAAATGAAAAAGCTGATGATGTTTTCATTGAGGTGGAAAGAGTGACAGACGGCCTCTTGACAGAGGATTACCAGGAGAGAGAAAACAGAGCTAAAGTTCTGTTTTCACTTTCCAGCTTCAGAATGAAGGAGGGAGGTCGGGGGGCTGGGGAAGAGGTTAGGAGTGGGGAACTGCATTTTTTCCTTGTGTTTTTTTTTGTTGGGCTCAGTTACATATATATCACCATGGCTAAATTAAAAGGCCTGTATTCTGCTGATGGATGGGCAGTAGATTTTGCACAGAACCACAGGAACTCTCAGGATAACATTGGCAATACCTGTGCCGAAGGGAAATTGACTGCGTAAGCTGACTGTTAAGCTTCCCTTCCAGCAACAGACTGGGATTCAGTCCATGCAAGTTCCTTCTGTACTCGTCTTTCTGCAGCAAAATATATCAAAAGTCTTTCAGGGCTCAGTCCTCAACAAGGTACTTAAAGTCTGGGAAGCTGAAATTCACACCAAAATCCCCAGAAAAAGGCTGGAAATAGGAAAAGCAACTCACACATCACAAAAGAACAGCAGAGTACTTTCCTTGCTCAAGAGGAGAACCACAAAATAGAATAATGTATGCTGGAGCTTCTGGATTGTGGAAGGGTAGTTGATCCATGCCTGGCTAGGACAAAGTGATTACAAACAACTCAGTCTGCAGCCCCTGCCCACTCACTTCCAGGTCATAGATAGCCCCCAAGACAAGCCCCAGTTTTTAAGGGAAGAGCTGAGCTCTACCCAGCCCAGCGAGCACCTCAGGTTCTCTCACATAGGCTGCGACAGTGCTGCATCCTGCATATGTGCTGTAGTGCAACCAACCTGGATAGGTCCATCCAAGGCAAAGGGAGTACATGTGAGCAGTGACAGCAAATTTCCTTCATTACAGCATTGTTAAATGAAAACAAGATGAAATTTTTAAGCTTAGCATGTTTCTTCTAGTAACCCATTCTTGTCATGATGGATACCCACTTATCTGTTCCTGGGACAGGCTAGAAATTCTAATATCTTGCTTTCATAATGTTGAGGCCACATCTCAGTATCAAGCTATGCACTTCTGTCATTCAAGTTGTCTGTATTTCTCTCACTCTGAGGTATTAAATTATTCCCAACAGTGCAGATATCTGACCCCACCATTTACAGAAGGAACAACTTTATTATGTCTGATGATGAGGAAAGTTGGAAATAGATGATCTTGAAGGTCCCTTCCAACCTAAGACATTCTGTGATTCTGTACTAACAGTTCTGGACTCTGAACTACTCTGAGGGAGTAAAGGGGACCTGGAAGACAAGAAAGGCATTCTGCTCACTTCTGCCCTCTGCTAGTTTTGGCTGTATACCTCTGGAGAGCAGTAGCAGGGGTGCTCTTCAATGCTTGTCCAGACAAGATTTCTGTTGTCAAAAGAAATAGTGATTTTAAATCTGTGAAAATGAACTCTCAGGTTAGGCACCCTGCAATTCTGCCATGTCCTGAAAAAATAATAAGACTACTCTTCATGTCTGACAAATCTTGGCCAGATTCATTTCAGCAATCTCCTGGCCAGGGTAAACACTGCAAAAACCCCACCACACACAGGTTCCAGCAACATCTTGCCTTCACCACACACATACTTACGCAAAAGTGAAAGAAAATAAAAGGGGGGGGGGGAAGGAGAAAAGGGAAAATAAACAAAATTATAGATTATTGAATCACACAAGCAGGGCATGTGAACCCAGGTGGAAACATTTAGCATGCTATAAAATACGTTTTCCTTTTAAGAAATAAAATGTACACTGAAGTAGAGACACTTCCACAGCAAGTGAGAGCCTGGACCGGAAGGCTCAAAGTGCTACGAAGCAGTGTATTTTTTCTGCACTTCTTGGCACCAGAAACTGTTGCATATGTTGCTGCTTTCCTATTAAAACTCAGATGGAAGTTAGATAGATATCAATAAGTAGCAAAATGGAATACGAGAATAGTCATCTGTTTACTGAAGAGGGTAATATAGGTAAAGCAGAACAAGGAGTGACATGATCCATAAGGAGTGATGTGACTAGTCTGATGTGGACAAAAAGTCCGTGGGGCTGAGGGTAGGAGAGCACCAGGGCTGACTCTAAGAGCCAAATGGGTGCAGGGTAGGGAAAAGCGTACCTGCCTTGGTTTCAGCTAGGAAAACTTGTTTTCTCTTCACAGTGTCTTTTACAATGCTATTTTATTTTAAATAGAAAAAACGGTGCTGATAACACACCAGTGTCTCAGCTGTTGCTGAACAGTGTTGCACAGAGCCAAGGATATTTCAGTTTTCAGGTTCTTGTACTGTCCTCCCAGCGAGGGACAGGGGGGTCACAAACTGGGAGGGGACAGAATCTAAACTGATCGAAGGGATGCCCCATATAGGAAAACTATAAAACTGAGGGGAGTGGGCTAAGGGAGCTGAGGGTGGGCAGACATTGCTCAGGGACTAATTGCTGACTGGGTAACAGTCAGCAAGTGGTGAGCAATTGTATTGTGCATCACTTGTTTTGTATGTATGTGCATATGTGTACTATTATCATTAGCGTCATGTCTCTCTTATTTTCCCATTTCGTTAAATAATAGTAGTAGAACCTACAGATTCTACTTTAACTTTCCCCTGATTCTCTCCCCCTTTTGGAGGAAGGAGTGATGGAAGGGCTGTGTTGCACCGAGCTGGGTTAAACCACAACAGTACCACAATGGCAGAATTTGAAATACTATGGGATGAGATACAAAAACAGATGCTTGCACATCAAGAACAATGTGAGGGAAAAGCTTGCACATGAGAGGTTTTCAGCATGATACTGAAAGAGAGAAAATCATTCCTAAATCTCTCCTCCCCTGAGGAGAGGTGCACATCCAAGCCAAAGGAGGAACATGGGAAAATGAGTGGAAGAAAACGAGAAAAAATAGAGAAGATGGAAAAAGTAGGCTACTGGTTAATATATTTTGGAAAGAAAATCCAAAAACAGGTTAGAGAATATACATAAGATTCTTCTGCTTTTTTTTCCCCCACTTTGGATGCTTGGTAGCTGAAGTAGTTGTTCAGACAGGCTTCCTGAATTTCACTGGCTGTAGAGTTAGATGATTGGTCAAGTCAATTAAAAATACTACTGTGTGATCGTGTGAGGCTTAATTACTGCCAGGGCATCCAAAATTTTATTATTTTTTAAGGCAAAACTCAATCGATGGTTGTCAGAAAAGGAGACAAAAAAGAAAGACTAAAGCAGAAGGAGTAAGAAAAGTCAAAAACACAGAAGTGAATAACCACAGACAGTGTAAGGAAATGTACATGTATTTATATGGCAGTTTTTTTCTTTTTTTTTTATGTTTATTACTTTTTCTCCAGTAGAAAAAAAGAAACCTGAAGAACACTAGAGCCTAAGCTGATTATAGGAGGAGTGTCCTTGCCTGGCACAGACAGGAGCTGCATCATCCTGCCTGACCAACATCATGGCCTTCTATGATGGTGTAACTGCATCAGTGGACAAGGTAAGATCCACTGATATAATCTATCTGGATTCAGTACGGCCTCTAACATGGTCTCCTATAACATCCTCCTCTCCAAATTGGAAAGATATGGGTTTGATGATTGGACTGTTCAATGGATGAAAAACTGATTATAATATCATTCCCGGAGAGTGGCAGTCAGTAGGCCAGTGTCTGAATGGAGATCAGTGACAACTGGAGTTCCTCAAGGACCACTGCTTGAACTAATATTATTTACTATCTTCATCAATGATCTTGACAGAGGGATTGAGTTCACACTCAGCAAGTTTGCAGATGACACCAAACTGCGATGCTGTCGACATACCTGAGAATGCCAATCAGAGAGACCTAGGCAAGCTCAAGCAGTGGGCCCAGATGAACTCCTGTAGTCCAATAAAACCAAACACAAGATCTTGCACTTGGGTCTCAGCAACCCCTGTTATCAGTATAAAGTGGAGGATATGAGAATGGAGCACAGACCTGCCAAAAAAGACAGATGGATGGCAAACTGGACATGAGACAGCAGTGTGCCCTTGCAGGCTACAAAGACAGCCACATCCTGGGCTGCACCAAAATATGCGTGGCCAGCAGATCGAGGGTGGTGACCCTGCCTGTCTGCTCAGCACAGGTGAGACCTCACCTGAAATATTGCATCCAGATGTGGAGTCCTCAGTACAGGAAAGACATGAATCTGTTGGAGTGCATCCAGAGGAGGGCCACAGAAATGCTCCAAGGAATGGAACACCTCTCCTACAAGGACAGGTGAGAGAGCTGGGGCTGTTCAGCCTTGAGAAGGCTCCAGGAAGACCTGAGAGTGATCTTTCACTATCTAAATGGGAGCTGCAGAAAACAAGGTGACAGACTCTGTAGCAATCTGTAAAAATAGGGAGAGAGGAAATGGTTTCAAATGAAAGGAGGGAAATATAAACTGGACACAAGGAAGACTTTTTTTTAAATAAGGGTGGTGAGGCACTGGCACAGCTTGCCCAGAGATGTGATGGATGCCCCATCTGGGAGACTTTCAAGGTCAGGCTGGACTGGGCTTTGAGCAGCCTGATCTAGTTGTAGGCGTTCCTGTTTATTGCAGAGGAGTTGGACCAGATGAACTTTAAGAGTCCTTTCCAACACGAACAATTCTGTGATTCTATGAACATCTGAGGACGCTTCCTATTTCAGAGGTAAGTAATTGCCATAGGCAAAACTTTTTCCTGTGACAACTTGGGAATAATAAGTAGCATTACAACAGAGGCGTTTATAATGATGAGGATTCTCAATTGTCTTCTCTTTCTGATGATGTAAGCAATAAAAGTACACTTCACTGACTCAAGACAAGACTGGAAAACCTGCTTTTGACAATATCTGGGAGACAAATGCATCAATTTTAAAATGGTACACACAGTACCATGCAGTCTATGTATACAATACATGTAGCTTATATTCATCTTCCATAGGACGTACCATCAGAGGCACAGTAAAGATGTCTTTTCCTGTGCAAACCAATTATAATGAGCTGTTTTCTCCCAGTGGCTGAAGTGTCTACTTCCATCACCACTATAATTTACCATCTTCTATCTCACCTTACAAACAAACCTGCTAGGAAGTAGAACAAGGGAGCTTGAGATCATCTGCCTTAGTTTCTGAGAAACTCTTTCTTTGCATCTGTTTCTCAATACATTAGGTAAGGTGCTCCTTTCAGTAGTTTTAAAAACTTAAGTGGTAGATAACAGACTTGCTGTTTCCCTATAGCTCTACTCTTTTTATCTCATAATCTTCTTTATACTGGAACGTTCAGACCTAAACCAGGTGAGGCATTGCAGCTGGAAAAAGCATGTCCCCATGTCTCCCTTTCATCCATGATCTTCAGTATCCAGTTAGTAAACTGGTCCTAGGTCCTGAATGACCTCTCTGGAGATCCGTTTCAGAGTGCAGTTAGTCTGAAATGAAGAAGGCAAGAGGAAACCTACCAGCGATATAAGCAGAGTTACGTGGTAATAAGTTTCTAAAAGTCCTGAAAACTAGAGTAAACTGAAATCAGAAGATATGTGGGGTCCTAATATCCCCTAATGAGATATTGCTGTGGCTGTTGGCAGGTGCATGAGAAGGAAGTGTCTCTTGCAACCTCTTATTTGCATTTGTTAGCTTCTCTGGGCCCATATAGAATAGTACTAGAGGAAAGGCAAACACATAAATGCAGATAAGTGTTTGCTAAACATTCAGGAAGGGAGGAGGAAAAATGGAAACTGGCATGAAATCTAAAGTGGCATGAACTGTAGCTGCACTACTTCTGTGTTTGTTTGGGAACTGACGGCAGGCCCTAGGAAATACCTCTTCAGAAGTCCACTGTGGGGACATCTCTTCTTTCTTTTGCCTCTCTTGCTATGCGTTTTGTTTTGCCTAGGTGATGTGACATATTTCCTTCACACACTTCAGTATTCAAAGGAGCATAAGAGCCTGTGTAGCAAAGAAATACTTGCCCTTGTGCTGGGAATGACCATGGAGCAAACTTTGAACACAGAATCCACTTCTTAAAACAGTTCATTAACTATAACTTTCTAATGAGGAAAAAGACCTTTTCATCTGCAAGGAAAGGTCTGCAGCTGGATCTCAGACAGCAAACAGTCTACGTTGAGGCAAGCAGAAGGTGCTCAGCTTGCTTTGCTAGTGGTTGGTTGCTGAAAAACACATGTAACAGCCACAATGACAAGGGAGTAGTGGTAAGATCAGACAGGGTAAGGCTGGAACAGCATAATAACTCTGTAAGAACAGAGCTTCTCGATCTGCCCCATTTTAGAGGATTCACTCTACTACATGTTCTCTGCTCTGAAGCTTTATGTCTGCCAATGCTGCTGCTTCTGTTCAGCCTAGAAAAAAGTGAGAAGAATCCACTGCCCCATAACAGGTTTGATTTTTTTTATAAAGAGAATGAATTTCTCAGAGATCACACTGCATTCACTCATGGGCTGAGGCCAAACTGTAAGAGATTCAGCAAGACCAAGTGCCAGGACCTACGCTTTGGTCACAACAACCCCATGCAGTGCTACTGGTTTGGGGCAGAGTGGCTGGAAGACTGTGGTAGAGATGGGTCTGGGAATGTTCATTGTCAGCAAGCTGAAAATGAACCAGCAGTATGCCCAGGTGGCCCGGAAGGCTAATGGCATCCTGGCTTGTATCAGAAATAGCATTGCCAGCAGGAGTAGGGAGGCAATCATCCCCCTGTACTCAGCTCTGATGAGGCTGTACCTCAAGTACTGTGTTCACTTCTGGGTTCCTCACTCACCTAATGTGTCCAGAGAAAGGTAGTGAGGCTGTCAGGGGTCTGAAGCACAAGTTCTGTGAGAAACAGCTGAGGAACTGGGATTGTTTAGTCTGGAGGACTCTTAGGGGAGATGTTATTGCTCTCTATAACTACCTGAAAGGAGGTTGTAACAAGGTGAGAATCAGCATCTTCTCTCAGGTAAAAGTGATATGATGAGAGTTAATGGCCTCAAGTTTCACCAGAGAACGTTTAGATGGACATCAGGAAAAATTTATTCACAGATAGAGTGGTCAGGTGCTGCCCAGCAAGGTGGTAGAGTCACTGCCTCTGGAGATGTTCAAGAAATATTTGGATGTTGCACTGACTAACATGGTCATGAGCATGGTGGGAGCGGGCTGATGTTTGGACTAGATGACCCTTGTGGTCTTTTCTAATCCTGACGATTCAAAGATTCTGTGATACATGCTTAAGAAAAGAATAGTCATAGTAGAGTAGGCAAAAATTCTATCATTTAACCATGTTTTCTCTCTCACAAAGATCAATGTTAGAGGACTTTGAAAGCATAATAAACAAACAAGAAACAGTCCTACAGTGGTAATATCCAACATAATCTTCCATCTTCCAGATACCTGCAGCCTTCAGAGGCAGAGGTGGTATCTTCATGTAAGATGCTTCTTGGTAAGTCATATTCCACAAACGTGTCTAAATCCTCTTAAACACATATGCACGTAGCAAACAACCATTTGTGTTTATTTTTCTATGGATTAGAGAAATGTGTTATTTATGTTCGTTTTGTAACTCATCCTGTATTTGTCTTTGGAAAAGCTGGAGCAAGTTTTACTGTGGCTCATTTTTATGAACACAGATGAAAATATCAGTCTTCACAAGGGTAAGTCTAAAACAAATATTCATGGTTCTGCATTAGTCCATAACTAAATATATAGCAAGATGATATGTTTATGTGATAATACTTTATTAAGAATCCAAAATTAATAGACGTCCTCAATCTTTTTATGTACAACTATCTCAGATATTGCCAAAACCATAATAAATTATGATACATTTAGAAATACACACCAAAAAAATGGTAATTTTTATAAAGAAGTGTTCATAAACAAATCTTTGTACCTTTGGGGAAAATAGGTACTGCACGTAAATATTTATTATAGTGGTGTTATTAGGAAATGACACAGCAGGAGCTGTGCAGCTGGAACTAAGCTACTGTGAATAATTTGGTTAAAGAACACTGTCAACAATATTTATACTGTATCCAAATTGCACTGAGTTTTTTACACACTATTAAGAAGATAAGATCACATACCTATGGTGGTGTTTGGCAACTTGCTTAGAGCCAAGAAGTCTGACAGCTCTGCTGTGCTTGGTTCTATGCAATACACTCTCATGCAGCACAGTTGAGTGCAGCATTACCCACTGGGCTCTCCAGCAGTGCAGCTCCTGGCCCCACCAGCCGTAGCAGAGGGTGGTATGGAATAGAATCCAAAGAAGGAAAAATGAGACCCTAAACAATGGAGGTTGGTGGTTGGTGGCCCTGTCTGTGATGGGGTGGGGTGGGTGGTTGGAGATCCATGACCCTTGAGATCCCTTCCAACCTGGGCAATTCTGTGATTCTGTAATATTTTGAATGTAAAGACATACGAAGAGTCTCCTTCTCTACAAAACCTCATTTGGTGGAGGCACAGTGGAAAAAGTTACACACGTTTGTGTCACACGCACACTTTGGCTTGGCATGAGTGTGGTTGTGTTGCAGTCAGGTAATCCACTCTGTGAGCGGAGAAACTTGCTGGTGAGTTCATGAATGCAGAGGAACACAAGGAGTTAGCCCCCACCTCATGGAAACAATTACATGAAAACATGCATGCATAGGAATATAAACACTCATAAGATGCATTTGTAAAACAGGACATTCAGAATCATATCTAAACTCAGGAATACATGCTTAATTTACTTCAGTCACATTTCAAGTTGGTAAATTTTGCCAGTTTTAGAAATGTAGAGTATTTCTCATGTCTACACTTTCTTTTCAACCAGTTTTTATTTTCTGAAAATAAAATTCTGGATTTTCCTGAAGTTATTTTCCACTAAAAAGATGATTTGGGGTCAAGACTATGTTTTAATCTCACCAGAATTTCATTTTTAGCACATTCAAAATTATATAGACTGTTTCTCCCTGCCACAAAACATCTGAGGAAACTGGATCAAGTACCACTCCACAAGCATACGACTTCAAAGAACATTTGCTGTCTACCAGCCAAGCTCTGGACTGAATCTAAAGGCCTGACTTTAGGAATACCTGTAAATTGGATCCTCCACACATCGTTTTAGCCTAGTTTTTATAAGAAAACAGGGTTTCTGATACCAGAACTGTCTGCTTTACCTTCTATTAATAATGCTTCAACCACTGACAAGTTCACAGAGGAACAGATTTGTAGAGGTTGGAGGCATCTCCAGAGATCACAAAGTCCAACCCCCTGCTGAAGCAGGTTCCATATGGAAGATCAACAGGAAGGCATCCAGGTGGGTTTTACTGTCTCTGGAGAAGGAGGCTGATGGAGAGGGTGAGGCTTCTAGTACCACCTCCTTTTTCCACTGTGTGTGCTCGTGTGGAGGGGGATGGGTGGGAGGGGGAGGAAAGAAGGGGAAAAAAAAAAAGGAAAAATACAAGAGTTAAGGGATGCATGTAGCAATCCCTTAAAGGGTGCTAGGTGAGTGAGAATGGAGACTTCATCCATCAGAAGAAACTGTGGAGAGGAGCTCTGCCCAGGCTCAGCATAACTCTTCCCTGGGAGACCGTCCACCAGAGGATCGCCGCAGCTCCTTTGCCGTTCGGTTTGCAGCTGTCTGGAGGACGGGCACTTCAACCCGAGACGGGTAGACGAGTGGCACTGCAGATCCTATAGCGGCCGAAAGTCTTTAACCAGCAGAGCCGTCTCAGCCAGAGACCTTCCCAGTCTGTTTTCCCAGCATCTGCTGATACTAGACGCTGCCCACAGGTGGCAGTGAGCCTTCACTGTTTGCGAGAGATAAACCTACATTTCCTCTCAGCTGTGGCGTTAGTGGGCAACTGCGTGAGAGCCCGGTTTCTCCTGCGGCTCAGTTTGAGGAGCTCACATTTGGCTTTCTGGGAACTGTGTTCATAGAGGGCTGGCTGTACTTCCCAGCCCCGTCTGCAAATGCTGTAATATAATCTGTATGACCGGGAAGAATTTGTAGGCTGGTCAGAATGAGCGAGATGTACTGAAGAATTAAATCTGCAATGCCAAGCTGTTCAAAAAGCTGTGCTTCAAAAGGAGTATTCTGCCGACACAGCGGTCACTCTATTGTGTGTAACTGCCAGAACATATCCCCAGTAGGAAAAGACAGTGAAAAGGAGAGAAAAAAGGACAGCAACTGTGCACACTGGTGGAGATCAGAAAAGCATTCCTGCTCTTTGGAGCAACAACCATTCCTGTCAGGAAACAAGGCTTTTTTTCCTAAGGATAAAATCACGGTTGTTTACATTTAAGCACTTCTCTCTCCCATGTCCTTTATCACAACAAAGTTATTTAGGTTTCCTATGAAACGGATATATACTTCTGATGTTCCAAAATACACAGTGAGTGCAAACTTCTAAACCTGCATAGATAAATAGATTAGAGTACTCTCCCAACAAAAGCAATGGTGTTGAGTGGAAAAACAGGCAGTAAGTAGCATTTAGCCAAGCCATCAGTTGAAGGTGCTGTATAAAGCCGGGGTCAATTTCTGCCTCTTTATTTTTTTTAGAGAATTAACAATTACACAAATGATGAAGGATGTTTTTTTAATTTATTTTTTTTTCCCCTCTTCAGGAACTACAGCAAACTTCAAAGTGAAGAGTAACTTCAGCAAACTGAAAAAGCAAACAAATGTAACTTTTCTCAAACAGATCCCTGCCCAAATGTGCATTAACTGTGTGAGCTTTTCTCTCTGAGACAGCTGGGAACATCTGCTGAATAACCAGAGCTCTTTTGCATATGGTGCCACCTGCATCTTGATATGCAGCAACAAGCCAAATTTTGCCATCCTGTATGCTTTTGCATCTCCACTGAACCCACAGGGGCTGCATGTGTGTAACTGAGAGTTTAATCCCAGTGAATCTCTGTTGTGTTGCCCAATGTCTAAATTTGATGAATTTCAGTGCAGACACAGGGCATGAATGAGATCAGTCTTGCACTGCATATCAGTGAGCACCTTTAATGGAAAATTATTTTACCAGTCTGGTGCCCTGAGTAGAAAGCTTCCCCTAAAAATGATATTTCTGACAAGTAGAGAACTTTGCTGATAAATAAATCTTAAATATAAGATAAATATATAAATATAATAAATAAATCTTAAATAAAGCTTAATGAGATGATTTTAAGATAAAAGTTTCTGTGAGGTTTCTGTTATTTTCTTCTCTGAAAGCAGAATGTGAATCCATTGCCACAGTTTTTGAACTGACACAAATACTGATTTGGGGAATGCAGTTAACGGGATAGATGTTTCAGAATGAGCTCTGGAGGCCACCAGGGCCCTACCTTTGCAAGACTGTGGCAAAATTGGACAGGATCATTGCGTTCAGCAGTTGAACTGAGCTGATTTAGTTCAGAATACTAAACTTCGTGAGCTCAGCACTTCTGTCTTCCTCAGGGATGACCGTGCTCTGGGGCAGGTGGGAGGTTGGCCTTTAGAGTTGGCACTGCAAGTACTGAAGATGAGTTCCATTATGTTGTATTCCACCTGCCCCACGGCCACAGAAGAGAAGCTTTGCTTTCTCTCAGGATGTCTAGGTAAAGGTACAAAACAGACAATATCTGTGCTTCAGAAAAAGCACATTTCTGAAAAAGCCCACATTTTACTTTAAAGATTGTTTGTAACTCTGAGATGCCTCAAAGGAAATATCAAATAGAAATTTGCATTTTATATGCAGCTGAAATAAAAGAAACTCTTGAATGCTTTGTTATTTTGCAAGCCTTTTGCCTTTCACAGCCTTTGGGACAGAATCATTTTCACATGGTCTGCATACAGCAATTTTATGCAGAAAAAATATCCACATACAAAGCAAAGCCAGAATCATCTGGCACATAGCTCACAGGGACAGATGGTACCACCTGCATTCTTGGGCAAGAATAGTCCCAGCCAGGTTTGTAGACAATGACCTATTTAAATGAGAGAAGAAAAGGAGGGAAGAAGAGAAGGAGAGAGGGAGGGAGGGAGGGAGGGAGGGAGGGAAGGAGGGAGGGAGGGAGGCAGAAAGGCAGGCAGGGAGGAAGGGAGGGAGGGAGGGAGGAAGGAAGGAAGGAAGGAAGGAAGGAAGGAAGGAAGGAAGGAAGGAAGGAAGGAAGGAAGGAAGGAAGGAAGGAAGGAAGGAAGGAAGGAAGGAAGGAAGGAAGGAAGGAAGGAAGGAAGGAAGGAAGGAAGTCTAAATGCAAAACATTTGTATTAGTAGAGAATGATGAAAAAAAAAAAAGCATTAGAGAGCTGAATTTTTGTACTGAGACAAAGCACTGACAGAGAAAATGTGGAGAAAGATATATCCTCACCAGCTATTCAAACTTACTATTTCTTTATTCTGATTCAGCTTCTTTTTCAAATTTGAGCCACAATTTCTGGGATTTTATGAAAACATTTGAGTCTGTTTGGTACACTTGAATGCAGAAGGTGCTGCAAGATAACTCCATCAAAATAATGACCCCTAAATTTCATCATCTAACAACCTGTGAATAGATTTCACTTATTGCTTCCTACCTAAAGATAACAGTTGAAAAAAGAATACATCAGTCATGTTGTTTTTCCTCATCTTACACTGAGCTGTACAGAAGTTCACTCAGCCATGTACTCTAATATTGCTCTTAGTAAAAATAAAGAAATGCCAAAAAGATTGTGCTATGCAAATCACACATTATAGACAATACAATTTCATAAATTGAAAAGGAATTTCTTTTCCCTTTGAGATTCAGGATGAAGTTTGGGTCTATCTGTAACTTAAATGCCCAGTTTTGTCTATTCCTAGTTCAAAATATGTGTGGTGTAAGATGGTGTAAGCCTGTCCAGGAAAGCCAGGCTTGATAACCTCAAATTAAATGGAATTTAATGAAAAGAGATGAATAAGAGCTTAATAGTTTAGTTCACTAAATGATTTTGAAGGTTTCAAATTAAATGGCATCAAGGATTCTTCTTTTGCCAGATTTTCCAGCAAAAAACTATAATAAAAGGTAACTAAAGCTCTTCTGATGTTCTTGTTAAAACAAAACCACAAGAGAGAATTTTTAACAAAGAGCTAACAGAGGGGAAGTAAAAGGAAGGGAAGAGACTTGAATTTCTTCTGAATGTAAAAGTTAAGGAATCCAAGAAAAAACAATACAGGTTCAACAGAGAATCTGAGGACTGAAGAAGTGCTTAATTTCTTGGTAAAAAGAAAGTTGCAGCTGAAGAAGAGGACGGGTGGCTGGCGTTGCTTTTCTGAAAGCAGCTATCCTGGGACTCTTCTGAGAACTAGACAGTCTGGCTATTTGCCTTTTGCTGCTGTATGTAAAGGACATCTCTTTTCATTTTTCATCCACTAAGGAATACCAATTTGCTTGTTTGTAAAGGTTTGCTTCTCAGCAAAGAAAATGTAGTAAAATGAGACAAACACTTTGCTGTGGCAAGACTGAATGAGGAAACTGTGAACAAGAATGGAATAATAAAGAAAACATGACAATAAAAAGAAGTGAGAAATCAGAGCTGGTTAACCCATCTGTAGTGATATTGAACCCCTTTTTGCTATGAGGACACATGGGAAACAGAAAACTGGACCACAGACTGAATGAGCAAAAACTCCTGGCATATGCAGTGCATGACAGAATCCAACTTACAGGTTCTTCATCTTTCTGCGTCACACAATATTTACTTAGTGCCATCTTGGATATTTTTGAGCTAGCCAGATATAATTTTTTCCACTGGCTTCCAATATCAAGTACTCTTCACAGATGCAGGAAGAAGTTAGGAAAAAATAAAATCAGACAGGAGGATAATTGGTAGTCTTTGGCCAAAAGATTTAAGAAAGAAGCAGCTGTTTAAGAAATCACAGTCAGAAGCTGCCACCATAACTGAAAGAAAGGGCATGTTTTTATGACTATTATAAATGGATATCAAGCTTATTTATGCAGTTGTACAGATCCGAAGGTCATTCTTTTCAAAAGTGGAGTTGTAATCTTGCATAATTTGGTTTCTTTCTGTGATATCAATATCTGCTAATCATGTTTGTATGTTTATGATTATTATAATGATGTATTACAATGTTATTGTAATGTTATTATGATATTATTACCCTGTGGAGAAGGACTTGGGTGTATTAGTGGATGAAAAACTGAAAATGAGTTACTAATATGTGCTTGCAGACCAGAGATCCAGTCATATACTGGGCTGCCTAAGAGTAAGTGTAATCAGAAGATCATAGGAGGTGATTTTTCACTCTCATGAGACCCCACCTGGAATACTGCATTCAGCTCTGGACACCAGTATAAGAAGCATATAGAGCTGTTGGAGAGGGTGCAGCAGGCAATGACAATGCTGAGAGGGCTGGAGCACCCCTCCTACAAAGAATAGCTGTTGGGTTTGTTCCACCTGGAGAAGAGAAGGTTTTATGGAGACCTCCTTGTGGCCCTCCAATACTGAAAGGTAAAGATGTGGGGAGACTCTTTATCAGGGGGTGTGCTGATAGGATAGGGGCTTTAAGCTTAAAGACAGTAGATTTGGACTATGTCTAGGAAAAAAATAGATTTGGTAATAGGAAGAAAATCTCTACTATGAAAGTGATGAGGCACTGGAACAGTCTGCCCAGAGAAACTATGGATGTTTCATCCCTGGAGGTGTTCAAGGCCAGGATGGTTGGGGCCCTGGGTAGCATAATCTGCTGCCTGATGATGGCAACCCTGCCAATGGCCATGGATTGTAAATGGATGGGTTTTAAGGTCTTTACTATGATTCTATGGTTCTAGAAGTGCAACTTGAAGAACCAATTAGTCCAGAAGATCAGGACATCACTCTGCCAAGTTCTAGATCAGAGTTTATTGCTAAGTATAACGTAAACTACAGCAGGTGTATAACATTATGGCAGAAGTGATAGCAATCACTGGCATTACAAGCCAGCACATGGGCAAGATTTTGTGGATAAAAGTGTAGAAATTTGAAAAAGAATGACACGTTCTTCATTTCTTATTATTGGCAGGACGTAACTCCCAGCATGAAAGACAGCATGAAAAGGAGAGCAAGAATGTCTGAAAATCTAAAAAGTGGACAGTGGGTGTTAGCAGCAGGGCAGAGAACTGATATATAAGAGATGAAAACAAGAATTTTATGTTAAACCCTGCAGATCAAGTGGATGCAGTGGAAGCAGATAGGACAGCGGTGATTTAGTGAAGACTGTGGGCTGAAAGAATGGATTTTGCAGGAAGATTCTGAATGGAATAATAACATAGGTATCATACACATATGAAACTAATTTCATTTACCAGGTGCTGGAAGTCAGTATATTTTATTTCTTTCAAAAAACAGAAAGTGCCCATTGTTCACATTTCAGAACAATTTATACAGATGTCTGTAAGCTCACCTACAGCCTGACTTACAAGCACTGCATCTTCAGTCTTACGAGTTCAAATGCAGAAGCCGAAAGAGAGGAGGGTTAGTAACCTTCTTAGTAACATACATAATCAGAAATGTTTTTGGGGGTGGGAGGAGGAGAACAACGTTAACATTTTTGAATAGTTGATAGTGCATAACTTGTCCTGTTTAGCATGGAGATCAACCTTGCTGGCATTTTGCATGGCTAATGTAATTGCATACAAAATGCAAAGTATGTACCAGTCTACAGAGCCAGGACAGTCTTGATCTATGAAAGTGAAACAGGTGTTTTCTCTCAGCAAGCAATGTGCTTGGCAGAAGGCTTAAGCTAAATGCCCTTGCTGTGTGTGCCACCCAATCTCCCTGGAAAGGATTGCTAATGAGAGCCTGGAAACGGAAGCTTGCACAAAGACCAGCCAGAGGCATGATAAGCACCAAGCAAGCAGTGGTTGCACTGAGCTGAAAGACCTGCCGAGGAGAAATGGAGCTCTATGGGGCAGATTGTACAGTTAATTTATTTATTCACAGAATATGGTGTGAGTACCATAAAGTCTGCCTTGTTAAGAAAGGATATGGCAGAGCAGAAGGAAGAGGGCTGCCTGATCATAGTGGCCTTCTCCTGAAGTGTGCAGTCTGGGTAACACGGTAAGAGGGGGAGGTAGGATGCTGGATTCTGCCTGGATCCTTGAAAACACAGATACATAACCACAGAGGCAATGCAAGGAGATAACTGTTTCTGATTGTCCAGGAGGACTCCATGCAGAAGAGATTTCATTCTGGGGTGTCATTAAAACTTGGGTTGAGTGTTCATCTCAGCAAGAATCCTGTACTGAGAAAATTGTTCATAAAATCTTATATTCAGCTTCCTGTTCTGTGTTTGGGATTTTAAAACTGTTGGTGGCACTAGTTTAGATTGTGACAATTATTCAAGAAGCAAGCTTTTTTGAAATTTTCCAGATGCTAGCTCCAAAGACAAGATACAGATGCTTCCACCATGTGTCTCTGGACATCTCAAGTCCCTTTTGAGCATGCACCATCACATCTGCACCTTATGGGAGGCATCTGTGAAGTGTGTTTGGAAAAAACTGCCATCAAGATCATCACAAGTACACATAATTGCAGGAATTAAATGGAACAGGCAAGGCTATGAAAGCACTTCAGTCCAGATCCTCATGTTACTGTCTGCATACTTGGGTTGATTGCTCAAGAGTTTCAATAAAAGCATGTTAAGTGCTGACAAGGTTGGCTGCTGATGATTAGGAGCAGGTCTGCCCAAGTAAACTTGTACAACTTTTCTTACAGAAAGTAGCTGATGCTACTACTATAATCTCTGGATAAGCACTCTTTCACATCCTAACTGTCTGTATTTTCAGACAAAGGAGGAGAGCACTGAGACTGAGGAGCCAGGTTGTATGTCATTTTTAGTATGTATATACATATATCTTTTTAAATATTACATTTATGTAATTATACTTTTATATAAGGTATGAAAGGTAGATTATTTTAGCAAATTGCAGTAAAAATAACACCAGTCCCAACAGGAGAACTTGGGCATGGGTAACTCTCTTGTTGACTGTGGGAAACAACAGAAAAGTCCAGTCACTGTAATGCTATCATTATAACTGTTTCGGTGTGATTTCAGAAGCGCCATCCCATGCAGGTATTTCAGAGGAGTATCCTTTTCTTCCATTTGCATGATTCATATAGGCATGATAGCACTTGAATAGCAGTAGAAATTGGGGTTTTTTTTGCAGTGATTTTACTGGCAGCAATGAGCCAGTGCAAAGGGGAACTTCCCTAGCAAAAGTGATGAGCATGACACTCCTTGCAAAAGCAACTGGTTTCCTGATTCAGAAGGCACAGGTTTCCACCAGTATGCCAGATACCAATCTTGCTGTATAGCAGAAGGTCTGCTGTGTTTACTATACAGAGTCACTGCTAAACTGTAACTCGACTGAACCACAAAGGATGCCTCTTAAACTGGTTTGTAGGACATAATTTGTTCTCCCAGTCTTACTGCTGTGATGTCTCTAAATACTGACTCAATGTTGTACTACACTTCAAATGTACAACTTCAGTTGTCTCTTGTAACTTGTTTGTAAACATTAAACAGAAAACCAGTTCTAAAAATGGTAGAGATAATATCTTAATGATGTTGGCAGCTGCTTACTAAGGTACAAATGTCCCACTTTCCTCAAGTTAGATCTCAGTGACCTTCAGAAATGTTTTCAGATGACGGCTGACAAAACACACAAGAATACAGATACACATGCATTTCCTTTCCCCTGCACGTACAGTTGCAGAGATAAAGGTCAGACCTGCGCAAGAACATGAGAGGTGTGGCCAAGGCATGGTCTGCAGCAGCAGAACAGCTGTGACATTTCTTCTGTCTTTAAAGTCTCCAATAGAAACGAAAAAAGTTCAACCTGCACTTCTGCTGGAAAACTTAAAGTGTTTCCTGGGTCACTGTTTTGGAAACAAGCAGAGGGTTTGGAAACACTTTTGCCAACATGACTGCAGTGCAGAATAGAATTTATGCCACTGAGAGAATAGAAATCTCCTGCAAAAGTCTTTTTGTGTTCTTAATATGTGTATGGATCAAGTGGAGATGGGCTCATACAGGATATAATGGGGAATGCTGATAAAGATGTTTTAAGCCCGGCATCTTATCTAATTGTCAGTTATTATTTTATGACAAAATTATACCCAAAAAGCTGTGTACAATATGGAGAATATGTGTCTGCACTGAAAATATTTTGAATTTTATGGCATTGTTTTATTTTACCCATCACTGTTACCTGAGGAAGGGCTAGGAGTAAAAGCCTTCCTCACTGTTTATTCCATTAACCTGTCACTGAACAGCAAAGGAGGAATATG